>NC_092336.1:308168461-308488846 GCF_046630445.1 Rutidosis leptorrhynchoides | reverse complement strand
GGTTTGGGTGGGTTTGGTATTTAGGCCGAATTTAAGGAGACCCAAAATGGGTTTTTGGATTCTTCCATTTGGTCTAATTTTGGTTGTATGTAATGTTCACAATCCTAGCCTTGACCATGTGTTGCATGCATGTGTGTTTGGTTGATTTATGATTCATTTGGTATGTATTATCATTCATTCAAAAGGCATGTAATAATTATTCAATTGGTTTGTAATTATATTCATTTGGCTATGTAATTTATTTTATATTTGGTATGTAAAATAGATTAGGTTGTATTTCATTTTCTAGACAAAATGTATTAGGATATATTTTGTAAAATGATGAAGATGATGAAGACTTGAAGAACACATGAAGAAGCATTTGGATGCAAGATTAAGTGGGAGGTTAAAACCTCCTACTTTGTGTTATAACCCCTTAACCGGTGGCATTTGTTTTCGGCTAAACAAATGTCTACCTAAATGGCTTGATTGTGAACATATGATTTTGCATGCGTGGTTGTTTTGTATGATTATGTGGATTGTATGTTTGTATGCTACAAGTTAATCACACAAGTTAACAACAAACTAAAATGGCAATTTAAATTGGTTAAAATTGACATTATTAACGACATGCAAAACGTCAATTTAAATGGTTAAATTAAAAACGGCTAAAAGGACATTAATAATCGGTTATTAAGAACATGATAAGGATCATACATATGAAATGGTTTATAACTAGTAATTGGCTTACTAAAAGGACATGAAAATAGGTTTTTCATAAAACACTACACACCAAATGCATGTTGGTGTATAGCATTTTGTTTTCTAAAACTAGAATGTAGAAAACATAAAATCCCTTTAACTAATACAAGGTAAACAAGTTAAACGCCATCCTTTTGTGGAAACACTTAGACATATTAGGAATCTCTTGATGGGATAAAGGTCACCTAACCGTCATAAGTGAACTAATATGAATAAGGTACACTTTGCATACATGTGGGATAAAGGTCACCTAACCACTTGTATGTTAAGTCTACATGTCTACACAAGTAGGACGACTTGATTTGGGAATCATGAACTTAGGGTCACCGAAGCATGAGGAACAAATAGGCGTTTGATGGGATTAATATGCCATGCAAAAGGATTGCATGATCCCATAAAATTAGAAGTTGCAAAAGGATTGCAATTGTCATTATGACTACCTAGCTAAATCAAATGACGGGATAAAGGTCACCTAACCGGAATTTGACTTACCGTTGGATTCTAATATTTAAATAAAACAAATTAAAAGGGTATTGTTTATTAAATCTAAAATCGATACTTAAACGAACCTTGTTAATTTTGTAGATGGCCGCCAATAACAACAACAACATTCCAAACGCACCTCTTAACCTAAACCACCTATCATTAAGGTCTCTCTTAGAGAAAGACAAACTCAACCATACAAACTTTATGGATTGGTTCCGCAATCTTCGGATTGTCCTCAAACAAGAGGATAAAATGTATGTGCTTGAGGACCCCATTCCCGATCAACCGGATGAGAATGATGTGGATGCAATGGCCTCTTACGATAAGTATTGCCACGACTCCCTCCAAGTCTCATGCTTAATGCTTGGGACTATGATACCCGAACTCCAAAAGGATTTCGAGCATCATAGTGCATACGACATGATAACGCAATTGAAGGAGATGTTCCTTCAACAAGCGCGTGTCGAGCGATTCGAAACGGTTCGGGCGCTACATGCTTGTCGTATGGACGATACCCAATCGGTTTCATCTTATGTACTTAAGATGAAAAGCCTTATCGATCGTGCTAACCGTCTTAACCTAAACATATCTAATGAGTTAGCCACCGATCTTATCCTTAATTCCCTATCAAAAAGGTTTGATCAATTTGTAATTAATTACAATATGAATGGGATGGATAAGAGCATAGGTGAGCTTCACGGTATGCTTAGAACGGCGGAAACTAGCATGGGTAAAAGGGCTTTACCCGTGTTAGCAATCGATCAAGGTGGGTCCAAAGGTAAGACCTCTAAGCCAAAGGTGGCTAAGAGAAAAGGACCCGCCTATCAAGGCAAAGGGAAGGGGAAGATGGTTACCCCAACCATCAACAAAGCCAAGAAGCAAAAGGTCACCGAGAAGGCAAACCCCAAGGAAGACCCATGTTTCGGTTGCGGTGAGATGGGTCATTGGAAACGAAACTGTCCGGTCTACCTTAAGGAGTTGAAGGACAAGAGGGATGCAGGGCAAACCTCAGGTAATATATATATGGTATATATAGAGCTAAGTATTACTTCTTCTAATACATGGGTATTAGACACTGGATGTGGAACTCATATTTGCAATTCTTTGCAGGGGTTCAAAAGAAGTGATCATAAGGCGGGAACATCAAGTCTCTATATGGGCAATGGTGCAAAGGTGCATGTTAAAGCTCAAGGAGATTTTATATTGAAGCTTCCAAGCGGATTGGAACTTATTTTAGAAAATGTTTTGTATGCTCCGGATTTGTGTAGAAACATTATTTCTATTTCTCGCTTAAAACAATGTGGTTACGTTGTTAATTTTATTGATGATGATATTCATGTTTCTAAAGATAATGTATTCTATTTCAAGGCTTCGCCTTCAAATGGAATTTATGAATTGGTTCATGATGACACATCATCTAGTAGCTCAATGTACCATACAAGCACCAAGAAACTCAAAAGGGATTTGAGTGATTCCTACTTATGGCATTGTCGCCTTGGTCACATAAACAAGAACCGAATACATACACTTCAAAAGAATGGACTTTTGAAATCAAATGAAATGGATTCGTTTGAAGTATGTGAATCTTGTTTACAAGGCAAGATGACTAAAGCACCTTTCAAAGGGACCTATGAAAGGGCTAAAGATTTATTGGGATTAATACATTCGGATGTATGTGGACCCTTTAAACCCATGACTAGGAAAGGTGAAAGATACTTTGTTACTTTCATTGATGACTTTAGTCGTTTCGGATATGTCTACTTATTAAGACACAAGGACGAAACGTTTGAAGCATTCAAAGAATATCAAAACGAAGTACAAAATCAACTCAATAAGACAATTAAGGTACTACGTACCGATAGAGGAGGTGAATACCTAAGCGATGCCTTCCAAGATCATCTTAGGAGTTGTGGGATTATCTCACAACTTACTCCACCCGGAACACCCCAACTTAATGGAGTTTCCGAAAGGAGGAACCGAACCCTAATGGATATGGTTCGATCTATGATGGCAAGAAGCTCGTTACCTCTATCATTTTGGGGTTATTGTCTAAGCTCCGCGGCTCGTATTTTAAATATGGCCCCAACCAAGAAGGTGGAACGAACTCCTCATGAGATGTGGTTTGGAAAACCTCCTTCTCTTTCATACTTGAAAGTATGGGGATGTGAAGCTTATCCTAAGCGTTATGTAGCAAATAAGCTACTTGCTCGATCCACAAAGTGTATCTTCATAGGATATCCCAAAGATGACATGGGATATTACTTCTATGATCCATCCGAGCAAACCGTATTTGTTGCTCGGAAAGCGGAATTCCTTGAAACCAAGTTCCTTATGGAAGGTGGTGGTGAAAGGAAGATAGATCTTGTAGAGGTACAAGATCAAGCCGATGATACACAATTGGTTAGCACTAGTACTCAACATGAGGATGTTGAAAATGATCAAGTGGATGATCAAGGTACACAAGACGTTCGAAGATCTAGTAGGATTAGTAATCCTCCCGAGAGATATGGGTTTCTCGTGGAAGGTTGCTATACGGTTGATTTGGATGAACCGACAAACTACAAAGATGCTTTATCAAGAATTGATAAAGATAAATGGCAGGAAGCCATGAACGCCGAGATGCAATCCATGTATGAAAACCAAGTTTGGGAACTTGTTGTACAACCTCCTAGCTCCAAGCTAGTTGATTGCAAATGGCTTTTCAAGAAGAAAACCGACATACATGGAAACTTGGATACATACAAAGCTAGACTTGTAGCAAAAGGTTTCACTCAAACTCAAGGGGTTGATTATGATGAAACTTTCTCGCCAGTGGCAATGCTAAAGTCTATTAGGATATTATTTGCCATTGCTGCTCACTACGACTATGAAATATGGCAAATGGATGTCAAAACCGCTTTCCTAAATGGATATCTTATGGAAGATGTCTATATGGTCCAGCCTGAAGGTTTTGTTGATCCAAAATATCCTAAAAAGGTATGCAAGTTAAAGAAGTCAATCTACGGATTGAAACAAGCATCTAGAATGTGGAATCATCGTTTTAATGAGGAAGCCGAGAAATTTGGCTTCATTAAAAATGGTGATGAAGCTTGTGTATATAAGAAAGCTAGTGGGAGCACTATCATGTTCCTTGTACTATATGTGGATGATATATTATTATTTGGGAATGATATTACCACAATGCAAGGAGTCAAAACTTGGCTAAAGAGTTGCTTCTCCATTAAGGATCTTGGAGATGCACAATACATATTGGGGATAGGGATCTATAGGAATAGATCCAAGAGATTGATAGGTTTAAGTCAAAGTACATACATTGATAAAATCTTGAAAAGGTTCAAGATGGAAAACTCTAAGAAAGGTTTGGTACCTATTCAAAGAGGAACCGTTCTCAGTTCATCTCAGTGTCCTACCACGAAAGATGAACAAGATAGAATGAAGAAAGTCCCATACGCATCTGCAATTGGGTCTATCATGTATGCGATGATATGTACTAGACCGGATGTGTCATGCGCTCTAAGCTTGACAAGTAGATACCAGAATAACCCAGGAAACAGTCATTGGATTGCTGTTAAAAGTATATTGAAATACCTTAGGAGAACTAAGGATATGTTTCTAATATATGGGTCTGGTGAGGAGGAACTCGCCGTAAAAGGTTACGTGGACGCGAGTTTCCAAACTGATCGAGATGACTCTCGATCACAATCCGGTTATGTCTTCATGTTAAATGGTGGTGCGGTCTCTTGGAAGAGTTCGAAACAGGAGGTTGTTGCGTTATCCACTACAGAGTCGGAGTACATTGCCGCCTCACTGGCAGCTCAGGAAGCTGCATGGATGAAGAAATTCATCGACGACTTAGGAGTGGTCCCTTCCATTCAGGACCCTCTTGAGATCTTTTGTGACAACGAGGGTGCGATTGCTCAAATCAAGGAACCTCGTGCCCATCAAAAGACTCGTCACATTGAGCGGAGATTCAACTACATAAGGGATGAAGTTGAAAAAGGAAAGATATGTATTCGCAAAGTTCACACAGATCATAATGTTGCGGATCCACTCACGAAGCTTTTACATGGGCCAAAACATGAGGGACATGTTTGTGCATTAGGGCTTCGATATTCTAGTGATTGGATATGATCTATTTTATGTATTGTACCGGAACGAAATTATTCAAACTCATTAATATAACTATGGTGTTAATTTATTTGAGTTATGTTCCTATTTAGCATATTTCATCCATGAATAAACTATTATTCTAAATTCCGTAGTCGATCACATTTGTGGGAACAAGTGTGAGGTCTAGACTATTATGAACCTGGATTGGTTAACATTCAAATGGTGAATGTAGGGCAAGGTTGCAACCAAGGTTCATAGATATTTGTGGGACACAAATATTGGAAGACCCGCTCTCAAGATTTACTATATGGAGCCTTTGTGGTTGATCACATGTAATCTTGAGTAAAGGAGAATATCATTGTATCCTCTGACCTGAGATACATATAGGGTTCAGATGTTCACCAAATATTGTGCCTTGATTCTTTCCTTCGCTATTCTGAAACATGGTAGTACATAAGGAAGAACTCAGGTATATTACAAAGTGTATATCTAGGACATATGTAGTCAAGATGGAATTTGTCCCTCTTATTCGTTGAGAGTCAGATGTCTAAGGCCTGAAAAGTTAAATCTATAAGAGAGTGATCACTCTGTATCTCTTGGATTTAACATGACATCTAGGACGAAAGGAAATAATGAAAGATTCACCTAATCATATTCGAGATGGGAACTCGAAAGGGATGATGTTATTGAATGGCACAAAGTCATAACATATTAGGGGTGATGGACGGTGTGTTAGGCTGTATCCATCACTTGCATTAATTTCTTATGTTTCTCGTGCAAGTGGGAGATTGAAGGTATTTCGTATACCCGAGAGACATATTAAATTAATGTGGCTGACGTGTTATGATCCAAGTCGGGTCATACCCAATAACAAACTTACCGACACCTTATTTGTATTTGATTTTAACGATTGGTTCATTGATCAAATACGCGACACTTGAACTTTAAGAAAAATGGTTTTCTTAAATACTACTTGATGTGTATTTATATAAATTATGGAATAATTTATATAATATGGATTTAATTATTTATAGGTTAAATAATTAGTTAATTTATATTACACTTTATATAAATTGGTTTTATATATATAATGTTTATATAAATTAAAGAATGTAAGTATTATGAAATAGTTTTATAAAAGATTAATCTTTTATAAAACTTATTTTAATTACATCTTGTGAGTGGCATTGGAGTCCATGAATGCATGCCATTTGACTACCCATTTGAATGGCTACTTGCATTTTCAAGAGGAATAAGTATCTAGGTACTCTTGGAGACTACACACACATGCAATACACATCAAAACTAGCAAGAAAAATTCTGCATACTCCCTCATTTGGAGCAGCTGCTGCCGTGACCTTTCCTAAGGGTAGGAGAGTTCATTTTTCTTTTTTGCAAGTCTATCTCAAGTGTAAATTAAATCCTAACCAAAGTACAAGGTGTTGGTTACAAGTTTGGGGTATAATCTCTTGAGGTTTCATCCATTTGAAGCTCCATTCAACATCATCATCTTCATCACTTACTACCTAGCTTGGAGAAGGTATAATCTCTTTACTTGCTTGTAGTTTGTAAGTATATATCACAACTTGATCCTAATTGGGATTTAACTTTAATTGGTTAAAGATTAACATGTTCCAAAATGGTAACTACTTGCTTCCGCTTTTAATTGATTCTTAAATGGTTTTAAGTATCATGAAACTTGTTAAATCCCAACAATACTTGCACTATATAAACACCCCTAGACTCCTAGTTTCTTATTCACAAATCACACCAAAATCCTTTCTCAAAAACAATCTCTCCCTCTCCCTCTCTTGTGGTATTCGGATTTTCAAGCTTGTTCTTCGTGTTCATCAAGATTTTCAAGCGTGTTCTTCATTATTTGGGTTATTTGATCTTCATCACCAAGTTTTCTTCTTGTTTCTTGTTAATCTTCATCATCAATAACAAGATATGATCCAAAATCTTAAAACTTTTAAATCTTTCTTTCAATTCATGTTTATATTCATAATTATATTCGTGCATGATCTTAACATTCATATTATTTAGATCATCAAAACCCTAAACCCTAATCATTAAAATACTACTTTAATTAACTAACCCTAATTAATGGAACCCTAATACTACTTATACTATTAATTAACATGTATACACTATTACTATTACTAACACCTATAACCTACTACTTATATTATAACACATAAAAATATTTTGGGATATGTATTAGAGATGTATAGATCTTCGAACTTTCTTGACGAATGGTTTCTACGAAACTCTAGGCGGAAGGGTTTGGATTTCCGATTTAAAGGATCCTATAGCTCAAGCCCCTAGATCTGAAATGGCCTTTCGATGGGAAAGGGATGATTGGAAGCTTATCTAATACGGCAAGTATCCTAAAATGGAAAACCCTCTTAAAGTAGAAACTTACTAAGATAAGAAATCTACTAAAAGTGGAAACTTTCTAAAAATAGAAACTTACTAGGAAAGGAAACTTAGTAAAACGAACTATACTTACAACACTATCATACTTAAACATCTACTTAAACTTGGGCAAAAACACTTACTACTCTTAAATGTCAATAGGTTGACTTTTCTGCTCACTCATCCAACTTTCTATTCCGAGGAATAACTCTCTCTCTCTACTTACTAAGGTGAATTCATAGCCCCACTCTTTATTGCTAGCAAACTTACTTACTTTTATTGGGGTGAGACACATGCTGTTTTTACATTTTACAACTTAGACACAAGTACCAAACTACTAAATTATGCTATACCCGGCTATATCCGACTAAGTCCCTACAGTGATATTTTTAATTGCTCGTGGAATGCATGCTTAATTATTGGGGGTAGGCCTATCGGGAGTAACGTCCCCGATACATTTGACTAAGTCTTTGTATTACTTAATAATGAAATTAAACCAACAAGTATAAACTACAACTTGTCTTTGGGGCAAACTTGAACGTTTAGTCTAAATATCACGCATTGGCATAACTTTTGGATCTACGAGATCGACTTTTTGATCTGCGAGATAAACTTTATAAAATAAATCTTGTGGTCTAAAACAATGGTCAAACTTATTTGTTAAACTGATGATTTCACTCAACCTTTTTGGTTGATACTTTAGCATGTTTTGTCTCAGGTGCTGATTGATTCAAGCTTTCTTACTTACTACTTATGTGATGCTACTTGGACATAGGATCAAGAGATATCGCATTATTTACTTTTGCATTAGAACATTTACATTATTGTTACTTCCATCATTGTAACGACATTTCATTTTCCACTGCGTACTCTCAATAAAGTTTATTTTATCATTTAGTATTGTTCTCGTATATTATAATATGTTGGTTTATTTAATATTAGTGACGGTTCTTCCAGACCCTATCTGGAGGACGTTACATATTGGTATCAGAGCTTAACCAGGCTGTTATACAGAACCAGGATTGCATCTTTATGTGTGCCTTACTTGCTAGCTAGGGTGCCTTAGCAATCTAGGAAACTATAACCTTTCCTAACATAGTCTAAGTGCCTTTCTTATTTGTTTATATTCTTTCTTTAGTTTTAAGTGACTTTACCTATTCATATTCTTGCCTTAGTTTCAAGTGCTATCCTCATTTATATGCTTGCCTTACTATACTCTCCTTATATCTTGCCGTCACACCGTGCCTTAGAATTTACTTAGTGCTCCTTCTCTTTTACTGGGATGTATAGTCATCACCCAGACATCGTTTCGGACACCGAAGAATCCGACGCTGAAGGATCTGTCCGCGCACCCAATTACCCACTTGCTTCACCATCATTATCACTAACTAACCTATGCTACCTTTTTTAAGCCATTGGTGTTGTTACTTGGTACACCATAACTCTTCAGCTAATACTTTATTTATGTAATGAAGGAAATGGCTCGTGGTGCACAACCAAACAACAACAACACTACTTCCAACATCACTCTCTCTACCTAGCAATTTCAGATGCTCTTAGTTGCTGCTCAAAGCAATTATGGCAATGGCAATCAAAACAACAACGGTCAACAGAATCTCCACAACCCTTATTCATACAAGGATTTCTCAAACTGCAAGCCTCCAAGCTACAAGGGTACTGAAAGATCTGAGTTTGGAAACATGGAGATGGTGGATGCAGATCTCATAAACTACACCAACCAATTTCAAGGGTTTGCCTCCATGAATCCTCACATGATTACTCCCGAGTATCTAGTGATCCAATGCTACATCAATGGGTTGCTTGATGACCTTCGAAGGGGCGTCGCTGTTTTAAACCCAAGGACCATGCTAGAATCCATTTGCATGGCAAACCAACTTGCTGCCAAAAATGAGAAGAAAGGAGATACCAAAAGAAAGTGGAAGGAAGAAGAGCAAGAGCCTTTAAGGGGAGAATCCAACAAACACTATAAGGGAACCCATCCTTATTGCCAAAGGTGTGAGAAACATCACGATGGAAGGTGTAAGACTAAGTGCACCAAGTGTAAGAAAGTGGGTCACATAGCCAAAAATTGCAGAGTTACAATTTCCCCAGATCTTACTTCAGCAACCAAAGCTAATACAACCATTCCTACCTGCCCTATATGTGGAGGAGTAGGTCACCACAAGCACTAATACCCGAATGGGAAAATGATGAAGAGAGACGAGGAAGAGCTTTTGGCAACCACATTTAAACTTTCATTCTCATAGTGTTTTTATATTACCCTTTAGTACTTATATACTTTGGAGATTTCGTTAAGTTCTTGTAATACTCTGGTTATTTTTCTTTAAATGAATGAATGTTGTTATTTTCTTTCATGGTAGCACCTGTCTCGAAAAATATAAATGATGACTAGATGACATTAGTAGCGTCAACTAAAAATATCAACTTTGGATATCATATTATCTGAGGCCTCAAAATTTCTTTCGTTTCCAAAATCCACTCCCGCATTGAAGATGTACCAGTGGTTAGAAACATTCCTGAGGTATTTTTTGAAGAACTCCCTGGTCTTCCACCTACTCGACAAGTTGAATTTCAAATTGATTTAACTCCCGGACTGCTCCTATTGCTAAAGCTCCATACCGTTTAGCACCCTCTGAGATGAGGGAATTATCCAACCAACTCTAAGAACTATTGGATAAAGGTTTTATTCGTCCAAGCTCGTCCCCATGGGGAGCTCCTATTTTGTTTGTTAAGAAGAAGGATGGTACGTTAAGGATGTGCATTGATTACCGCGAACTTAACAAGCTTACTATCAGGAACCGTTATCTGTTGCCGCGTATTGATGATCTATTTGACCAACTTCAAGGGTCAAGTGTTTATTCAAAGATTGATTTGAGATCCAGTTATCACCAACTCAAAGTCAAGGAATCTGATATTCCTAAGACTGCTTTTCGCACTCGTTATGGGCAATATGAATTCTGTGTCATGCCTTTTGGTTTAACTAATTCTCCTGCCGTGTTCATGGATCTCATGAATCGTGTTTGTAAACTGTATCTTGACAAATTTGTCATCGTGTTCATTGACGACATCTTGATCTATTCGAAGAGTGAGAAAGAGCATGAGCAACATTTGCGCATGATTCTTGAACTCTTACGAAAGGAACAACTTTATGCTAAATTTTCTAAGTGCGAGTTTTGGCTCAAAACCGTACAATTTCTTGGACATGTTGTTGATAGAAACGGAATACATGTCGATCCAACTAAGATTTCTGCTATTCAGAACTGGGAGATACCAAAGACTGCGATGCATATTCGTCAATTTTTGGGACTTTCCGGTTACTATCGAAGGTTCATAAAAGATTTTTCTCTCATTGCTAAACCTCTTACAAAGCTGACTCAAAAAGGGAAGAAATTTGAGTGGTTTGAAGAACATGAATCTGCTTTCAAGATTCTGAAGGAGATGTTAACCACATCCCCGATTCTATCTTTACCTGAAGGTACTGACAACTTCATTGTTTACTGCGATGCCTCAAAACAAGGCATTGGTTGTGTTTTAATGCAACGTAAAAAGGTTATTGCCTACGCATCTAGACAGTTGAAGAAACATGAAGAGAACTATACCACACATGACCTTGAGTTAGGTGCCGTGGTATTTTCATTGAAGATATGGAGACATTTTCTATATGGTACTCACTTTACGGTGTACACTGACCATAAAAGACTTTGACACATCTTTGATCAAAAACAGTTGAATATGAGGAAAAGCCGATAGCTCGAGTTACTGAACGATTATCACTGTGAACTAAAATATCATCCCAGCAAGGAAAATGTAGTTGCCGATGCTCTTAGTCGAAAAGATGATGTTAAACGCGTTCGTGCTCTAAATCTAAAAATTAAATCGAATCTTATATCACGAATCTGTGAAGCTCAATTGGAATCTATTAAACCGACACTTATCGAAGGTGAAGGACCTATAGGTTTTGAGAACCAACTTCAAGTGAAAGCTAATGGTACATGGTACTTTGGCAACAGAATTTAGGTTCCTCGCTTCAGAAATCTTCGCGAACTAGTCTCGGATGAAGCACATAAGACTAGGTACTCTATTCATCCCGGTTCCAGTAAGATGTATCATGATGTGAAGCAATTCTACTGGTGGCCTAATATGAAAGCCGACATTGCTACTTATGTTAGCAAGTGTCTCACTTGTTTGAAAGTCAAGGTCGAACATCAAAAGCCTTCTGGTCTGTTGACACAACCTGATATTCCGCAGTGGAAGTGGGAGTGCATCACTATGGACTTCGTTACTAAGTTACCTAAGACTTCGAACGGTAACGATACTATTTGGGTCGTAGTTGATCGTCTTACTAAATCTGCACATTTCATACCGATCAAGGAAACTGACAAAATGGAGAAATTATCACAGCTTTATATTAAAGAAATTGTCTCACGTCATGGAGTTCCTATCTCGATTATTTCTGATCGCGACAGTCGATTCGTTTCAAGATTCTGGAAAATTTTACAATCTACTTTTGGAACTCAACTCAACATGAGTACAGCCTATCATCCGCAAATTGATGGTCAGAGTGAATGAACTATCCAAACCATGGAGGATATGCTACGTGCTTGTGCAATCGATTTCGGCAAAGGTTGGGATAGACATCTACCTTTGGTCGAATTTTCTTAAAACAACAGTTATCACTCCAGCATTAAAGCTGCACCTTTTGAAGCTTTATATGGACGAAAATGTAGATCCCCTTTGTGTTGGGATGAACTCGAGGACATACATTTAACTGGTCCCGAAATCATTCATGAAACTACCGAAAAGATCGCTCAGATTAAGCAACGATTAGAAACTGCCGGTAGCTGACAAAAGAGCTATGCCGATAAGAAATGAAAGGATATAGAATACCAAGTTGGAGATAAAGTCATGTTGAAAGTATCCCCTTGGAAAGGTGTTATCCGTTTCGGTAAACGAAGCAAACTCAGTCCACGATATGTTGGACCTTTCACGATCACTCAAAGAGTCGGTCCCGTGGCTTACCGATTAGAACTACCAACTGAACTTAGCCAAGTACATGATGTGTTTCATGTCTCGAATCTTAAAAGGTGTCTTGCTGATGACACACTTGTTATTCCTTTGGATGATATCCGCATTGATGAACAAATGCACTTCGTTGAAGAACCTATAGAAATCATGGAAGGAGAGGTCAAACAAACGCGTAAAAGCAACATACCTATCATTAAAGTCTGTTGGAATTAGCGTAGAGGCCCCGAATATACCTGGGAACGCAAAGACCAAATGATACGGAAATATCCCCATCTCTTCTCAACTGCTGATGCAAACGAGAAATCTACTTAAAACTTCGGGACGAAGTTTCTAATAACGGGGAGGTACTATAACGACCCTCATTTTTTCCATTCTATATTTTTCCAATATTAAATGCCCAAACAATATAATTAAAACTTAATGATTAAACTTTAATCAACAATTGTTAAGTGTTAAGAGTTATAAAACATATTAATTAACTTTGTGCAATAATTAACAAGTTAATAAAAGATGAAAATAATAAACTGTTAGTCGACACGCACTGCTAATTAAAATTTATGCATTTATGTAATATTATAACTAATAACCTTTAAGTAATAAATAAAAAGTGACATTTATATAAATAATAAAACAATTGGGAACTAAATAAAAAAATATATATACAAGTCATGAATTAGTAAAAAGAAAATAATACTTATCATGTAGTAAATCTAAAAATAATAATAATAATAATAATAATAATAATAATAATAATAATAATAATAATAATAATGAGACTAAAGAATCTTAAACAATTACATTCTTATTTTGACTAAAAAATAAAATAATATATATATATATATATATATATATATATATATATATATATATATATATATATATATATATATATATATATATATATATATATATGAACTAGTACCACCTATTGTTGACTAAAAATTATAATAAAAATAAAATAAAATCATTAATTAGAACATCCTTATGTTGACTAACACTCTAATATTTGCACTATATAAACACCCCTAGACTCCTAGTTTCTTATTCACAAATCACACCAAAATCCTTTCTCAAAAACAATCTCTCCCTCTCCCTCTCTTGTGGTATTCAGATCTTCAAGCTTGTTCTTCGTGTTCATCAAGATTTTCAAGCGTGTTCTTCATTATTTGGGTTATTTGATCTTCATCACTAAGTTTTCTTCTTGTTTCTTGTTAATCTTCATCATCATTAACAAGATATGATCCAAAATCTTAAAACTTTTAAATCTTTCTTTTAATTCATGTTTATATTCATAATTATATTCATGCATGATCTTAACATTCATAT
Source organism: Rutidosis leptorrhynchoides (assembly GCF_046630445.1). Taxonomy (NCBI): domain Eukaryota; kingdom Viridiplantae; phylum Streptophyta; class Magnoliopsida; order Asterales; family Asteraceae; genus Rutidosis; species Rutidosis leptorrhynchoides. Next base: position 308,474,719 of record NC_092336.1, on the reverse strand, counting down.
TATTTAGATCCTCAAAACCCTAAACCCTAATCATTAAAATACTACTTTAATTAACTAACCCTAATTAATGGAACCCTAATACTACTTATACTATTAATTAACATGTATACACTATTACTATTACTAACACCTATAACCTACTACTTATATTATAACACATAAAAACATTTTGGGATATGTATTAGAGATGTATAGATCTTCGAACTTTCTTGACGAATGGTTTCTACGAAACTCTAGGCGGAAGGGTTTGTATTTCTGATTTAAAGGACCCTATAGCTCAAGCCCCTAGACCTGAAATGGCCATTCGAAGGGAAAGGGGTGATTGGAAGCTTATCTAATACGGCAAGTATCCTAAAATGGAAAATACTCTTAAAGTAGAAACTTTCTTGTTATAGAAACATACTAAGATAAGAAATCTACTAAAAGTGGAAACTTTCTAAAAATAGAAACTTACTAGGAAAGGAAACTTAGTAAAATGAACTATACTTACAACACTATCATACTTAAACATCTACTTAAACTTGGGCAAAAACACTTACTACTCTTAAATGTCAATAGGTTGACTTTTCTGCTCACTCATCCAACTTTCTATTCCGAGGAATAACTCTCTCTCTACTTACTAAGGTGAATTCATAGCCCCACTCTTTATTGCTAGCAAACTTACTTACTTTTATTGGGGTGAGACACATGCTGTTTTTACATTTTACAACTTAGACACAAGTACCAAACTACTAAACTATGCTATACCCGGCTATGTTCGACTAAGTCCCTACAGTGATATTTTTAATTGCTCATGGAATGCATGCTTAATTATTGGGGGTAGGCCTATCGGGAGTAACGTCCCCGATACATTTGACTAAGTCTTTGTATTACTTAATAATGAAATTAAACCGACAAGTATAAACTACAACTTGTCTTTGGGGCAAACTTGAACGTTTAGTCTAAATATCACGCATTGGCATAACTTTTGGATCTGCGAGATCTACTTTTTGATCTACGAGATCAACTTTATAAACTAAATCTCGTGGTCTAAAACAACGGTCAAACTTATTTGTTAAACCTATGATTTCACTCAACCTTTTTGGTTGACACTTTAGCATGTTTTATCTCAGGTGCTGATTGATTCAAACTTTCTTACTTACTACTTATGTGATGCTACTTGGACATCGGATCAAAAGATATCGCATTATTTACTTTTGCATTTGAACATTTACATTATTATTACTTCCATCATTGTAACGACATTTCATTTTTCGCTGCGTACTCTCAATAAAGTTTATTTTATCATTTAGTATTGTTCTCATATATTATAATATGTTGGTTTATTTGTTATTAGTGACGTTTCTTCCAGACCCTATCTGGAGGACGTTACACATCTCTTCTAAACTATTACATGATTCTTCTCCATTTCCAAGCTACTTACTATTATAAATTACATATTGAGAGAATTTTGGGAGTTCAAAGTGGAAAAGGAATTCTCTCTCTGAAGGTGTGTGTGAATGTATGTATGTGTAAACTCAGAACAAGAGAGATCCAAGTTTTCTGAATGCACCAAGTCTTACGCCCTTCGCCCGACAATCAAACGTCACCATAGGGTACTTCCATTAGGAACGTCACCCATATCAATAACATGCACAAACAATGCATCTAATAAACTCAAACTCAACGGCGCATAATAAATAAACAAAGGACATATTTATTAAAATGAAACGTACCTTAACGTCTCCTTGCCGCACCCGTCCCCGCTAACTTGGGACATTCCGACTTACGATGTCCTTTTTCTTGGCAAATGAAGTACACCATGCCATCACCCTTTGGCACCGAACATTCCCAAGACTTGTAACCCCTCACGCCATAATTGTAACATCTAGACGCAGTAGAATCCGATATACTCATCCGCGTACCACCCGTGCTCACGCTCGGACCCTTAGTCCTCTTACTTGGAGCACCATAAGAAACAACCCTTCTCTCACTTGAAGGTTCACCCATCTTTGATCGCGAATACGACTCGAAACCTCTAGCCACGACAAATAATTCCAAAAACGATTTCGCGTAACCCCGGCTAATCTTATTCTTCAAGTCATCATTCAAAGTTCGATAGAAATCTTGCATCAACAAATGGTCATTCCCCAAATACTCCGGGCAAAAACGAGCCTTTGCCATAAAGGTCGTCTTGAGAGTATTCAAATCCATAGAACCCTGTTGCAAATTTCCCAACTCATTACGTATTTCTGACAAATCGGCTGAAGTTTGAAACTCCTCGAAGAATTCTTTCTTAAACTCTTCCCACGATAACGCCATAAACGTTTCGCCACCGACAAGATCAATCTTACCATCTAACCAATCCTTCGCCCTACTCCGCAACAAACTAGTAGCGAGTCTTATCTTTTTCTCGGGAGGGCATTCAATAGTATGAAAACACCCTTTGACATCCGAGACCCAAGTTGTGCTTATCAAAGGATCCGGTTTCCCGTCATACATCGAGGGTTTAGTCCTCATGAAGCTCTTAAGACAATGTTCCATTTCACCACTACTTTGAAGTTCGGAATACTTCCTATCCATTTCTTCTCGAAACGCACTCATTTGCTCCGCAACGTCGGCCGCAACTCTAGTGTTAAACTCCAAATCGTTCGTCTCGATCCCATTTCCCATCGCCATTCTAAGGAATGCAAAGTGATTAGATCACGAACGTATAAAGCACACACACAATACCGCCCCATCTTGCTAAACACTCGTCGTACATCACTTGCTAGACACGATTTGCACCCGTAATAAGGTTTGCAAGTCCTTATTACGCACACAAGCCGTATCAACTCGTTAGTACAACGACCGCCTCGCTCGATGATATATGCAACCGCAAAAATAAACCAAATACAACGCAATCACATATTAATAATATCCGCATATTAATATAAACGCCAGTCCACTTACAAATAAGGCACTAACTATAACTCATTCCGACCCGTATTCCTACAAGTCCCGCAACAATTAAGCACACACAAAAGTCTAAGTCTAGGCACCTATCTCAAGTCACCTAAATCCCTTAGACCATGCTCTGATACCACTTGTAACAACCTAATCCGTTAACCAACCAAAAATGCGGAATAAAAAAAATTTAAACTGAACTGTCCAGATGGGGTGCGCGGCGCGCACAGGGCCTGGCAGCCCGCTGTCCACTTTTTCCAATTTTCGTAAAAAGATCTCTTGCTTCCCGATACTTTTGGACGAAACGCTTTTAGCCACATGTTATATTAGGTAAAACTAACAAGTTCCAATAATAAAAAGAGTTTTATGACACCGGGCCCACATATGCCCAAATTACCCTTTAAGTACAAAGTACAAGTTTCGACCACATGACTTTTAATACAAAATAAAGACCGAGCATGGTGATTGGGAATATGCTACCCAATCCTAATCAAATCCAAAAGCAAGATCTTCTAACCAACTACGCAAGTCCACTAGTCCCCACGCTTACCCGAGCCACCGCATCCATGCAAATCTATAAAAGTGTAAACAACGAGAGGGTAAGCTAACACTTAGTGAGTGAGAATATACTACATACATATATATGCATAAAATGGACACGCCACACAAATAATCAAATAACACATACCGGAGCATCCACGTATAAGGCAAACTAAGCATACTGTTCAACTGCTATATAACAAGCTAATAATTAACAAGTAAGTTCATCAACGACGATATGAACCGCTCCAACAAGCTACACCCGGAGGGTTGGCTACATCACAATGATACAACGATATATATAACCATAAAGCGTACAACGCCCAAGGTTAACCCCTTAACCCAATAACGAAAACCAAATACCACAATGAAGTTTGGCCGAACTACACGAGCCTTAGTAAATCCGCATCCACACGAGACTACTATCTTCATTACCATAATAACATCGAGGTTAGCCGAACTACACGAGCCTTAGCGAATCCGCAACCACACGAGATCACTACCTCAATAAGATGACCGAACTACACGAGACTCACTTCCGATAAGATGACCGAACTACACGTGTCATCGTGAATCCGCATCCACACGTGACCCACTTCTCCCAAACGCAACTCAATATCAACCCTTCGCCATTGGGGTTATATAATCCACATCACAAGCATATGATGATAACGTACACACAAAGTGTGCACCTCGCCAAAGGTGGTCAACCAAAATGCACAAACGTGCCAATTGGACCTATTACACAAGTCCATCAAATCCACCTATATGTGAAGTGAGCTCTATAATCGAGAACCACTTCACCCGACCCGCACCCATCCTACACATACATATGCACATAGGATATTAACACTCACCTTGTCGCCTTGATGAATGCTACCGAATAATCCGAAACTCGTCGATGGAATGTACCTATTCCATTATCACAAATACAACAACACACTTAGAGGAGATTTATAAACCAACTCAGTTCGACACTTAGTGCAAATTCGACAAATTGCACTTACAAAGACAAATCACGCCAAAACTAACCAATAATCACTAACACTAGTGACAATGGTCCTAATATGCCAATTTAACCCAATCATAAGTGGTAAACACTTAAAATTCTCAAAATCACCCACAAACCCTAATTTTGACTCATTTCAAAATTAGTCTTTCAAACACTCTAAATGGGTTCCAACACTTCCATAATCACTAAACCTAGTGATTAAACCCAATTACAAGTTCTAATCATGGCCAATTTGTTCACCAACCCAAAACCCACCAACAACAACAACCATAAACCCGATTACTAGCATCACTAAACTCACTTCCAGAGTTTAAATGGGTTTATCTACAATTTAAGTTCAAACCCTAACTTGAATATCAAAATCAAACAATGAAATTCGGAGTTAGAACTTACCACAACAACCAAAACGTAGCTAGGAATAAGGTGAACAACTTTAACACTTGGGCTTTTAATCAAACCAAGCTTCTTCTTCTCCAAAACCCCAATTCTCTCTCTAGAAAACTCTCTCTCTAGATAGTTGAGAGTGTGTTTGTAGATGTGAAAATGATCCAATAATGGATCTAAAGCAGCTGATAAGTCCACAGATCCGGCCTCAAGTGAAATGACCAAAAAGCCCCTCATTAAACTAAAAATAGAAAAGACAGGAAACTGTCGCAGGCATAGTGCGCGGCTCGCTCACCTTATGGTGCGCGGTACGCACACTGGTCTGGGCAGTTTATGAGCTTATAATTTACGCCCTGCATCATACACTTCATGTACGCCATTTATACTCTATGTACAATAAATATTAGGGTCTTACAGTTTAGGTTAAGTTTTACTTAGGGAACAAGTTAGGTTAAATGAGGAGGTGATGGGGGTTGCTTGGGCCGAAAATTTGGAGGGCAATAGGGTAATTTTACCCCTTTTAAAATCGACTAGGGTTTAAGGGAGTGGGGTGGAACTTTTTCATTTTAGTCCTTGTACTTTAGATTAGCTTAAATAGCTCATTAAAGGTTTAATTTAATTGTTTAAAGGCTACAATTTTTAGAGTATTATACTTTGTTCACAAAAGTTAATTAGCTTAAATTACATCTTTTATTAACTTGTCATTTATTACACAAAGTTAATTAATATGTTTTATAATTCTTAATACTTATCAATTATTGATTAGAGTTTAATTATTAAGTTTTAATTATATTGTTTGGGCATTAAATATTGAAATTATATAGAATGGAAAAATGAGGGTCGTTATAGATGCTTATGATATTATAACTAACTTGTGCATATGTCTTTCTCAGGAGAAAAGGAGAAAGAGAAGGTTCAATGATTAGACAGCTGAACACCTTCTCAATTGTTGGTAATCGGTGAGTGGGACTAACTGGAGTATATAGTATAGAGTAGCATGTTATATTATGATTTCCATTCTTGTTAGATATACTTGCTACTACGGTTAGTTAGTATGTTGTGATGACTGCATGTTAGCTGATGCTTGTCTGCTGGAGTCCAGTGCATCCCTATTGTGTGGTAGCCTCGGTAGGAGAGATTAACCTGCAGGTTGGGTTCCTCATGTGGTAGACTAGACAATCGTGGTGTATATATGTGTGAATAACGCATCTGTCGCATGTAGATTATATATATACAACACGGTGGTGGAGGAACTTCTGTTAAGCCCCAGTCCGATCAACTGGTGATTAATGGTTTGGCCGAGCTGCCAGAGTCTCTGTAGACGGCACTTGGGTGATGTTTATTTGTTAGACTATGGGACTTGATTAGTATGAAGGTTATGTATACTATTGCCTGTAGTTAGTTGTACTCACTTAGCTTCGTGCTAATTCCCCTCCATCCTCTCCCTGCAGGTTGTTAGCTTTTATAGATAAGGCATTTTGGGGAGAAGACGGGTATGTTAATGTTATGTTTGACAGAATTTAACTCTGATGTGGTCTTACTTTGTTTAAATGGTGTTCTTTTGTAAACATGATGTAATTATGTCCTTTCCGGATAAATATGTATTTTATTGAAATGACACGTGACACTGGTTGTACTGTATTAACAATAGTTAAAGTTTATTTTGTTATTAATTAATAAATGCTTCCGCTGCATATAATTTTTTTTTAGCGGTGTCACAAGTTGGTATCAGAGCATAGTTTGGCGGCATGTGCATTGTGATTTAAATGACATGTTCCCAAACTTAGTAGAGTCATGTCAAACATAACATGCTGGGAATGGGTTAAGTGAATGTTAGGACAATTTATGTGTTAGTTGCTGGTACTAACAGAGTTTATACTAAGCTTTGGTGGGAGCATTGTGGTAGTGCAGAAATGGCAGATAATGAAGCGAACGCTACTGGCCCCACTGCCCTGGGAACTGGTACATTCAGAGCCCCTAACGAAGATGGACACGTATCATCAGAGGAAGAAACCTCTCAAGAAGTAATAAATCTTCAAAGTCAATTGCTAGAAGCTCGGGAGAAAATTAAGGAATTGGAACAAGAACGGGTGCAATGGAACCCTAATACCACTGCATTAAATAGAACTTTCCCTCTAAATTTCTATACTCAAACCGGTAGCAGTTCTCAGTCACAGTTTCCTCATACTACCCATCAACACCTTCAGATGCCATACCCGTTTAACCATGCCTTTTCAAATCAAATGATATACCCATTTCAAGTCCCTGAAACAAGAAAGAAGTGTACATATAAATAGTTCATGGATTGTAAACCTCCAGAGTATAGCGGTCACACAAACCCTACAATGACACTCAATTGGTTAAGAGAAGTAGAGCGGGCATTAGAAGCCTATTTTTGTGAACCCGAATCCATGGTGTTATTTGCTTGTAGACTTCTTAAAGGTGATGTGATGGAATGGTGGGATTCTATTATCGCTTGTTTTCCCAAGGAACCGATCAACCAAATAACCTGGGAATAATTTGCTGCTAAAGTTCGCGAGCAGTATTATTCTGAATATGAGATGGAAAGATTGAAAACTGAGTTTCTAAATTTGAGAATGATGGAAAGTATGACAATTGATGAGGTTTTTAGAGATTTTACATCTAAGATATGGTTCGTCCAACAGTGGGTACCGACTGAGAAAGATAAGATTCAGCATTTCATGCGGGTAATTAAGCCGTAATATAGAATAGTTGCAAGATTTGCGATAACCTTGGCCCAGGCTCATGAGATGGCTAAGGTTACTGAAGGTGACGTAATGGCAGCGAAAAGAGAAGGTTCAAAAGGTGGATCTTTTGGGGGAAAATCAGAATGTAAAACAGGTGGACAATCTGTTCAACAGTCAAGTAAGCAATCAGGTTTTCGTGTTAAAAAGTCTGGTGGGTTTAAACAGAAGAGTAAGTCTGGTATAAGTGGATCGGGTTCTAGTCAGTCTGGTTGGTGTAATGTTTGTAAGTTGACTCATGCCGGTCCATGTTCTCCAATGACCCGAAGATGTCTAAAATGTGGAGTGTTAGGTCATGAAGTAACAGCTTGTTCCTTTAAATCCAATCTTTGTTGGAGTTGCCATAAGGAGGGGCATATATCTGCAAATTGCCCATCTGCCTCAAGAGCCGGTTCTGGGGCAGGGTCAAGGGCGAGGTCAATAACCTCTGGGGGATCTTCTGCTTTTACTGCCTGGTAGAAGAGAAAGAATCCTCCAACAGCAGAGGCGGGGGAATTCTAGATGATGGTAGATGCTGCAACCGCTACCGATGACGTCATTACCGGTATGTTCTTGGTTAATTCCCTGCCAGCTCGTGTGTTATTTAATTCAGGAGCGAATCGATCTTTTATGCCTTTAGGCTTCTGTAATAAGTTGAATTTGCCTATTAGAATGTTAGATGCGCCTTTGGGAATAGAAGTAGCTGATGGTAAAATGGTTCCATGCACATCATCTGTATCTGGAGTTACCATCAAAATTGATGGCCATCTTTTCCCTTTAACCTGTTTGTTAATGCCTATAACTAGCTTTGATGTAGTCATAGGCATGAATTAGTTAAAATCTAATAGGACTAATATTAAGTGTGATAAGAAAATGATTTCTTTCCGTCTGGCCAATGGATCCCGAGTGATAGCTAGGGGAGAGCGCGGTGGATTTTACTTTCCTATGGTTTTCCTAATGAAAGCTCAGAAGGCGATATCGAAAGGGTGTAATTTGTTCTTAGCCTACGTGATTGATGTTAAGAAAGAAAAGAAGCAGGTGATCGACATTCCAGTTGTGTCGGAATTTTCGGAAGTGTTTCTAGATGATTTACCGGGGTTACCTCCAGTACGCGAAGTAGAGTATAAAATTGATTTGGTTCCAGGTGCTACGCCAGTTACAAAAGCTGCTTACAGGTTAGCTCCGTCAGAAATCCGAGAAATGATGTCTCAGATTCAGGAATTGTTAGATAAGGGGTTTATCCGACCAAGTTCTTCACTGTGGGGTGCTCGTGTTTTGTTTGTGAAAAAGAAGAATGGGTCACTTCGAATATGTATAGATTATCGTGATTTGAACAAGAGAACCATTAAGAATAAGTATCCATTACCGAGATTAGATGATTTATTAGATCAGTTACATGGTGCGTCCTACTTTTCAAAGATTGTTTTATGTTCAGGGTATCATCAGGTACGTGTTGCAGAGACCGATATACGGAAAATAGCGTTTAGAACCAGATATGGCCACTATGAGTTTCTAGTTATGCCATTTGGGTTAACAAACGCGCCAGCAGTGTTTATGAATCTAATGAACAGAGTGTGTCGTCAATATCTCAACAAGTTTGTTATTGTTCTCATAGATGATATTTTGATATATTCAAAAACCGAGAAGGATCATGCTACACATCTGATATTGGTGTTAGAACTATTGAAACATGAACAGTTGTACGCTATGTTCTCCAAGTGTGAATTTTGGTTGCAGTAAGTACAGTTTCTGGGTCATGTAATTTATGAACAGGGTATCAAAGTAGATCAGTCTAAGATAGAAGCTGTAATGAATTGGAACTCGCTGAAAATGCCGACAGAAATCAAGAGTTTTCTAGGTTTAGCAGGTTATTACCGTCATTTTATCAAAGACTTTTCTAAAATAGCAGGTCCATTGAATAAGTTAACCAGAAAAGATATAGCCTTTCGATGGACTGATGAACAAGAAAAGGCTTTTCAGACTCTTAAGCATTTGTTATGTCAAGCGCCGATTTTAGCTTTACCAGAGGGATCCGAAGATTTTGTGGTTTATTGTGATGCGTTACGTGCAGGTCTGGGTTGTGTTTTAATGCAGAGAATAAATTTATAGCGCATGCTTCACGACAGTTGAAAGATCATGAACGAAATTACCCTAATCATGATTTAGAGTTAGCTGCAGTTGTGTTTGCCTTGAAACTTTGGAGACATTATTTGTATGGTACGCATTATGAAATCTATACAGATCATAAGAGTCTTCAGTATATCTTTTCGCAGAAAGAATTAAATATGCGTCAACGTCAATGGCAAGAATTGATTAAAGACTATGATTGTGAGATTAAATACCATCCGGGAAAAGCAAATGTAGTCGCAGATGCTTTGAGTCGCAAGAAAACAGTCGAAAATGTCAGATTTATGAGAATTGAGATAGTTTCAGACTTGGTCGATCGATTGAAAATCGTTCAGTTAGCAGCATTGAATGATGAAAACCTAAAGACTGAGAAAATGACCAAAAGAAAATTTGACCTATGCAATGACTCTAGAGGATTAAAGACCTGTAAAGACCGAATTTGGGTGACTATGCTTGGTGATTCGAGGGATTTAATCCTTATTGAAGCGCATAAATCGAGATCGATAGTGCATCCAGGTAGTACTAAGATGTACAGAGATTTGAAAACATTGTATTGGTGGCAGACAATGAAGATAGATGTTGCAAATTTCGTTGAAAAATGTCATATTTGTGCGCAAGTTAAAGCAGAACATCAGAAACCATATGGGTCTCTACGACAGTTAGAAATTTCTCAGTGGAAATGGGATCATATAATGATGGATTTTGTAACTAAGTTACCCCGAACTCAGAAGGGATATGACATGATCTGGGTGATAGTGGATCATCTAACTAAGAGTGCTCACTTCTTAACTACTCGTGAAACTGCTTCCTTAAGTGATATAGCAGAATTGTATTTGAAAGAGATCGTCAGCAAACATGCTGTGCCATTATCGATAGTTTCCGACAGAGATACTAGATTTGTATCAAACTTTTGGAACAGTTTATAACAGAATTTGGGTACTCGTGTGAACCTAAGTATAGCTTATCATCTACAGACAGACGGTCAAAGTGAGCAAACGATTCAAACACTAGAAGACATATTAAGTGCGTGCGTCTTAGAATATGGTGGTTTTTGGGATTTGCATCTTCCATTGATAGAGTTTGCTTATAACAATTCATATCATTCGAATATCGGAATGCCGCCGTATGAAATGTTGTATGGTCGGAAATGCATAACTCCTACGTGTTGGTTAGAAGCAGGTGAGAAACAATTTGTATATCCCGAAATTGTTCAGATAACCGCAGAAAATGTTGAAATTGCACATGAATACTTAAGAGCAGCTAGAGATCGACAAAAGATGAATGCTGATCCGCGCAGATGTCCGGTGACATTTAATGTAGGGGATCAAGTGTATTTGAAAGTTTCGCCATGGAAGGGAGTGATCAGGTTTAGTAAACGTGGTAAACTAGCACCGAGATTTATTGGACCATTTTCGATCAAAGAAAGTTTAAATGTTCAAACTGTTGTTTTAGATCTTCCTTCAGAGTTAGCAGGAATTCACAACACATTCAATGTGTGCTATCTGAAAAAGAGCAAAGTAGAGGATGAAAGTCAGATTCTTCCGTTGAAAGATTTGAAAGTTGATTTGACTAAGAAATTAGTAGAAGAGTCAATTCGAATAGTGGAGAAGAAGATCACAATGCTAAGAAAGAAACATATTCTAATGGCATTAGTGGAATGGCAGCACAGTTTAGGTTCCAACTTGACATGGGAAACCAAGGAGTTAATGAGGGTGTGCTATCCCCATTTATTTGACCTTGACCAGATTCTAAGGACGGAATCTTCTTAAGGGGGTAGATTTGTAACATCCTCAACTGAGCCTAGCTGTAAGATTACTAAATTGCCCTTAAGTTGGCATTTTGTTAGTATATGCTTTTATTTTTAATTAATATTTATTATTATTTAATAATGTGGTTAGGACCAGTTTGTGACAAGGGTCACAGAACAGGTTTGTTTATTTAATTTGGACTTCGTTTGGGCTGCCAAATGATGTACGAAAGATATCAGATAACTGATAGATTCTCGTGTGTTGCACAGTGTGGAAATTAACCTCACTTAAAAGACTAGTGATGTGTCCTTCTTCTCATTTGTAGACTTTTCTTCTCAATACTCCGTACTTTCACTCTCACCTACACCAAAACCCTAATATTTAATCTTTGTTTTAAAGCTCAAATCAATTGAATCTTTGTGTTCTTGGTGTTTTACTGAATCTATTAAGGTAGGAATCACAAGTTTTCATGCTTTAATCTTTGAGAAAATTGAGTTTTAGTGTTAGTTTTTACAAAGTGTGTAAATTGAGTCAAAAACGGTTAATTTGGTGTTGTTTGTGTCAAAATCTTGTGGGTTTATGCTCCTACATGTTTAGTATACTTGATTTGGTCAGTTTTGGGGTTAAAATCGAGCTCTAGAGTAAGAATTGAGGATTTGTGCTTGAAACCCGTAGGTTTAGCTGTTGCTGCTGCTGATGAACACAACCGCACGGTTGGAGGTTGCAACCGCACAATTGCGTGGTGCAACCGTACGGAAGCGAATGTAACCGTACATATGCTGCAGTGTGGTGTAACCAGGTCATAAACTTGTAACTGCACAGTTACATATTGTAACCGTACAGATGGAGGCTGTAACCGTACGGTTGCAGAAGCTACCGTATGGATGTATATCAGAACCTGAGTTATTGTTTAAGTGTTGATTTCTAGCCATTATGATGTCCGTTTGTATATTGATGCTTATGATATTATAACTAACTTGTGTATATGTGTTTCTCAGGAGAAAAGGAGAAAGAGAAGGTTCAGTGATTAGACAGCTGAACAACTTCTCAATTGTTGGTAATCGGTGAGCGGGACTAACTAGTTCAGTGATTAGTATGTTGTGATGACTGCATGTTAGTTGATGCTTGTCTGTTGGAGCCCAGTGCATCCTTATTATGTGGTAGCCTCAGTAGGAGAGATCAACCTACGGGTTGGGTTCCTCATGTGGTAGCCTAGACAATCGTGGTGTATATATGTGTGAATGACACGTCTATCGCGTGTGGATTATATATATACAACACAGTGGTGGAGGAACTTCTGGTAAGCCCTAGTTCGATCAACTGGGGTTAATGGTTTGGCTGAGCTGCCAGAGTCTCTGTAGACGTTACTTGGGTGATGTTTATGTGTTAGACTATCTGACTTGATTAGTATGACGGTTCTTGTATACTATTTACTGTAGTTAGTTGTACTCACTTAGCTTCATGCTAATTCCCCTCCATCCTCTCCCTGCAGGTTGTTAGCTTTTGTAGATAAGGCATTTTGGGGAGAAGACGGGCATGATAATGTTATATTTGACAGGATTTAACTCTAATGTGGTCTTACTTTGTTTAAACGATGTTCTTTTGTAAACATAATGTAATTATGTCCTTTCCGGATAAATATTTATTTTATTGAAATGACACGTCACATCGGGCGAACTATATTAATGTTATTTATCAGTTATGTTATATTTAATTGATATAATGCTTCTGCCACGTATAAAAAAAATTTAGCGGTGTCACACTACCCATTCACCTTCATTCCTTTCCCGCTTTTCAAAAGATCCATAGATCAATAAAGAGATAGATCGATCAAGTTCACTTCAAAAGCACTCGGCAAAAGTTTTCAAACCCCGGAGTGTTTTTGATTGGTCAAAAACCTATTTTCGGTGAATTATCACTTCCTCTCTGGGCACTAGGAGCGAAAGACGAAAGTTATGAAGAAAAGGGTATGCCAATATATATATATATATATATATATATATATATATATATATATATATATATATATATATATATATATATATATATATATATATATATATATATATATATATATATATATATATATATGCTTATGAAAGAGCAAAGTCGAATAAAGTCAAGAAAATCCCGAGAAGTCTTCATAAAATCTGTATCTTCCGAGGAACTCATCACGAAATTCAAGCCAATTTTACATCTAAAAAGGGATACTGTGAAGAATCAAAGTCTATCAATTCTCTTAAAAAATCAATAGATCCAAAAAACCTTTCACCTTTTTATAAACTTTCCCCTTCTCTACCAACCAATCCTACAACCCGTCTTCCTCTTGAAAGAATGTCTAGGAAGAAGATCATTGTCGTCCTTACTTAACCGGTGAAGATATCGAAGTTTTACCTAGTCTATGATGACAACCGTTACACGACTGGCTTCTGAGCGACAATACAATTATATTAAGGCACCCTAGACACTTGAGTGATATGAGTGATCAGCTAGTGAGAAGCCTGGTCATGTATACTCGATATTTGAGAGTTGGAAAGTACGCCTTTTTCACCATGGACGCGATTAAAATCCAGCGACAGAACCATCGAAGTTTGAAACTTTTTCTACTACTTTCGAAAGATGTGATGACTTCTGATCAAGGCACAATAAAAGAATCCAAGGGTTGGAGAGGGAGGATCTATTAGAAGATAACCTTATATTCTCGCTTTTTGCTTGAGAACAAGCAAAGCTAAGTGTGAGGTATTTGATATCGGCCAAAAATCCACGTTTTTACCCCCCGATATTAAGCCCTAAATCAATAAAGTTCCAAACTTTATGGCCAAAATAATCGCTTTGTTAGTTAATTTTGTAGATTAAGTAATTACAAAGGCGATGCAAAAAGAATCAAGTAAATCGAAGCTAAAATGAAGATTCTAGAGGGAAAACGGTGAAAGACAAGTTACGACCCCGAAAACCAAGTTACGATCCCGAGAACAAGCAAAACGATCAAAGCAAAACAGCAAACCAGCCCAAGCACCGGCCTCCTGAGCCGGATTGCCATGCCGGCCTGCCACTTTGGCACCGGCTTGCCTATTGAAGTGGACACTGGGCATGGGAAACGGCTACACCGGCCTGCCAGGCCGGTTTGCCAGCCGTTCCCCGCCATTTTTCCTCTATAAATCAGGGCATTTGGGCTCATTTTTACACACAATCAATTTTGTACTTCAATTTAGATTTGAATATTTTTAGTTAGTTATTAGTAGTAGCTAGCTTAGCTTTTATTTTTAGGAGGATATCCCGGTGTGTCACTGTCATCTCGGCCAGATTTCTTCAACCTTTTCAGATTTTTATCCGAAATGCTTGTATTATTAATTAAACATGTATTGTTATTATTTATGTTTAAAGATGCGTTCCGATATTTCCTTGTTAGGTTAATTAATCTGAATGTTGCCATGATAGAAGTTTGGGTTAGCGTAGTAATGTTAAATTAGTACGATTACCATTGTAATAGTGAATCAGTGACTCCGATAGATTTGTATGCTAGCATCTTAAGGATAGAACAACCTTGGTTGTGGTCGGGACTTATCCACCTATATGAACTTAGCTATTTCATAGGATTAAGACCCCTGGTTATACTGTACCTGAAGATTCTACGAACTTGGTATGGTTGGAGTTTTCGAGAGGCATTTAATGCGCTTTTAAGACACGGAACATAGGAATTGAGACATGATATGCCTATTGATTGTTCCAAAGAGACCTCTTAGGAGCTATTAAGATCTAGTTAGTGCCCTAACTGTATGGCCCAATTCTATTGCATGTTCATGTTTGATTGTTCTCTTAGGGTTAAGTCATATCAACTGTTTCAGGTATCTACTAGGTTTATATCTACTTTACTTTCAGTATATCAACTATAATGTTGTATAATATTTAGACTAGTATGATCTCATTAGTATGATGAAATGGTTGTTAGTTTACATTAATGTTTTGTCAACTTGACCCGACTGACTCCTTCTGTTTGCGATCAGTGTTCACTCAACACGGCACGTTTTATTCAGTTATCTAAACTGATAAAGAGGGTTAGGATTAGAACTCAACTCACTAATAAACCTAGTGCTCCACTAAGGATAACCTCCGAAGTTTAGTTACCCTTCAATTATACAACCAAGTGACATACTTCTCACTTCTTATCGAGAACTCCGAGAGTCTAGAGATAAATGGGTATGTGTATGACCCGAGCGGAAGTGCAATGTGTCTGGAAACTCGGGATCATAAATGGATTCGAGTATTGGCTAATCCAACCAGATCTACACTATTCTAATCATAGTTTTAACATAAACATAATTACCTTTCCCTAACCCAAACTGATATCTTGGTCAACATTTCTCTTATCTGCACACTCAAGATATCCCTCCATTATCTTTACCTATTCGTAATTAGGATCATTAGCTTAAAACCAATTATTATATTTCAACTAGGTAATTTAACCAAAGACAATTATCCACTTGATTTTCAATTCGTTAAACCATTCAAATACACGACCCTAGGTTAACTTACACATTCTACCGTAGAAGTTAAAAGTGAATTTAGGCCTCTCAAAATATAAATAAGAAAAAGAGGAAACCCTGTTAAATAGTCCATACTGCCACTTTGTGACCTAACGACACCGCATAAATAAAACCGTCCAGTTTAGACATATCAGCGACCAGAAGGGAGGCGAGCGAAGTGCTGCCACTTTACAGTCCCTCTGCCAAAGAATTTCATAGAGATAAACAGTTCAGCTCCCTTTTAAGCCTTTAGAGGATTAGAGGAATTTCACAGTGAGGTACTGACCTCTACATGATACGTTTTGTAAACATTGCATTCTTTTGAAAAGGCACACCATAAATGAATATCAAATTCTAAGGTTTTTGACATTTGATAATTTCTACATATAGACAATCACCGTAAATAATAGTTTACAATACTACATCCGTTGACAATGCAGTCAAAATAAGATACATGGTGATGATTTTGTGAATGCAACATTTTCTTGAATAAAGCATGAATGAATCCAAGCACATAGCTTGTATAACATATAAGCAAACAGCGAAAGACTTCTAGGAACCTGAGAATAAACATGCTTAAAAAGTGTCAACACAAAGGTTGGTGAATTCATAGTTTTGATGTTGCGCATAATCTGTATATAAAGGTGGATCACAAGATTTCAGTTGTTTCATCCAGAAACGTTTATCAAAATATTCTACGAAATTGAGCACCCTGGTAACTAAACTTTAACGTTATTATAAGTACTCCTGTTTTAACATACATGCAACCAACATGTACAATACAAGCAATCCAACGTGTACTAAACTCAAATAGCATACGTCTGTTTCATAGTTCAGACTAGGGTTTCTATACTTAGAGCAGACGGGGATGTAATGTGACGACCCGGAAATTTCTGACTAAATTTAAACTCAATTTTAATATGAAATCGACATGATAAGCAAAGTCTATTAAACCGAGTCTCAAATTGTTTGAACAATTTACATGATTCAGTTGACCTTTGACATTTCCCGACGATTCACGAACAATTAATTGTAAATAAATATGTACATATATATATATATATATATATATATATATATATATACATATATAAATGTAAATATATATAATAATTAGAAATAATAAAAGTTAATCATTAAAAATTAAGAATGTGAAGTAATATACAAGATAATAAAGTGGTTATTAATTTAAAGCTATATATAAATATATACGACTTCTATACAGAAATATTATGATATGCATATTGGAGTATATATAAAAGATATAAATATGTGTTATATATATATATATATATATATATATATATATATATATATTATAATTATTAGACATTACATCATTAGTAATATGTAATATTAGTATATTAAATTATAAATAGAAATATAGTTATTATATCAATGTTATTATTTTCATTATTAATATTAATATTAATATCAGTATTATTATTAGATACACACACACACACATATATATATATATATATATATATATATATATATATATATATATATATATATATATGATATTTGATACATTTAATTGCTAATTTTATTGTTATTAGTAATATCATTATTATTATAATTAGTAGTCAAAATTATGATTTTTGTTATTATTAAGATTATTATTATTATTACCATTATCATTAATAATCATTATTATTATTACTATAGTTATCATTATTAGTATTACTATAAAAATAATACAAGTTATTATTATTATTAGTATTATTATTTTTATAATTAGTATTATTATTAATACTAGACATTAATATTAATATAATGAAATATCATTATTACTATTATTAATATTAATATTATTATTACTAAAATTATTAAAATTTATATAATTATTGTTATTATTATTATAAAACAACTTATTAATATTATCATTATTATTATTATTATTAATATTATTATTAATTCCATTATTACCATTATCTGTATTTTTATTATGGTTAACATATTTATATTTAAAAATTAATAATAATGAATATATTAGTACAGATAATAATGAATTCAGTTGAATATCATTACCATCGTTCCCTATTCTTTCTCCAATTTTTGTCGAGTCAATCAAGGCTACAAATCAAATATAAATCGAATCTGGTACATCACTAGCTGTTTATTTTTATTTTTGTTTTTGTTTTTACTCTCCTGATTAATATTCCTGTCTGCATTCCGTTACCCATCGCAATCGAATTCACATTACAAACAAAAATCCATCCAATCTGTAGTGACCCGAACTTTTCCATGTTTATATATATTAAATGAAATTGTTATTTACATGATTAAGTGTTTCCAACATATTAAGCAATCAAACTTGTTAAGACTTGATTAATTGAAATATGTTTCATATAGACAATTGACCACCCAAGTTGACCGGTGATTCACGAACGTTAAAACTTGTAAAAACTATATGATGACATATATATGATTATATATATAGTTAACATGATATTATGATAAGTAAGTATCTCATTAGGTATTTTAACAATGAGTTATATACATAAAATTGAGTTTATTGAATTAAGAAACTCGAAACGGTATATATAACGATTATCATTATAACAACGTCTTACTAAATACATATGAATCATAGTAAGATATTGATACACTATGTTTAATAATGATAAATGATAAGTAAACATGTCATTAAGTGTATTAACAATGAACTACATATGTAAAAACAAGACTACTAACTTAATGATTTCGAAACGAGACATATATGTAACGATTATCGTTGTAACAACATTTAACTGTATATATATCATACTAAGATATATTAATATATCATAATGTCATGATAATGTAATAATTTAACATCTCATTAGATATAATAAACATTGGGTTAACAACATTTAACATGATCGTTAACTTAAAGGTTTCAAATCAACATTTACATGTAACGACTAACGATGACTTAACGACTCAGTTAAAATGTATATACATGTAGTGTTTTAATATGTATTCATACACTTTTAAAAGACTTCAAGACACTTATCAAAATACTTCTACTTAACAAAAATGCTTACAATTACATCCTTGTTCAGTTTCATCAACAATTCTATTAGTATGCACCCGTATTCGTACTCGTAAAATACACAGATTTTAGATGTATGTACTATTGGTATATACACTCCAATGATCAGCTCTTAGCAGCCCATGTGAGTCACCTAACACATGTGGGAACCATCATTTGGCAACTAGCATGAAATATCTCATAAAATTATAAAAATATTAGTAATCATTCATGACTTATTTACAGGTAAACAAAATTACACATCCTTTATATCTAATCCATATACCAACGACCATAAACACCTACAAACACTTTCATTCTTCAATTTTCTTCATCTAATTGATCTCTCTCAAGTTCTATCTTCAAGTTCTAAGTGTTCTTCATAAATTGTATAAGATATAGTTTCAATAAATCAAGAATACTTCCAAGTTTGCTAGCTTACTTACAATCTTGTAAAGTGATCATCCAACCTTAAGAAATCTTTCTTATTTATAGTAAGATATCTTTCTAATACAAGGTAATACTCATATTCAAACTTTGATTCAATTTCTATAACTATAACAATCTTATTTCGAGTGAAAATCTTACTTGAACTTGTTTTCGTGTCATGATTCTGCTTCAAGAACTTTCAAGCCATCCAAGGATCCTTTGAAGCTAGTTCTATTTTTCTCATTTCCAGTAGGTTTATCCATAAAAATTGAGGTAGTAATGATGTTCATAACATCATTCGATTCATATATATAAAACTACCTTATTCGAAGGTTTAAACTTGAAATCACTAGAACATAGTTTAGTTAATTTTAAACTTGTTCGCAAACAAAAGTTAATCCTTCTAACTTGACTTTTAAAATCAACTAAACACATGTTCTATATCTATATGATATGCTAACTTAATGATTTAAAACCTGAAAACACAAAAAACACCGTAAAACCGGACATACGCCGTCGTAGTAACACCACGGGCTGTTTTGGGTTTGATAATTAAAAACTATGATAAACTTTGATTTAAAAGTTTTTCTTCTTTGAAAAAGATTTTTCTTATGAACATGAAACTATATCCAAGAATCATGGTTAAACTCAAAGTGGAAGTATGTTTTTCAAAATGGTCATCAAGACGTCGTTCTTTCGACTGAAATGACTACCTCTTACAAAAACTACTTGTAACTTATATTTCAGACTATAAACCTATACTTTTTATATTTATATTCATAAAATAGATTTCAATATGAAACCATAGCAATTTGATTCACTCAAAACGGATTTAAAACGAAGAAGTTATGGGTAAAACAAGATTGGATATTTTTTGATTGTTGTAGCTACGGGAAATATTGTAACAATTCTATACAAATCATATCCTAGCTAACTTATATTGTATTATACATGTATTCTAATATATTATGTAATCTTGAGATACCATAGACACGTATGAAAATATTTTGACATATCATATCGACCCATCTATATATATTATTTTGAACAACCATAGACACTATATTTGCAGTAATGTTGGAGTTAGCTATACAGGGTTGAGGTTGATTTCAAAAATATATATACTTTGAGTTGTGATCTAGCCTAAGACGTGTATACACTGGGTCGTCGATTGATTCAAGATAATATATATCAATTTATTTCTGTACATTTAACTATGGACAAGTATTTGTAGGTTACTAACGAGGACAGCTGACTTAATAAACTTAAAACATCAAAATGTATTAAAAGTGTTGTAAATATATTTTGAACATACTTTGATATATATGTACATATTTGTTATAGGTTCGTGAATTGACCAGTGGCCAAGTCTTACTTCCCGACGAAGTAAAAATGTGTGAAAGTGAGTTATAGTCCACTTTTAAAATCTAATATTTTGGGATGAGAATACATACAGTTTTATAAATGTTTTACGAAATAGACACAAGTAAATGAAACAACATTATATGGGTGAATGATCGAAGCCGAATATGGCCCTTTTGCTTGGTAACCTAAGAATTAGTAAACCGATCTACTAATTGACGCGAATCCTAAAGATAGATCTATTGGGCCTAACGAACCCCATCCAAAGTACCGGATGCTTTAGTACTTCGAATTCGTTTTTATCATGTCCGAAGGATTTCCCGGAATGATAGGGGATATTCTTATATGCATCTTGTTAATGTCGGTTACCAGGTGTTCACCATATGAATGATTTTTATCTCTATGTATGGGATGTATATTGAAATATAAAATCTCGTGGTCTATTATTATGATTTGATAATATATAGGTTAAGCCTATAAATCACCAACATTTTTGTTGACGTTTTAAGCATGTTTATTCTCAGGTGATTATTAAGAGCTTCCACTGTTGCATACTAAAATAAGGACAAGATTTGGAGTCCATGCTTGTATGATATTATGTAAAAACTGCATTCAAGAAACTTATTTTTGATGTAATATATTCTTATTATAAACTATTATGTAATGGTCGTGTGTAAACGGTATATTTTAGATTATCATTATTTGATAATCTACGTAATGCTTTTTAAACCTTTATAGATAAAATAAAGGTTATGGTTGTTTTAAAAATGAATGCAGTCTTTGAAAAACATCTCATATAGAGGTCAAAACCTCGCGACGAAATCAATTAATATGGAACATTTATAATCAATATGAACGGGACATTTCAGTTGGTATCCGAGCGTTGGTCTTAGAGAACCAGAAATTTGCATTAGTGTGTCTTATCGAGTTTGTTCGGATACATTAGTGAGTCTGGACTTCGACCATGTTTTCTTTAAAAAGATTGCTTAACACTTTTGTTGGAAACTATATGTTATTAACATGTAAATATTATGTGATATATTAACCTCTTAATGTGTTTGATATTGTGTGATAGATGTCTACCACTAGTACAAATTCCATCGACTCACCTAATAATAATGAAGAGTCGAATATACTTTAGGAAGATTCACAAATTCCCGAAGAGGAACCGGTAGAAGAGGAATCGGAAGAAGAGGAACCAGAAGAGGAGGAACCGGAAGAGGAGGAACCGGAAGAAGAAGAGGTTTCGGAGGAAGAAATATTGATACATATACTAAATCGATTAAATAAAAGAAAATCCTCAACCAACGGACCAAAGTTAATAATGGTCAATGGTGTTTCCGCCGAGGAAGCAAAATATTGGGAAGATTACCAATTTTCCGACGAATCGGATCCCGATGAGGATTCCGATGATGTTATAGAAATTACCTCGACCCAATTTAGTAAAGCGAAAGAAAATAATAAGGGAAAAGGTATAAAAATAGAGAAACCCGATTCCAACCCCGATGAACTTTATATGTATCGGCAACATCCGTATTTTCTAAAATGTAACAATGACCCGAGAACCTCTAAACCACCAGGTTTTTCTAAACCATTGTGCAAAATGACGGCTCGTATTAGAGGAACACCATATATTCCTAGAAAATTAGGAAAACGAACCAAGTCCGAAGAAGAAGAAACCAGTGATTCAGATTAGAGGGTTGTAATCATGTTGTATATTATATGTATTGTAGTGTGCTTGTACTTTTATGTTCTATGTAAAAATTGCTTGTATTGTTTGTTAATTATCTTTTACGAATCTAATCCTTATCTATTTTATAGTATAAAAACAAAATGGACGTTAAGGGTAGACAACCGAATATTTTAGAAGATCTACCAGAGGATATGATTGAGGAAATCTTGTCTACAGTCGGTCAGAATTCATCAGCACAATTAATTATGGCAAAATTAACTTGTCAAACATTTGAAAGACTTTCCATAAATGCATAAGTTTATAAAAGGCTTTCTTTTGATAGGTGGGGTATATCACATTGGGGAGACCGTAAGTGTAACGACACGTCAAAATCGCTATTGACGCGGCACATTAATCATTGATTCCACAGTGAGGTTTTGACCTCTATATGATACGTTTTGATAAAATATTGCATTCATTAAAATAAGTGACTTTCTAAACATAGAAAGTTATAAACATGTGGGCGAGTGCTTAGGTATAAGCAAAACCCCAAAATACATAAGTCTTTAATTTACAGGTTGACATCACAGTCCAATTATTTATTACACAACGCAGTTTTATTTTGAATGCAATAAACTTTGTACAAAGCATGAGAGACTCCATGCAGGCAACAAGCACATCACAGCGGAAGCATTCTAAGGACCTGAG
This sequence comes from Rutidosis leptorrhynchoides, assembly GCF_046630445.1. NCBI lineage: Eukaryota > Viridiplantae > Streptophyta > Magnoliopsida > Asterales > Asteraceae > Rutidosis > Rutidosis leptorrhynchoides. Next base: position 308,451,526 of record NC_092336.1, on the reverse strand, counting down.
AATAAAACATGCTAAAAAGTCAACACGAATGTTGGTGAGTTATAGGTTTAATTGCTCGAGTCATAAACATATATAAAGATAGACCACAAGATTTCATCAAAAGTTTATCAATAGATTCTACGTAACAGAGCACCCTGGTAACTAAACTTAACGCTATAGTGATAATTACCCCATTCGTTTTAATACGCGCAAACCAACGTGTCTTAAACTCAAATAACATACGTTCGTTAAAAGGCTAGCGCTCTAGCTCGGACGGGGATGTCAAGCCCTATGGATCCATATACAATTATTCGCGCCCACCAGTCCATATCCTATGTACTGGCAGCTACTAGTTACCAAAGCTAAGGGATTTTCGGTTTAACTCAGTGTAGAATTTTGTATGTACTTGTGTCTTATTGCGTTTAAAATAAATTGCATGTATTCTCAGCCCAAAAATATTTAAAGCATTTAAAAAGGGAGACTATAACTCACAGTTCAATATTGCGATTCAATATTGTAGGCAAATTGCGTAGACGTAATGATGGTAGATGACTGTATGGTTGGCCTTGGATTCAAGAACAATACCCCGAATAATACCTAATATTTCCTTAGCTTAAAGCGGTTTGAAACCCGAATTAAAAACACCCTCGTATATACCTTATTATTATTAAACTTAAATTTAAAATTATAATTATAATATAAATATAAATATTAAGAGATAATGTGAAAAAAATTCGTCGAACAAACTGCGTATTTATATTACTTTTCGATTTACTGTAGCTCATGCGATCGCATGAGTTTTCAGTGTTTTTGCCATGCGATCGCATGGCCGCCTTTTCTGTTTTTGTTTGCTAGTTCGTCGACATCAAATAGTATTTACTGTAGCAAATAGTGTTTACTGTAGCAAATAGTGTTTTACTGTAGCAAATAGTGTTTACTGTAGTAAATAGTGTTTTACTGTAGCAAATCACTGTAGCAAAGTCGTTTTCACTGTAGCACTGTAGCAAAATACGGTTTCACTGTAGCAAATAGTGTTTTACTGTAGCAAGTCATTTTTACTGTAGCAATTAATGTTTTACTGTAGGAAAGTCGTTTTTACTTGTACATCTTATAATATATATATATATATATATATATATATATATATATATATATATATATATATACATACATATATGTATATTTACATAATATTAAATCATAAAGAGAATTGGTTTAAATTAGTCGAAATTTTTCGGGTCATCACAGTACCTCCCCGTTAAAGAAAATTTCGTCCCGAAATTTTGAGTATTACCTGTTTCATGAGCGATATCAGTGAACAAATGTGGATACTTTTGCTTCATTTGATCTTCACGTTCCCAAGTAAACTCGGGTCCTCGTCTTGCGTTCCAACGAACTCTAACTATCGGTATTTTGCTTTGTTTTAATTGTTTGACCTCACGGTCCATGATTTCAACAGGTTCTTCGATAAAATGGAGTTTATCATTGATTCGTATTTCGTCAAGAGGAATTACGACATCCTCTTCAGCTAAACATTTCTTCAAATTTGACACGTGAAATGTGTCGTGAACACTACTAAGTTCTTGTGGTAGCCTTAATCGATAAGCAACTGCTCCAATTCTTTCGGTGATTTCAAAGGGTCCTACGTACCTAGGACTTAGCTTTCCTCGTTTACCGAATCGTACAACGCCTTTCCAGGGTGACACTTTCAACATGACTTTGTCGCCCACTTGAAATTCTAGCGGTTTTCTTCTTACATCAGCATAACTCTTTTGGCGACTCATGGCCGTTTTCAATCGCTGTTGTATTTGAATGATCTTTTCGGTGGTTTCGTGAATAATTTCTGGTCCAGTAAGTTGTCTTTCTCCTACTTCACTCCAACAGATAGGAGATCTGCACTTTCTACCGTAAAGTGCTTCAAATGGTGCTGCGTTGATGCTCGTATGATAGCTGTTATTGTATGAAAATTCTGCCAACGGTAAGTGTCGATCCCAACTGGTTCCAAAGTCAATCACGCATGCCCGTAACATGTCTTCCAATGTTTGTATTGTTCTTTCACTTTGACCATCTGTCTGTGGGTGATAAGCGGTGCATATATCTAATCGAGTTCCCAATGCTTTTTGTAATGATTGCCAAAAACGTGATGTGAATCGGGTGTCGCGATCAGATATGATGGAGATGGGTACACCATGCCTGGAAACTACTTCCTTCAAATATAGGCGTGCTAATTTCTCCATACTGTCTGTCTCCTTTATTGGTAGGAAGTGAGCTGATTTAGTTAGACGATCAACTATCACCCAAATAGTATCATGACTACTTGCAGTCCTTGGCAATTTCGTAATGAAATCCATGGTTATTCTTTCCCATTTCCACTGCGGAATTTCTGGTTGTTGCAGTAATCCTGACGGCTTTTGGTGCTCAGCTTTGACCTTTGCACACGTTAAACATTTGCTTACATAAGTAGCAATTTCTGTTTTCATATTAGGCCACCAATAAAACTTCTTGAGATCGTGGTACATTTTTCCGTTTCCTGGGTGAATTGAGTACCTTGTTTTGTGTGCTTCATCTAGTACTAGTTGCCTTAGGTTACCATGTCTTGGTACCCATATCCTACCAGCAAAATACAGGGTTCCATCGGCTTTTACTTCAAGTTGTTTTTCTATCTCTTTGCTCATTTCACCTTTTTCGTTTTCTTCTTTTAAAGCTTCTAACTGTGCTGCTTGAATTTGCTTTGTGAGATCAGTACGAATTGTAATATTCAAAGCTCGGACCCTAAGAGGTTTTACTCTTTCTTTTCGACTTAGGGCATCAGCTACAACATTAGCCTTTCCGGGGTGGTAACGGATTTCACAATCGTAATCGTTTAACAACTCTACCCAGCGACGTTGCCTCATATTGAGTTGTTTTTGATCAAAAATATGCTGAAGACTCTTATGGTCGGTGTACACTGTACACTTGGTGCCATATAGATAGTGTCTCCATATTTTGAGTGCAAAAACTACTGCTCCAAGTTCCAAATCGTGCGTGTATAGTTCTTTTCATGAATTTTTAGTTGTCGTGAGGCATATGCGATAACTTTTGTGCGTTGCATTAATACACATCCTAAACCTTGGCGTGAAGCATCACAATAGATCACGAAATCATCATTTCCTTCCGGTAATGACAAAATGGGTGCAGACGTTAACTTCTTCTTTAATAACTGGAATGAGGATTCCTGTTCTGTGGACCAATCATACTTCTTTCCCTTTTGAGTCAATGCAGTTAAGGGTTTGGCGATTCTAGAGAAATCTTGAATGAATCTTCGGTAGTAACCAGCAAGACCTAAGAATTGGCGGATTTGTGTTGGAGTCTTCGGTGTTTCCCATTTACTAATGGCTTCGATCTTGGCGGGGTCAACTTTAATTCCATGTTTACTGACAACATGGCCCAAAAATTGTACTTCTTGTAACCAGAAATCACACTTCGAAAATTTTGCGTACAATTCTTCTTTCTTGAGTATCTCTAGTACCAGTCTTAAGTGTTGCTCATGTTCTTCCTTGTTCTTCGAGTAAATCAATATGTCGTCGATAAAAACAATGACAAATTTGTCTAAATATGGTCTACAGATGCGATTCATTAGATCCATGAATACTGCTGGAGCATTAGTCAATCCAAAAGGCATGACTAAAAATTCATAGTGACCGTAACGGGTTCTGAACGCTGTTTTAGGAACATCTTCTTCCTTCACTCTCAGCTGATGATATCCGGAGCGTAGATCAATCTTAGAATAAACACTTGATCCTTGCAATTGATCAAACAAATCATCAATCCTCGGTAATGGGTACCGATTCTTGATCGTTAATTTGTTTAATTCTCGGTAATCTATGCACATTCTCATAGATCCATCCTTCTTCTTGACGAACAGAATAGGAGCACCCCAAGGTGAAAAACTAGGACGAATAAATCCACGGTCCGATAATTCTTGCAACTGGTCTTGTAATTCTTGCATTTCTGAAGGTGCAAGTCTATATGGAGATCGGGCTACAGGTGCAGCTCCTGGTATGAGATCAATCTGAAATTCTACACACCTGTGTGGAGGTAGCCCCGGTAATTCTTCTGGAAATACTCCGGGATATTTTCTTACAACCGGCATGTCATTAATGCTTCTTTCTTCAGTATCGATCTTCTTTACGTGTGCCAGAATAGCATAACAACCTTTTCTTATAAGTTTCTGGGCCTTCATACAGCTGATAAAGTTCAGCTTTGAGTTGCTCTTCTCCCCATAAATCATTAATGACGTTTCATCCTTACGAGGGATGCGGATTGCTTTCTCAGCGCAAACAACTTCCGCTCTTGTTTTGGACATCCAGTCCATGCCAACGATTACGTCAAAACTTCCTAATTCTACGGGTATCAAATCGATTTTGAAGGTTTCACCAGCGAGATTCATTTCGCAACCATGGCAAATTTTATCGGCTTTTATCAGTTTACCATTAGCTAATTCAATAGTATATTTATCGTCTAGAGGTAATGATGCACATTTTAGTTTAAAACTAAAGTCTTTACACATATAACTTCTATCAGCACCCGTATCAAACATAATAGAAGCTAGTTGATTATTAACGGTAAACGTACCCGTGACAAGATTAGGATCCTCACGTGCTTTACTGGCACTAACATTAAATGCCCTCCCACGTGCGGGTTCTTTGTTCTTCTCCTTATCAGGGCATTGATTTATAAAGTGACCAGACTTCCCGCATCCATAACATTTCTTGACATCGGTCGATTTTGTCTTTACTTCAGAAACGGTGGCATAACAATCTTTCGCCACATGTCCTTTCTTGTTACACTTGTCACAGACCACTTGGCAATAACCTGCATGATGTGTGTAACATCTTTTGCAGAATGGATGGGGTCCCTTATAGTTTGGACTTGCAGTTGCCCCATCTTGGTTACCTTTAAAAGTTTCTTGTTTCTTCAGGTGAGTACTTTTGCCCTTATAGTCTTCCCATTTCCTCTTTCCTTCAGTTGTCTTGACTTCGGTAATTGGTGCCTTAATCGAACTCTCTGTGATCTGGTCCATGAGTTGGTGTGCCATTGTCATGGCTTCCTGCATCGTATTCGGTTTGGACGATGTAACATTTCCTTTGATATTGATCGATAAACCGTCAATATACATTTCTATCTTTCGTTTCTCGTTTGGCACCAATTCGGGACACAACAAGGCTAGTTCCATGAAACGCTTTTCATAGTTATTGAGATTCGCGCCGATAACCTTCAGATTACGTAACTCAGATTCCATTTTTCTGATCTCGTTTCGAGGACAGTACTCCTCGATTAGCATCTTTTTCAGTTCTTCCCAAGAGATATCATATGCCGTATCTATTCCTTCTGCTTTAGCATAATTGTTCCACCAAGTAAGTGCACCGTCTTGCAACGTGCACGAAGCATACTTTGACTTGTCTCCGTTCGCACAATTACTGATTTTGAAAACGGACTCCATCTTTTCAAACCATCGGGTTAGACCGACTAGTCCCTCGGTTCCACTAAACGTCTGTGGTTTGCATCCTTGAAAAGTTTTGTATGAGCATCCGTTTCGTGAGTTTGTGTTTACGGCTGCTGCTTTGGCTGCTGCTTCGGCTGTTGCTTTTGCTGCCTCGGCTGCAGCAATTCTTTCATTCACACGTTTCTCGACTAGTTGCTCAAACTCAGCATCCGACATTTGAGACATGTTTCTTCAATAAACACAACAGATATAATTTAATCATATAGAATATTATAGGTAAAATGAGTTGTCAATAGTTAATCGTAGCATATTAATAATATGAACCGATTATTATAAAAGCCTTTTCTTCTTATTAGCATTTTATAATTATTTCTAGGGTATTACCTACCCGTTAAGTTCATACATAATAGCTAGTACAAGGAATCAACTACTAAAATCCTAATAATATTCCACTATGAAAATTATAGCGAGTTACTACATTATTATGTAATAATAATAATAAGAAGTAGTAATAATACAAATAATCATTCCATGCATTTATTATTAATAAACCAAAATAATACAATACCATACAATACTGATATTTTACATATGCTTATTTTACATAACAAGATAGAGTAGCATACATAAGCAATAAAATAGCGCATGGAAGATTTATGGTTGCGAGGTCGTTCATTCAGAACTATCAGAAACTTCTTCCCATTTGGTTCTCTCTGCCAATTGTTTGTGTGCACATGGTCCGACAGACATTCTGGCAGTGTATTTTATTTTTAGTTGGGGTTTTGAGGTACCTGTTGCCTCAGTGGGTTTAATACAATAAGGGTGGTTACGGATCGAATGGTCCTGTTCTTTTTTAATAATTAAGGACATTTTATTATTGTGGTTGTTTTTATTATCTATAGCAAGTTGGAATTTCTCCTTAGTGATCTCTTTTATTTCATTAGCGAAATCCTCCTCCTTACTGATCTCGTCTGATGACGAACTGTCTGAGTCATGTGTAGGAGAATATGATGACGAACTGCAAGAATATGTACCGGTGGTCATGAACCGAAATCTGCCAGGCGTAATCGGCACAACCCGCCCGTCGGCGGTATATCTGGACCAATGTCCATATTTGTTTAGAAATGGACGATCCTCGTTTACTCCAGGGATCATGGGTCCATGCCAACGATACTGTGGCTCCGGAAAACTAAAGCTGGGTGGAGCTGGAACCTCCTCTGGGTTTACCGGGAGTTGAGATTCCCCGGCTAACACAATTTCTTCTTTAATAGGTATTGGAACGCCCTTTTCAGTTGTGGATAGAATAGATTCAGTGTCCGATTCCGAGTCGTACAAAATGATAGGATTAGAAGAAGTCATCTATCACATAATTGAAACAACAATTACGTTAGCATATAAATATATCACATATAATGTTTTTGACCAAATAATAAGCAAAAATCAGTAAAAACAGATATGGTCATAGTCCAGACTCACTAATGCATCCTAACAATTACCAGTTAAACACACTAATGTAACTTCTGGTTCCCTATGACCTCAAGCTCGGATACCAACTGTAACGACCCGTCAAAATCGCTATTGACGCGGCACGTTAATCATTGATTCCACAGTGAGGTTTTGACCTCTATATGATACGTTTTGATAAAATATTGCATTCATTAAAATAAGTGACTTTCTAAACATAGAAAGTTATAAACATGTGGGCGAGTGCTTAGGTATAAGCAAAACCCCAAAATACATAAGTCTTTAATTTACAGGTTGACATCACAGTCCAATTATTTATTACACAACGCAGTTTTATTTTGAATGCAATAAACTTTGTACAAAGCATGAGAGACTCCATGCAGGCAACAAGCACATCACAGCGGAAGCATTCTAAGGACCTGAGAATAAAACATGCTAAAAAGTCAACACGAATGTTGGTGAGTTATAGGTTTAATTGCTCGAGTCATAAACATATATAAAGATAGACCACAAGATTTCATCAAAAGTTTATCAATAGATTCTACGTAACAGAGCACCCTGGTAACTAAACTTAACGCTATAGTGATAATTACCCCATTCGTTTTAATACGCGCAAACCAACGTGTCTTAAACTCAAATAACATACGTCCGTTAAAAGGCTAGCGCTCTAGCTCGGACGGGGATGTCAAGCCCTATGGATCCATATACAATTATTCGCGCCCACCAGTCCATATCCTATGTACTGGCAGCTACTAGTTACCAAAGCTAAGGGATTTTCGGTTTAACTCAGTGTAGAATTTTGTATGTACTTGTGTCTTATTGCGTTTAAAATAAATTGCATGTATTCTCAGCCCAAAAATATTTAAAGCATTTAAAAAGGGAGACTATAACTCACAGTTCAATATTGCGATTCAATATTGTAGGCAAATTGCGTAGACGTAATGATGGTAGATGACTGTATGGTTGGCCTTGGATTCAAGAACAATACCCCGAATAATACCTAATATTTCCTTAGCTTAAAGCGGTTTGAAACCCGAATTAAAAACACCCTCGTATATACCTTATTATTATTAAACTTAAATTTAAAATTATAATTATAATATAAATATAAATATAAATATTAAGAGATAATGTGAAAAAAATTCGTCGAACAAACTGCGTATTTATATTACTTTTCGATTTACTGTAGCTCATGCGATCGCATGAGTTTTCTGTGTTTTTGCCATGCGATCGCATGGCCGCCTTTTCTGTTTTTGTTTGCTAGTTCGTCGACATCAAATAGTATTTACTGTAGCAAATAGTGTTTACTGTAGCAAATAGTGTTTTACTGTAGCAAATAGTGTTTACTGTAGTAAATAGTGTTTACTGTAGCAAATCACTGTAGCAAAGTCGTTTTCACTGTAGCACTGTAGCAAAATACGGTTTCACTGTAGCAAATAGTGTTTTACTGTAGCAAGTCATTTTTACTGTAGCAATTAATGTTTTACTGTAGGAAAGTCGTTTTTACTTGTACATCTTATAATATATATATATATATATATATATATATACATACATATATGTATATTTACATAATATTAAATCATAAAGAGAATTGGTTTAAATTAGTCGAAATTTTTCGGGTCATCACAGTAAGTTACGCCGTGTTTTCTTTAAAGCGTTAAATGCGGGGAACCCAAATGCAATTTTACGCTACGGGTTAAGAACCTATTTTGACTCAACATATCCCAACATAGGATTTCGTAAATTAGAAAGAGCTTCTAACATGCAACATAAAGAAGCATGTTATGCTTACGGATTAGTGCTGTTCGCTTCTTACCAAAGTGAGAAAAAGAACATCGGATTGCAACTTTTAAATAAAACCTTCCCACAAGTGACGGATTCAGTAGTTGGGGTGAGAAACAAGGTTTTTAGATTATTACGGGGCTGTTGGACATTACGAAACCCTCGTCCTTTTGACGACATTACAACATGCTGCCTAGCCAATGGTCATAACGGTTATTTTCTACAAGACCAAGGATGGGAAGTTGTCTTAGTAAAACCAGAATGCATGACTTGTTTATGGACTTATTAACTACGTGTCTTTATTTCCTTTACTGAACAACTTGCGTATTAACTAAGTTTATCTTCAAAAACTGTCCTGTATCAAAGTGTACTATTTTCATGTTATATGTAATATAGCGAAGTTGTAAGTTTGAAGAATATTTGTACGTGATATATTATTATAATCAGTTTTGCATATGGAATTGTAGTAGTTGAATTGTATATTAGCTACTAAGTATGAACTTAACGGGTAGGTAGTACCCGAATTTAAACTTATAAAACGCTAATATGAAGAAAAAACTTTTATAAATGAGTTCATATTATGCTACGAAATACTATTGACTACTCTTAATATTCTGTATGATTAACTCGATTCAGTTGGCTATTTTGAAGGAAATGGCACTGACTACTAGACACACCATGAATATGAGCGAAGAGGAATTTCGTACCTTTCTTGCTGCAAACATAGCTGCAGTAAAGGCTGCGCTACATACCAACAATAACTCTGAATCTAGCAATGCAGCTAACGGCATAAGAAATCGTGTAGGATGCTCCTACAAAGAATTCACTGCCTGCAAACCTTTGGAATTCGATGGAATCGAAGGACCAATTGGATTGAAATGGTGGACCGAGAAAGTCAAATTGGTGTTTGCCATAAGTAAGTGTACTGAAGAGGACAAAGTTAAGTACGCTACGCATACATTCACAGGTACTACGTTGACGTGGTGGAACACCTATCTTGAACAGGTAGGACAAAATGCTGCTTACGCACTACCGTGGCCGGCATTCAAGCAATTGATGAACGAGCAGTACCGTCCTAGAAACGAAGTCAATAAACTCAAGGAAGAACTTAGAGAGTTAAGAACACAAGGATTCGACGTTACCACATATGAACAACGATTCACAGTGTTGTGCCTATTGTGTTCGGGATTCAAGAAGAGAAGATCGACGCATTTGTAAAAGGGTTACCAGTAAGGATTCAAGAAGATGTGAGTTCACACGAGCCCGCTTCTATACAGAAGGCAAGTCGAATGGATCATAAACTCATAAATCAGATTGAGGGAAGAATTAAAGAGCAGGCGGCCGAAGAAGCCAACACGAAACAACTCAAGAGGAAGCGGGAGGAACACGGTGACAAGAGTCACCAGTACAACAACAACAACAACAACAATTACAACCACAATCTCAACAACTATCACAACAACCCCAATAACAATCGCAACAATAACCGCAATCCTAACAATAACTACAACAAACATCCCAACAACAATAACTACAACAACCATTTCAACAACAATAACAACCCTAACAATAACCTCAATAACAACAACGGCAACAAAAACCAAAAACAGCCATGTCATAGGTGTGAAGAAAATCATCAGGGGTTTTTCACGACATTTTGCAACAGGTGTAAAAGAAATGGTCATAGCGCGACAAAGTGTGAGGTCTACGGACCAAAGTTTAACAGAACTAAAGGAACAAATAATGTCGGAACAAGTAATGCCGAAACGAATAGTGTCGGAGCAAGTAATACCAACGCTGTTTGTTATAAATGTGGAAAACCGAGCCACATTATTAGAAATTGCCCAAATCAGGGGAATACTAATGGGCAGGGCCGTGGAAGAGTTTTCAATATTAATGCGGCAGAAGCACAGGAAGACCCGAAGCTTGTTACGGGTACGCTTCTTATTGACGATAAATCTGCTTATGTTTTATTTGATTCGGGTGCAGATAGAAGCTATATGAGTAGAGAATTTTGTACTAAATTAAGTTGCCCATTGACGCCTTTAGATAATAAATTTTTACTCGAATTAGCAAATGGTAAATTAATTTCAGCAGATAATATATGTCGGGATAGAGTAATTAAACTGGGTGATGAAACGTTTAAGATTGATTTAATACCAGTCGAGTTAGGGAGTTTTGATGTAATAATTGGCATGAACTAGTTGAAGAAGTTAAGAGCAGAGGTCGTTTGTTACAAAAATGCGATTCGCATTATGCGTGAAAAAGGAAAACCTTTAATGGTGTACGGAGAAAAGAACAACGCGAAATTAAATCTTATTAGTAGTTTGAAGGTGCAAAAACTAATAAGAAAAGGTTGTTATGTCATTCTAGCACACATCGAGGAAGTTAAAACTGAAGAAAAGAACATCAGTGATGTTCCCGTTGCAAAAGAATTTCCCGATGTATTTCTGAAAGAATTATCGGGATTACCCCCACATCGATCCGTTGAATTTCAAATAGACCTTGCACCAGGAGCTGTACCAATAGCTCGTGCTCCATATAGACTCACACCCAGCGAAATGAAAGAATTACAAAGTCAGTTACAGGAACTTTTAGAGCGTGGTTTCATTCGACCAAGCACATCACCATGGGGAGCTCCTATTTTTTTGTCAAGAAGAAAGATGGTACATTCAGGTTGTGTATCGACTACCGAGAGTTGAACAAACTTTCCATCAAGAACCGCTACCCACTACCGAGAATCGACGACTTATTTGATCAACTATAAGGCTCGTCTGTTTATTCGAAGATCGATTTACGTTCTGGATATCATCAAATGCGAGTGAAGGAGGATGATATTCCAAAGACTGCTTTTAGGACGCGTTACGGTCATTACGAGTTTATGGTTATGCCGTTTGGATTGACTAACGCACCAGCTGTGTTCATAGACCTCATCAACCGAGTGTGTGGGCCATATCTTGACAAGTTTGTCATTGTTTTCATCGATGACATACTTATTTACTCGAAGAATGATCAAGAGCACGAAGAACATTTGTGAAAAGTGCTAGAGTTGCTGAGAAAAGAAAAACTGTACGCTAAGTTTTCAAAGTGTGCATTTTGGTTGGAAGAAGTTGAATTCCTCGGTCATATAATGAACAAAGAAGGTATTCAGGTGGATCCAGCAAAGATTGAAACCGTTGAAAAGTGGGAAACCCCGAAAACTCCGAAACACATACGCCAATTTTTAGGGCTAGCTGGTTATTACAGGAGATTCATCCAAGATTTTTCCAAAATAGCAAAACCCTTGACTGCCTTAACGCATAAGGGGTGAAAATTTGAATGGAAGGGTGAACAAGAGAAAGCGTTTCAATTGTTAAAGAAAAAGTTAACTACGGCACCTATATTGTCATTACCTGAAGGGAATGATGATTTTGTAATATATTGTGACGCCTCAAAGCAAGGTCTCGGTTGTGTATTAATGCAACGAACGAAGGTAATTACTTATGCCTCTAGACAATTGAAGATTCATGAGCAGAATTATACGATGCATGATTTGGAACTAGGCGCGGTTGTTTTTGCATTAAAGACTTAGAGGCACTACTTATATGGGGTCAAAAGTATTATATATATGTAACGACCAAACTTCGTTTTACCAAAAACACGACTTAATAATTTTTTTTACAGACCATCTGGACGGCATCCAGACCTCTGGACGGCGTCCAGTAACAAAGGACAGGACGGCGTCTAACAATCAGGACGGCGTCCAGTAACACTAAAATGTTCTGTAACTGAACTCACCCAACCCACGTTATACTGGACGGCGTCCAGCCCATCTGGACGGCGTCCAGCAGACCTGATCAGCTTCAATTCATTTTAAAATACATTTAACACTTTAAATTAACAACCAACACTTTGTAACAACCTAATCGAGTTTTACATCAACAAAACATTAAAGAAAAGTGTTTACACCGCAAATACGGGTTAAGACTCAATAACCCAACCCAATACCAAGAGCATAATCCCGGGGACTACCAAATCCCCAATCCGCGTCCAAATATCCAAAAGCTACCCCATCGAGTCCAAACACTCCTACGCATCTAGTTTAACAACTAGCTAGCTTCATAACACAATACCTGTAAAAAGGTAAACAACGAGAGGGGTAAGCATAAAGCTTAGTGAATGCAATAATTATACATATACATATATAATCTACTTACTTGCAATCACTTACACAATTACCGCATACATGCTAGCAATATAATTAGCATACCATCGCAAAGTATAACGCTAAATCTCCAATACGCAAGCTAGCACAAACAATAGCATATAACTCAAACAATAATATGCTACACTACAACTCATAAAACATTGATGTTCACAACATCCATTAGTATTCAAGATCTCAAGGCTAGCCCCACGAATGGTATCGTCAACATCAAACTTAAATCCCATCCGTCCCAATAAATGTGGTATCGTCAACATCGAACTTAAAACCCAAGTATGAGGTATCGTCAACATCGAACTTAAAACCCTCATCGAATGAATTAATGTGGTATCGTCAACATCGAACTTAAAACCCACATATGAGGTATCGTCAACATCGAACTTTAAGCCCTCATCGAATGTCACTACAATAGTGGTATGGCTTCTGTAGTGACCCGAACTTTTCCATGTTTATATATATATTAAATGAAATTGTTATTTACATGATTAAGTGTTTCCAACGTGTTAAGCAATCAAACTTGTTAAGACTTGATTAATTGAAATAGGTTTCATATAGACAATTGACCACCCAAGTTGACCGGTGATTCACGAACGTTAAAACTTGTAAAAACTATATGATGACATATATATGGATATATATATAGTTAACATGATATTATGATAAGTAAACATATCATTAAGTATGAAATGTCCCATTCTTATTGATTAAAAACCTTCCATATTAATTGATTTCGTTGCGAGGTTTTGACCTCTATATGAGACGTTTTTCAAAGACTGCATTCATTTATAAAACAAACCATAACCTTTATTTCATAAATAAAGTTTAAAAAGCTTTACGTAGATTATCAAATAATGATAATCTAAAATATCCTGTTTACACACGACCATTACATAATGGTTTACAATACAAATATGTTACATCGAAATCAGTTTCTTGAATGCAGTTTTTACACAATATCATACAAACATGGACTCCAAATCTTGTCCTTATTTTAGTATGCAACAGCGGAAGCTCTTAGTATTCACCTGAGAATAAACATGCTTTAAACGTCAACAAAAATGTTGGTGAGTTATAGGTTTAACCTATATATATCAAATCGTAACAATAGACCATAAGATTTCATATTTCAATACACATCCCATACATAGAGATAAAAATCATTCATATGGTGAACACCTGGTAACCGACATTAACAAGATGAATATATAAGAATATCCCCATCATTCCGGACACCCTTCGAATATGATATAAATTTCGAAGTACTAAAGCATCCGGTACTTTAGATGGGGTTTGTTAGGCCCAATAGATCTATCTTTAGGATTCGCGTCAATTAGGGTGTCTGTTCCCTAATTCTTAGATTACCAGACTTAATAAAAAGGGGCATATTCGATTTCGATAATTCAACCATACAATGTAGTTTCACGTACTTGTGTCTATTTTGTAAATCATTTATAAAACCTGCACGTATTCTCATCCCAAAATTATTAGATTTTAAAAGTGGGACTATAACTCACTTTCACAGATTTTTACTTCGTCGGGAAGTAAGACTTGGCCACTGGTTGATTCACGAACCTATAACAATATATACATATATATCAAAGTATGTTCAAAATATATTTACAACACTTTTAATATATTTTGATGTTTTAAGTTTATTAAGTCAGCTGTCCTCGTTAGTAACCTACAACTAGTTGTCCACAGTTAGATCTACAGAAATAAATCGATAAATATTATCTTGAATCAATCCACGACCCAGTGTATACGTATCTCAGTATTGATCACAACTCAAGCTATATATATTTTGGAATCAACCTTAACCCTGTATAGCTAACTCCAACATTCACATATAGAGTGTCTATGGTTGTTCCGAAATATATATAGATGTGTCGACATGATAGGTCAAAACATTGTATACGTGTCTATGGTATCTCAAGATTACATATTATACAATACAAGTTGATTAAGTTATGGTTGGAATAGATTTATTACTAACTTTCACGTAGGTAAAATGAGTAGTTTTTATCATTTTTGTTTTACTCGCCATTTCTTCGTTTCTAATCCGTTTTGAGTGATTCCAGTGGCCACGGTTTCATATTGAACTTAACTTTATGAATCTAAATATAAAAAGTTTAAGTTTATAGTCGGAAATACAAGTTACAAGTCGTTTTTGAAAGAGGTAGTCATTTCCGTCGAAAGAACGACATCTTGATGACCATTTTGAAAAACATACTTTCACTTTGAGTTTAACCATGATTTTTGGATATAGTTTCATGTTCATAAGAAAAATCATTTTTATAGAAGTATATCTTTTAAATCAAAGTTCTTCTTAGCTTTTAATTATCCCAACCAAAACAGCCCCCGGTTTTACTACGACGGCGTATATCCAGTTTTATGGTGTTTATCGTGTTTCCGGGTTTTAAATCATTAAGTTAGCATATCATATAGATATAGAACATGTGTTTAGTTGATTTTAAAAGTCTAGTTAGAAGGATTAACTTTATTTGCGAACAAGTTTAGAATTAACTAAACTATGTTCTAGTGATTACAAGTTTATAACGTTGAATAAGACAGCTTTTTATGTATGAATCGAATGATGTTATGAACATCATTACTACCTCAAGTTCCTTGGATAAACCTACTGGAAATGAGAAAAATGGATCTAGCTTCAAAGGATCCTTGGATGGCTTGAAAGTTCTTGAAGCAGAATCATGACACGAAAATAATTTCAAGTAAGATTTCCACTCGAAATAAGATTGTTATAGTTATAGAAATTGAATTAAAGTTTGAATATGATTATTACCTTGTATTATAAAGATAACCTACTGTAAGTAACAAAGGTTTCTTGATCTTGGATGATTACTTGGAATGGATTTAGAAAACTTGGAAGTAAACTTGCAATCTTGGAAGTATTCTTGATTTTATGAAACTAGAACTTTTGGAATTTATGAAGAACACTTAGAACTTGAAGATAGAACTTGAGAGAGATCAATTACATGAAGAAAATTGAAGAATGAAAGTGTTTGTAGGTGTTTTTGGTCGTTGGTGTATGGATTAGATATAAAGGATATGTAATTTTGTTTTCATGTAAATAAGTCATGAATGATTACTCATATTTTTGTAATTTTATGAGATATTTCATGCTAGTTGCCAAATGATGGTTCCCACATGTGTTAGGTGACTCACATGGGCTGCAAAGAGCTGATCATTGGAGTGTATATACCAATAGTACATACATCTAAAAGCTGTGTATTGTACGAGTACGAATACGGGTGCATACGAGTAGAATTGTTGTTGAAACTGAACGAGGATGTAATTGTAAGCATTTTTGTTAAGTAGAAGTATTTTGATAAGTGTCTTGAAGTCTTTCAAAAGTGTATGAATACATATAAAAACACTACATGTATATACATTTTAACTGAGTCGTTAAGTCATCGTTAGTCGTTACATGTAAGTGTTGTTTTGAAACCTTTAGGTTAACGATCTTGTTAAGTGTTGTTAACCCAATGTTTATAATATCAAATGAGATTTTAAATTATTATATTATCATGATATTATGATGTATAAATATATCTTAATATGATATATATACATTAAATGTCGTTACAACGATAATCGTTACATATATGTCTCGTTTCAAAATCATTAAGTTAGTAGTCTTGTTTTTACATATGTAGTTCATTGTTGATATAATTAATGATATGTTACTTATCATAATATCATGTTAACTATATATATATATATATATATCCATATATATGTCATCATATAGTTTTTACAAGTTTTAACGTTCGTGAATCACCGGTCAACTTGGGTGGTCAATTGTCTATATGAAACCTATTTCAATTAATCAAGTCTTAACAAGTTTGATTGATTAAAATGTTGGAAACACTTAATCATGTAAATAACAATTTCATTTAATATATATATATATATAAACATGGAAAAGTTCGGGTCACTACAGTACCTACCCGTTAAATAAATTTCGTCCCGAAATTTTAAGCAGTTGGAGGTGTTGACGTATCTTCTGGAAATAAATGTGGGTATTTATTCTTCATCTGATCTTCACGCTCCCAGGTGAGCTCGGTCCTCTATGAGCATTCCATCGAACCTTAAAAATCGGTATCTTGTTTTGTTTAAGTCTCTTAACCTCACGATCCATTATTTCGATGGGTTCTTCAATGAATTGAAGTTTTTCATTGATTTAGATTTCGTCCAACGTAATAGTGAGATCTTCTTTAGCAAAACATTTCTTCAAATATGAGACGTGGAAAGTGTTATGTACTGCCGCGAGTTATTGAGATAGCTCCAGTTGGTAAGCTACTGGTCCGACACGATCTATAATCTTGAATGGTCCAATGTACCTTGGATTTAGTTTCCCCCGTTTACCAAATTGAACAATGCCTTTCCAAGGTGAAACCTTAAGCATGACCATTTCTCCAATTTCAAACTCTATATCTTTTCTTTTACTGTCCGCGTAGCTCTTTTGTCGACTCTGGGCGGTTTTCAATCTTTGTTGAATTTGGATGATTTTCTCGGTAGTTTCTTGTATTATCTCCGGACCTGTAATCTGTCTATCCCCCACTTCACTCCAACAAATCAGAGACCTGCACTTTCTATCATAAAGTGCTTCAAACGACGCCATCTCAATGCTTGAATGGTAGCTGTTGTTGTAGGAAAATTCTGCTAATGGTAGATGTCGATCCCAACTGTTTCCGAAATCAATAACACAAGCTCGTAGCATGTCTTCAAGTGTTTGTATCGTCCTTTCGCTCTGCCCATCAGTTTGTGGATGATAGGCAGTACTCATGTCTAGACGAGTTCCCAATGCTTGCTGTAATGTCTGCCAGAATTTTGAAATATATCTGCCATCCCTATCAGAGATAATAGAGATTGGTATTCCATGTCTGGAGATGACTTCCTTCAAATACAGTCGTGCTAACTTCTCCATATTGTCATCTTCTCTTATTGGCAGGAAGTGTGCTGACTTGGTGAGACGATCAACTATTACCCAAATAGTATCATAACCACTTGCAGTCCTTGGCAATTTAGTAATGAAATCCATGGTAATGTTTTCCCATTTCCATTCCGGGATTTCAGGTTGTTGTAGTAGACCTGATGGTTTCTGATGTTCAGCTTTGACTTTAGAACACGTCAAACATTCTCCTACATATTTAGCAATATCGGCTTTCATACCTGGCCACCAAAAATGTTTCTTAAGATCCTTGTACATCTTCCCCGTTCTAGGATGTATTGAGTATCTGGTTTTATGAGCTTCTCTAAGTACCATTTCTCTCATATCTACAAATTTTGGTACCCAAATTCTTTCAGCCCTATACCGGGTTCCGTCTTCCCGAATATTAAGATGCTTCTCCGATCCTTTGGGTATTTCATCCTTTAAATTTCCCTCTTTTAAAACTCCTTGTTGCACCTCCTTTATTTGAGTAGTAAGGTTATTGTGAATCATTATATTCATAGATTTTACTCGAATGGGTTCTCTGTCCTTTCTGCTCAAGGCGTCGGCTACCACATTTGCCTTCCCCGGGTGGTAACGAATCTCAAAGTCGTAATCATTCAACAATTCAATCCACCTACGCTGCCTCATATTCAGTTGTTTCTGATTAAATATGTGCTGAAGACTTTTGTGGTCGGTATATATAATACTTTTGACCCCATATAAGTAGTGCCTCCAAGTCTTTAATGCAAAAACAACCGCGCCTAATTCCAAATCATGCGTCGTATAATTTTGCTCGTGAATCTTCAATTGGCTAGACGCATAAGCAATCACCTTCGTTCATTGCATTAATACACAACCGAGACCTTGCTTTGATGCGTCACAATAAATCAAAAAAAATCATCATTCCCTTCAGGCAATGACAATATAGGTGCCGTAGTTAGCTTTTTCTTCAATAACTAAAACGCTTTCTCTTGTTCATCCTTCCATTCAAATTTCTTCCCTTTATACGTTAATGCAGTCAAGGGTTTTGCTATTCTGGAAAAGTCTTGGATGAACCTTCTGTAGTAACCAGCTAGTCCTAAAAACTGGCGTATGTGTTTCTGAGTTTTTGGGGTTTCCCACTTTTCAACAGTTTCTATCTTTGCCGGATCCACCTTAATACCTTTTTTTGTTCACTATGTGACCGAGGAATTGAACTTCTTCCAACCAAAATACACACTTTGAAAATTTAGCGTACAATTCTTCCTTCCTCAATACTTCTAACACCTTTCTCAAATGTTCTTCGTGCTCTTGATCATTCTTTGAGTAAATAAGTATGTCATCGATGAAAACAATGACAAACTTGTCAAGGTATGGTCCTCACACTCGGTTCATAAGGTCCATGAACATAGCTGGTGCATTAGTTAAACCAAACGGCATGACCATAAACTCGTAATGACCGTAACGTGTTCTGAAAGCAGTCTTTGGAATATCATCTTCTTTCACTCGCATTTAATGATACCCGGAATGTAAGTCAATCTTTGAATAAACAGACGAGCCTTGTAGTTGATCAAATAAGTCGTCGATTCTCGGTAGTGGGTAGCGGTTCTTGATGGTAAGTTTGTTTAACTCTCGGTAGTCGATACACAACCTGAATGTACCATCTTTCTTCTTAACAAACAAAACAGGAGCTCCCCACGGTGATGTGCTTGGTCGATTGAAACCACGTTCTAATAGTTCTTGCAGTTGGCTTTGCAGTTCTTTCATCTCGCTGGGTGCAAGTCTGTAAGGAGTACGAGCTATTGGTGCAGCTCCTGGTACAAGATCTATTTGAAATTTAATGGATCGATGTGGGGGTAATCTCGGTAATTCTTTCGGAAATACATAGGGATATTCTTTTGCGACGGGAACATCATTGATGCTCTTTTCTTCAGTTTGTACTTTCTCGACGTGTGCTAGAACAACATAGCAACCTTTTCATACTAGTTTTTGTGCCTTCAAATTACTAATAAGATGTAGCTTCGTGTTGCCCTTTTCTCCGTACACCATTAAGGGTTTTCCTTTTTCTCATATAATACGAATTGCATTTTTGTAACAAACGATCTCTGCTTTCACTTCTTTCAACCAGTCCATACCGATTATCACATCAAAACTCCCTAACTCTACTGGTATCAAGTCAATCTTAAATGTTTCGCTAACCAGTTTAATTTCTCGATTCCGACATATATTATCTGCTGAAATTAATTTACCGTTTGCTAATTCGAGTAAAAATTTACTATCCAACGGCGTCAATGGACAACTTAATTTAGCACAACAATCTCTACTCATATAGCTTCTATCCGCACCCGAATCAAATAAAACGTAAGCAGATTTATTGTCAATAAGAAACGTACCCGTAACAAGCTCCGGGTCTTCCTGTGCCTCTGCCGCATTAATATTGAAAACTCTTCCGCGGCCTTGTCCATTCGTGTTCTCCTGGTTCGGGCAATTTCTAATAATGTGGCCCGATTTTCCACATTTATAACAAACTACATTGGCATAACTTGCTCCGACACTACTTGCTCTGCCATTACTCGTTCCGACACCATTTTTTCCTTTCGTTCTATTAACCCCTGGTCCGTAGACCTCACACTTTGCCGCGCTATGACCATTTCTTTTACACTTGTTGCAAAATTTGGTGCAGAACCCCGAGTGATACTTTTCACACCTTTGGCATAGCTGCTTCTGATTGTTGTTGTTGTTGCAGTTGTTATTGTTGTTGGGATGATTGTTGTAGTTGCTGTTGTTCTTGTTGTTGTTGTTGTTGTTGTTGTTGTTGTTGTTGTTGTTGTTGTTGTTGTTGTTGTTGTTGTTGTTGTTGTTGTTGTTGTTGTTGTTGTTGTTGTTGTTGTTGTTGTTGTTGTTGTTGTTGTTGTTGTTGTTGTTGTTGTTGTTGTTGTTGTTGTTGTTGGGCCGTTTGTTGTAGTTGCGATTGATGTTGCGATTGTTGGGATAATTGTTGCGATTATTATTGTAATTGCTGTTGTTGTTGTATTGGTGATTCTTATCACCGTTTTCCTCCCACTTTCTTTTGACTTGCTTCCCATTGGCCTCTTCAGCCGTCTGTTCTTTAATTATTTCCTCAATCTGGTTCACTAGTTTGTGAGCCATTCTACATGCCTGCTGTATGGAGGCGGGCTCGTGTGAACTTATATCTTCTTGGATTCTTTCTGGTAATCCTTTCACAAACGTGTCGATCTTCTCTTCCTCATCTTTGAACGCTCCCGGACACAATAGGCACAATTTTGTGAATCGTCTTTCGTACGTGGTAATATCAAATCCTTGGGTTCGTAACCCTCTAAGTTCTGTCTTGAGCTTATTGACCTCGGTTCTGGGACGGTACTTCTCGTTCATCAAGTGCTTGAATGCTGACCACGGTAGTGCGTACGCATCATCTTGTCCCACTTGCTCTAGATAGGTATTCCACCATGTTAATGCAGAACCTGTGAAGGTATGCGTAGCGTACTTCACTTTGTCCTCTTCAGTACACTTACTTATGGCAAACACCGATTCGACCTTCTCGGTCCACCGTTTCAATCCGATCGGTCCTTCGGTTCCATCAAATTCCAAAGGTTTGCAGGCAGTGAATTCTTTGTAGGTGCTTCCTACACGATTTCCTGTACTGCTAGATCCAAGGTTATTGTTGGTATGTTGCGCAGCCTGTACTGCGGCTATGTTTGAAGCTAGAAAAGTACGGAATTCCTCTTCATTCATATTCAAGGTGTGTCGAGTAGTCGGTGCCATTTCCTTCAAAATAGTCAAATGGAACTAGTTAATCATACAGAATATTAAGAGTAGTTAATAGTATTTCGTAGCATAATATGAACTCATTTATAAAAGCTTTTTCTTCATATTAGCGTTTTATAAGTTTAAATTCGGGTAGTACCTACCCGTTAAGTTCATACTTAGTAGCTAATATACAATTCAACTACTACAATTCTATATGAAAAACTGATTATAATAATATTTCGCGTTCAAACTTTTATACAATATTTTACAAACTTACAATACCGCTTATTTTACATAAAGCATGAAATATAGCACACAATAACTTTGATACAAGATAGTTGTGAAGATAATTCTAGCTAGTACACAAGTCGTTCAGCAAAGGCAATAAAGACACGTAATTCATACGTCAAGAAACAAGTCATGCATTCTGGTTATACTAGGACTACTTCCCATCCTTGGTCTTGTGGAACATAACCGTTATGGCCGTTGATAAGACAGCGTGTTGTAACGTCGTCAAAGGGACGAGGGTTACGTAATGACCAACAGTCTCGTAATAACCTAAAAACCTCATTTCTTACCCCAATTACCGACTCCGTCACTTGTGGGAACGTTTTGTTTAATAGTTGTAGCCCGATGTTCTTTTTCTCACTTTGGTGAGAAGCAAACATTACTAACCCGTAAGCATAACATGCTTCTTTATGTTGCATGTTAGCCGCCTTTTCTAAATCATGAAGTCCTATATTCGGATACATTGAGTCAAAATAATTTCCTAACCCGTTGCGTAAAATAGCATTTGGGTTCCCCGCAATATATGCGTCAAAGTAAACACATCGTAACTTATGGATTTCCCAATGTGATATCCCCCATCTTTCGAACGAAAGCCTTTTATAAATCAAGGCATTCTTGGAACGTTCTTCGAATGTCTTACAAACTGATCTCGCCTTAAATAGTTGTGCCGAGGAATTCTGACCGACTCTAGACAAGATTTCATCAATCATGTCTCCGGGTAGGTCTCTTAAAATATTGGGTTGTCTATTAATTTTGTGTTTTTATACTGTAAAATAGACAAGAGTTAGATTCATAAAAAAATACTTATTAATACAAGCAATTTTTACATATATCATAAAGCATAAGCACACTATATTACATATATTGCACCACATGAATACAACTATCTTATTCCGACTCGCTCATTTCTTCTTCTTCGGTTTTGGTTCGTTTTGCCAAGTTTCTAGGGATATATGATGTTCCCCTAATACGAGCCGTCGTTTTACACATTGGTTTAGAAAAACCTGGTGGTTTAGAGGTTCCCGGGTTATTGTCACAACTTAAGAAATACGGGTGTTGACGATACATATAAAGTTCATTGTGTTTGGAATCAAATTTCTCTATTTTTATGCCCTTTCCCTTATTGTTCTCTTTTGCCTTATTAAATTGTGTTGGGGTAATTTCTATAACATCATCGGAATCCTTGTCGGGATCCGATTCATCGGAGAATTGGTAATCCTCCCAATACTTTGCTTCCTTGGCGGAAACACCATTAACCATAATTAACTTTGGTCGGTTGGTTGAGGATTTTCTTCTACTTAACCGTTTTATTATTTCCCCCACTGGTTCTATTTCTTCTTCCCGTTCTAATTCTTCTTCCGATTCCGATTCTTCTTCCGGTTCCGACTCTTCTTCCGGTTCCTCTTCGGGAACTTGTGAATTAGTCCACGAATCATTTCAATTTACATTTGACTCTTCATTATTATTAGGTGAGTCAATGAGACTTGTCCTAGAGGTAGACATCTATCACATAATATCAAACACGTTAAGAGATTAATATATCACATAATATTCACATGTTAAAAATATATAGTTTTCAACAAAAATGTTAAGCAATCATTTTTAAAGAAAACACGGTCGAAGTCCAGACTCACTAATGCATCCTAACAAACTCGATAAGACACACTAATGCAAAATTCTGGTTCTCTAAGACCAACGCTCGGATACCAACTGAAATGTCCCGTTCTTATTGATTAAAAACGTTCCATAGTAATTGATTTCGTTGCGAGGTTTTGACCTCTATATGAGACGTTTTTCAAAGACTGCATTCATTTTTAAAACAAACCATAACCTTTATTTCATAAATAAAGGTTTAAAAAGCTTTACGTAGATTATCAAATAATGATAATCTAAAATATCCTGTTTACACACGACCATTACATAATGGTTTACAATACAAATATGTTACATCGAAATCAGTTTCTTGAATGCAGTTTTTACACAATATCATACAAACATGGACTCCAAATCTTGTCCTTATTTTAGTATGCAACAGCGGAAGCTCTTAGTATTCACCTGAGAATAAACATGCTTTAAACATCAACAAAAATGTTGGTGAGTTATAGGTTTAACCTATATATATCAAATCGTAACAATAGACCACAAGATTTCATATTTCAATACACATCCCATATATAGAGATAAAAATCATTCATATGGTGAACACCTGGTAACCGACATTAACAAGATGCATATATAAGAATATCCCCATCATTCCGGGACACCCTTCGGATATGATATAAATTTCGAAGTACTAAAGCATCCGGTACTTTGGATGGGGTTTGTTAGGCCCAATAGATCTATCTTTAGGATTCGCGTCAATTAGGGTGTCTGTTCCCTAATTCTTAGATTACCAGACTTAATAAAAAGGGGCATATTCGATTTCGATAATTCAACCATAGAATGTAGTTTCACGTACTTGTGTCTATTTTGTAAATCATTTATAAAACCTGCATGTATTCTCATCCCAAAAATATTAGATTTTAAAAGTGGGACTATAACTCACTTTCACAGATTTTTACTTCGTCGGAAAGTAAGACTTGGCCACTGGTTGATTCACGAACCTATAACAATATATACATATATATCAAAGTATGTTCAAAATATATTTACAATACTTTTAATATATTTTGATGTTTTAAGTTTATTAAGTCAGCTGTCCTTGTTAGTAACCTACAACTAGTTGTCCACAGTTAGATGTACAGAAATAAATCGATAAATATTATCTTGAATCAATCCACGACCCAGTGTATACGTATCTCAGTATTGATCACAACTCAAACTATATATATTTTGGAATCAACCTCAACCCTGTATAGCTAACTCCAACATTCACATATAGAGTGTCTATGGTTATTCCGAAATATATATAGATGTGTCGACATGATAGGTCGAAACATTGTATACATGTCTATGGTATCTCAAGATTATATAATATACAATACAAGTTGATTAAGTTATGGTTGGAATAGATTTATTACTAACTTTCACGTAGGTAAAATGAGTAGTTTTTATCATTCTTGTTTTACTCGCCATTTCTTCGTTTCTAATCCGTTTTGAGTGATTCCAGCGGCCACGGTTTTGTATTGAACTTAACTTTATGAATCTAAATAGAAAAAGTATAAGTTTATAGTCAGAAATACAAGTTACAAGTCATTTTTGAAAGAGGTAGTCATTTCCGTCGAAAAAACGACATCTTGATGACCATTTTGAAAAAACATACTTTCACTTTGAGTTTAACCATGATTTTTGGATATAGTTTCATGTTCATAAGAAAAATCATTTTTCCAGAAGTATAGCTTTTAAATCAAAGTTCTTCTTAGCTTTTAATTATCCCAACCAAAACAGCCCCCGGTTTTACTACGACGGCGTATATCCAGTTTTATGGTGTTTATCGTGTTTTCGGGTTTTAAATCATTAAGTTAGCATATCATATAGATATAGAACATGTGTTTAGTTGATTTTAAAAGTCTAGTTAGAAGGATTAACTTTATTTGCGAACAAGTTTAGAATTAACTAAACTATGTTCTAGTGATTACAAGTTTATAACGTTGAATAAGACAGCTTTTTATGTATGAATCGAATGATGTTATGAACATCATTACTACCTCAAGTTCCTTGGATAAACCTACTGGAAATGAAAAAAATGGATCTAGCTTCAAAGGATCCTTGGATGGCTTGAAAGTTCTTGAAGCAGAATCATGACACGAAAATAATTTCAAGTAAGATTTCCACTCGAAATAAGATTGTTATAGTTATAGAAATTGAATTAAAGTTTGAATATAATTATTACCTTGTATTAGAAAGATAACCTACTGTAAGTAACAAAGGTTTCTTGATCTTGGATGATTACTTGGAATGGATTTAGAAAACTTGGAAGTAAACTTGCAATCGTGAAAGTATTCTTGATTTTATGAAACTAGAACTTTTGGAATTTATGAAGAACACTTAGAACTTGAAGATAGAACTTGAGAGAGATCAATTAGATGAAGAAAATTGAAGAATAAAAGTGTTTGTAGGTGTTTTTGGTCGTTGGTGTATGGATTAGATATAAAGGATATGTAATTTTGTTTTCATGTAAATAAGTCATGAATGATTACTCATATTTTTGTAATTTTATGAGATATTTCATGCTAGTTGTCAAATGATGGTTCCCACATGTGTTAGGTGACTCACATGGGCTGCTAAGAGTTGATCATTGGAGTGTATATACCAATAGTACATACATCTAAAAGCTGTGTATTGTACGAGTACGAATACGGGTGCATACGAGTAGAATTGTTGATGAAACTGAACGAGGATGTAATTGTAAGCATTTTTATTTACATGATTAAGTGTTTCCAACATGTTAAGCAATCAAACTTATTAAGACTTGATTAATTGAAATAGGTTTCATATAGACAATTGACCACCCAAGTTGACCGGTGATTCACGAACGTTAAAACTTGTAAAAACTATATGATGACATATATATGGATATATATATAGTTAAAATGATATTATGATAAGTAAACATATCATTAAGTATATTAACAATGAACTACATATGTAAAAACAAGACTACTAACTTAATGATTTTGAAACGAGACATATATGTAACGATTATCGTTGTAACGACATTTAATGTATATATATATCATATTAAGAGATATTTATACATCATAATATCATGATAATATAATAATTTAAAATCTCATTTGATATTATAAACATTGGATTAACAACACTTAACAAGATCGTTAACCTAAAGGTTTCAAAACAACACTTACATGTAACGACTAACGATGACTTAACGACTCAGTTAAAATGTATATACATGTAGTGTTTTAATATGTATTCATACACTTTTGAAATACTTCAAGACACTTATCAAAATACTTATACTTAACAAAAATGCTTACAATTACATCCTCGTTCAGTTTCATCAACAATTCTACTCGTATGCACCCGTATTCGTACTCGTACAATACACAGCTTTTAGATGTATGTACTATTGGTATATACACTCCAATGATCAGCTCTTTGCAGCCCATGTGAGTCACCTAACACATGTGGGAACCATCATTTGGCAACTAGCATGAAATATCTCATAAAATTACAAAAATATGAGTAATCATTCATGACTTATTTACATGAAAACAAAATTACATATCCTTTATATCTAATCCATACACCAACGACCAAAAACACCTACAAACACTTTCATTCTTCAATTTTATTCATCTAATTGATCTCTCTCAAGTTCTATCTTCAAGTTCTAAGTGTTCTTCATAAATTCTAAAAGTTCTAGTTTCATAAAATCAAGAATACTTCCAAGATTGCAAGTTTACTTCCAAGTTTTCTAAATCCATTCCAAGTAATCATCCAAGATCAAGAAACCTTTGTTACTTACAGTAGGTTATCTTTCTAATACAAGGTAATAATCATATTCAAACTTTAATTCAATTTCTATAACTATAACAATCTTATTTCGAGTGGAAATCTTACTTGAAATGGTTTTCGTGTCATGATTCTGCTTCAAGAACATTCAAGCTATCCAAGGATCCTTTGAAGCTAGATCTATTTTTCTCATTTCCAGTAGGTTTATCCAAGGAACTTGAGGTAGTAATGATGTTCATAACATCATTCGATTCATACATATAAAGCTATCTTATTCGAAGGTTTAAACTTGTAATCACTAGAACATAGTTTAGTTAATTCTAAACTTGTTCGCAAATAAAAGTTAATCCTTCTAACTTGACTTTTAAAATCAACTAAACACATGTTCTATATCTATATGATATTCTAACTTAATTATTTAAAACCTGGAAACACGAAAAACACCGTAAAACGGATTTACGCCGTCGTAGTAACACCTCGGGCTGTTTTGGGTTAGTTAATTAAAAACTATGATAAACTTTGATTTAAAAGTTGTTATTCTGGGGAAATGATTTTTATTATGAACATGAAACTATATCCAAAAATTATGGTTAAACTCAAAGTGGAAGTATGTTTTCTAAAATGGTCATCTAGACGTCGTTCTTTCGACTGAAATGACTACCTTTACAAAAACGACTTGTAACTTATTTTTTCGACAATAAACCTATACTTTTTCTATTTAGATTCATAAAATAGAGTTCAATATGAAACCATAGCAATTTGATTCACTCAAAACGGATTTAAAATGAAGAAGTTATGGGTAAAACAAAATTGGATAATTTTTCTCATTTTAGCTACGTGAAAATTGGTAACAAATCTATTCCAACCATAACTTAATCAACTTGTATTGTATATTATGTAATCTTGCGATACCATAGACACGTATACAATGTTTCGACCTATCATGTCGACACATCTATATATATTTCGGAACAACCATAGACACTCTATATGTGAATGTTGGAGTTAGCTATACAGGGTTGACGTTGATTCCAAAATATATATAGTTTGAGTTGTGATCAATACTGAGATACGTATACACTGGGTCGTGGATTGATTCAAGATAATATTTATCGATTTATTTCTGTACATCTAACTGTGGACAACTAGTTGTACGTTACTAACGAGGACAGCTGACTTA
Source organism: Rutidosis leptorrhynchoides (assembly GCF_046630445.1). Taxonomy (NCBI): domain Eukaryota; kingdom Viridiplantae; phylum Streptophyta; class Magnoliopsida; order Asterales; family Asteraceae; genus Rutidosis; species Rutidosis leptorrhynchoides. The sequence continues at coordinate 308,423,022 of NC_092336.1, read as the reverse complement.
ATAAACTTAAAACATCAAAATATATTAAAAGTGTTGTAAATATATTTTGAACATACTTTGATATATATGTATATATTGTTATAGGTTCGTGAATCAACCAGTGGCCAAGTCTTACTTCCCGACGAAGTAAAAATCTGTGAAAGTGAGTTATAGTCCCACTTTTAAAATCTAATATTTTTGGGATGAGAATACATGCAGGTTTTATAAATGATTTACAAAATAGACACAAGTACGTGAAACTACATTCTATGGTTGAATTATCGAAATCGAATATGCCCCTTTTTATTAAGTATGGTAATCTAAGAATTAGGGAACAGACACCCTAATTGACGCGAATCCTAAAGATAGATCTATTGGGCCTAACAAACCCCATCCAAAGTACCGGATGCTTTAGTACTTCGAAATTTATATCATATCCGAAGGGTGTACCGGAATGATGGGGATATTCTTATATATGCATCTTGTTAATGTTGGTTACCAGGTGTTCACCATATGAATGATTTTTATCTCTATGTATGGGATGTGTATTGAAATATGAAATCTTGTGGTCTATTGTTACGATTTGATATATATAGGTTAAACCTATAACTCACCAACATTTTTGTTGACGTTTAAAGCATGTTTATTCTCAGGTGAATACTAAGAGCTTCCGCTGTTGCATACTAAAATAAGGACAAGATTTGGAGTCCATGTTTGTATGATATTGTGTAAAAACTGCATTCAAGAAACTGATTTCGATGTAACATATTTGTATTGTAAACCATTATGTAATGGTCGTGTGTAAACAGGATATTTTAGATTATCATTATTTGATAATCTACGTAAAGCTTTTTAAACCTTTATTTATGAAATAAAGGTTATGGTTTGTTTTAAAATGAATGCAGTCTTTGAAAAACGTCTCATATAGAGGTCAAAACCACGCAACGAAATCAATTAATATGGAACGTTTTTAATCAATAAGAACGGGACATTTCAGTTGGTATCCGAGCGTTGGTCTTAGAGAACCATAAATTTGCATTAGTGTGTCTTATCGAGTTTGTTAGGATGCATTAGTGAGTCTGGACTTCGACCGTGTTTTCTTTAAAAATGATTGCTTAACATTTTTGTTGGAAACTATATATTATTAACATGTATATATTATGTGATATATTAATCTCTTAACATGTTTGATATGGTGTGATAGATGTCTACCTCTAGCACAAATCCCATTGAGTCACCTAATAATAACGAAGAGTCGAATATATATTGGACTGATTCACAAGTTCCCGAAGAAGAACCGGAAGAAGAATCAGAACCGGAAGAAGAATCAGAACCGGAAGAGGATGAACCGGAGGAGGAAATAGAACCGGTGGGGGAAATAATAAAACGGTTAAGTAAAAGAAAATCCTCAACCAACCGACCAAGGTTAATTATGGTCAATGGTGTTTCCGCCAAAGAAGCAAAATATTGGAAGGATTACCAATTCTCTGATGAATCGGATTTCGACGAGAATTCCGATGATGTTATAGAAATTACCCCAACTGAATTTAAAAAGGCAAAAGAAAATATTAAGGGAAAGGGCATAAAAATAGAGAAATCTAATTCCAACCCCGATGAACTTTATATGTATCGTCAACCCCTGAAGCCCTTAAGTTGTAACAATGACCCGGGAACCTCTAAACCACCAGGTTTTTCTAAACCGTTGTGGAAAACGACAGCTCGTATTAGGGGAACATCATATATCCCTAGAAACTTGGCAAAACGAACCAAAACCGAAGAAGAAGAAACGAGCGAGTCGGAATAAGATAGTTGTATTCGTGTGGTGTAATATATGTAATATAGTGTGCTTATGCTTTATGATATATGTAAAAATTGCTTGTATTAATAAGTATTTTTTTTATGAATCTAACTCTTGTCTATTTTACAGTATAAAAACACAAAATGGATAGACAACCCAATATTTTAAGAGACCTACCCGGAGACATGATTGATGAAATCTTGTCTAGAGTCGGTCAGAATTCTTCGGCACAACTATTTACGGCGAAATCAGTTTGTAAGACATTCGAAGAACGTTCTAATAATGTCTTGGTTTATAAGAGACTTTCGTTTGAAAGATGGGGGATATCACATTGGGAAACCTATAAGTTACGATGTGTTTACTTTGACGCATATATTGCGGGGAACCCAAATGCTATTTTACGCAACGGGTTAAGAAATTATTTTGACTCAATGTATCCGAATATAGGACTTCATGATTTAGAAAAAGCGGCTAACATGCAACATAAAGAAGCATGCTATGCTTACGGGTTAGTAATGTTCGCTTCTCACCAAAGTGAGAAAAAGAACATCGGGCTACAACTATTAAACAAAACGTTCCCACAAGTGACGGAGTCGGTAATTGGGGTAAGAAATGAGGTTTTTAGGTTATTACGAGACTGTTGGTCATTACGTAACCCTCGTCCCTTTGACGACGTTACAACACGCTGTCTTATCAATGGCCATAACGGTTATGTTCCACAAGACCAAGGATGGGAAGTAGTCCTAGTTAAACCAGAATGCATGACTTGTTTCTGGACGTATGAATTACGTGTCTTTATTGCCTTTGCTGAACGACTTGTGTACTAGCTAGAATTATCTTCACAACTATCTTGTATCAAAGTTATTGTGTGCTATATTTCATGCTTTATGTAAAATAAGCGGTATTGTAAGTTTGTAAAATATTGTATAAAAGTTTGAACGCGAAATATTATTATAATCAGTTTTTCATATAGAATTGTAGTAGTTGAATTGTATATTAGCTACTAAGTATGAACTTAACGGGTAGGTACTACCCGAATTTAAACTTATAAAATGCTAATATGAAGAAAAAAAAGCTTTTATAAATGAGTTCATATTATGCTACGAAATACTATTAACTACTCTTAATATTCTGTATGATTAACTTGTTCCATTTGACTATTTTGAAGGAAATGGCACCGACTACTCGACACACCGTGAATATGAATGAAGAGGAATTTCGTACTTTTCTAGCTTCAAACATAGCCGCAGTACAGGCTGCGTTACATACCAACAATAACCTTGGATCTAGCAGTACAGGAAATTGTGTAGGATGCACCTACAAAGAATTCACTGCCTGCAAACCTTTGGAATTTGATGGAACCGAAGGACCGATCGGATTGAAACGGTGGACCGAGAAGGTCGAATCGGTGTTTGCCATAAGTAAGTGTACTGAAGAGGACAAAGTGAAGTACACTACGCATACCTTCACAGGTTCTGCGTTAACATGGTGGAATACCTATCTAGAGCAAGTGGGACAAAATGATGCGTACGCACTACCGTGGTCAGCATTCAAGCACTTGATGAACGAGAAGTACCGTCCCAGAACCGAGGTCAATAAGCTCAAGACAGAACTTAGAGGGTTATGAACCCAAGGATTTGATATTACCACGTACGAAAGACGATTCACAGAATTGTGCCTATTGTGTCCGGGAGCGTTCGAAGATGAGGAAGAGAAGATCGACTCGTTTGTGAAAGGATTACCGGAAAGAATCCAAGAAGATATAAGTTCACACGAGCCCGCCTCCATACAACAGGCATGTAGAATGGCTCACAAACTAGTGAACCAGACTGAGGAAAGAATTAAAGAACAGACGGCTGAAGAGGCCAATGTGAAGCAAGTCAAAAGAAAGTGGGAGGAAAATGGTGATAAGAATCACCAATACAACAACAACAGCAATTACAATAATAATCGCAACAATTATCCCAACAATCGCAACATCAATCGCAACTACAACAAACGGCCCAACAACAACAACAACAACAACAACAACTACAACAATTATCCCAACAACAATAACAACCGCAACAACAACAACAATCAGAAGCAACTATGCCAAAGGTGTGAAAAGTATCACTCGGGGTTCTGCACCAAATTTTGCAACAAGTGTAAAAGAAATGGTCATAGCGCGGCGAAGTGTGAGGTCTACGGACCAGGGGTTAACAGAACGAAAGGAAAATATAGTGTCGGAACGAGTAATGGTGGAGCAAGTAGTGTCGGAGCAAGTTATGCCAATGTAGTTTGTTATAAATGTGGAAAACCGGGCCACATTATTAGAAATTGCCCGAACCAGGAGAACACGAATGGACAAGGCCGCGGAAGAGTTTTCAATATTAATGCGGCAGAGGCACAGGAAGACCCGGAGCTTGTTACGGGTACGTTTCTTATTGACAATAAATCTGCTTACGTTTTATTTGATTCGGGTGCGGATAGAAGCTATATGAGTAGAGATTTTTGTGCTAAATTAAGTTGTCCATTGACGCCGTTGGATAGTAAATTTTTACTCGAATTAGCAAACGGTAAATTAATTTCAGCAGATAATATATGCCGGAATCGAGAAATTAAACTGGGTAGCGAAATATTTAAGATTGATTTGATACCAGTAGAGTTAGGGAGTTTTGATGTAATTGTTGGCATGGACTGGCTGAAGAAGGTGAAAGCAGAGATCGTATGTTATAAAAATGCAATTCGCATTGTACGAGAAGAAGGAGAACCCTTAATGGTGTATGGAGAAAAGGGCAACATGAAGCTACATCTTATTAGTAATTTGATGGCACAAAAACTAATAAGAAAAGGTTGCTATGCTGTTCTAGCACACGTCGAGAAAGTACAAACTGAAGAAAAGAGCATCAATGATGTTCCCGTCGCAAAAGAATTTCCCGATGTATTTCCGAAAGAATTACCGGGACTACCTTCACATCGATCTGTTGAATTTCAAATAGATCTTGTACCAGGAGCTGCACCAATAGCTCGTGCTCCTTATAGACTCGCACCCAGCGAGATGAAAGAACTGCAAAGCCAACTGCAAGAACTATTAGAACGTGGTTTTATTCGACCAAGCACATCACCATGGGGAGCTCCTGTTTTGTTTGTCAAGAAGAAGGATGGTACATTTAGGTTGTGTATTGACTACAGAGAGTTGAACAAACTTACCATCAAAAACCGTTATCCAATGCCGAGAATTGATGACTTATTTGATCAACTACAAGGCTCGTCGGTTTATTCGAAGATCGATTTACGTTCTGGATATCATCAAATGCGAGTAAAGGAGGATGATATTCCAAAAACTGCTTTTAGGACGCGTTATGGTCATTACGAATTTATGGTTAAGCCGTTTGGATTGACTAACGCACCAGCTGTGTTCATGGACCTTATGAACCGAGTGTGTGGGCCATATCTTGACAAGTTTGTCATTGTTTTCATCGATGACATACTTATTTACTCAAAGAATGATCAAGAGCACGAAGAACATTTGAGAAAAGTGCTAGAAGTATTGAGGAAAGAAAAACTGTACGCTAAGTTTTCAAAGTGTACATTTTGGTTGGAAGAAGTTCAATTCCTCGGTCACATAGTGAACAAAGAAGGTATCCAGGTGGACCCGGTAAAGATCGAAACCATTGAAAAGTGGGAAACCCCAAAAACTCCGAAGCATATACGTCAATTTTTAGGATTGGCTGGTTACTACAGAAGATTCATCCAAGATTTCTCCAAAATAGCAAAACCCTTGACTGCATTAACGCATAAAGGGAAGAAATTTGAATGGAAGGATGAACAAGAGAAGGCGTTTCAATTATTGAAGAAAAAGCTAACTACGGCACCTATATTGTCATTGCCTGAAGGGAATGATGATTTTGTGATTTATTGTGACACATCAAAGCAAGGTCTCGGTTGTGTATTAATGCAACGGACGAAGGTGATTGCTTATGCATTTAGACAATTGAAGATTCACGAGCAAAATTATACGACGCATGATTTGGAATTAGGCACAGTTGTTTTTGCATTAAAGACTTGGAAGCACTACTTATATGGGGTCAAAAGTATTATATATACCGACCACAAAAGTCTTCAGCACATATTTAATCAGAAACAACTGAATATGAGGCAGCGTAGGTGGATTGAATTGTTGAATGATTACGACTTTGAGATTCGTTACCACCCGGGGAAGGCAAATGTGGTAGCCGACACCTTGAGCAGGAAGGACAGAGAACCCATTCGAGTAAAATCTATGAATATAATGATTCACAATAACCTTACTACTCAAATAAAGGAGGCGCAACAAGGAGTTTTAAAAGAGGGAAATTTAAAGGATGAAATACCCAAAGGATCGGAGAAGCATCTTAATATTTGGGAAGACGGAACCCGGTATAGGGCTGAAAGAATTTGGGTACCAAAATTTGGAGATATGAGAGAAATGGTACTTAGAGAAGGTCATAAATCCAGATACTCAATACATCCTGGAACGGGGAAGATGTACAAGGATCTTAAGAAACATTTTTGGTGGCCAGGTATGAAAGCCGATATTGCTAAATATGTAGGAGAATGTTTGATGTGTTCTAAGGTCAAAGCTGAACATCAGAAACCATCAGGTCTACTACAACAACCTGAAATCCCGAAATGGAAATGGGAAAACATTACCATGGATTTCATTACTAAATTGCCAAGGACTGCAAGTGGTTATGATACTATTTGGGTAATAGTTGATCGTCTCACCAAGTCAGCACACTTCCTGCCAATAAGAGAAGATGACAAGATGGAGAAGTTAGCACGACTGTATTTGAAGGAAGTCGTCTCCAGACATGGAATACCAATCTCTATTATCTCTGATAGGGATGGCAGATTTATTTCAAGATTCTGGCAGACATTACAGCAAGCATTGGGAACTCGTCTAGACATGAGTACTGCCTATCATCCACAAACTGATGGGCAGAGCGAAAGGACGATACAAATGCTTGAAGACATGCTACGAGCTTGTGTTATTGATTTCGGAAACAGTTGGGATCGACATCTACCGTTAGCAGAATTTTCCTACAACAACAGCTACCATTCAAGCATTGAGATGGCGCCGTTTGAAGCACTTTATGGTAGAAAGTGCAGGTCTCCGATTTGTTGGAGTGAAGTGGGGGATAGACAGATTATGGATCCGGAGATAATACAAGAAACTAACGAGAAAATCATCCAAATTCAACAAAGATTGAAAACCGCCCAGAGTCGACAAAAGAGCTACGCGGACAGTAAAAGAAAAGATATAGAGTTTGAAATTGGAGAAATGGTCATGCTTAAGGTTTCACCTTGGAAAGGCGTTGTTCGATTTGGTAAACGGGGGAAACTAAATCCAAGGTACATTGGACCATTCAAGATTATAGATCGTATCGGACCAGTAGCTTACCGACTTGAATTACCTCAACAACTCGCAGCTGTACATAACACTTTCCACGTCTCGAATTTGAAGAAATGTTTTGCTAAAGAAGATCTCACTATTCCATTAGATGAAATCCAAATCAACGAAAAACTTCAACTCATCGAAGAACCCGTCGAAATAATGGATCGTGAGGTTAAAAGACTTAAGCAAAACAAGATACCAATTGTTAAGGTTCGATGGAATGCTTGTAGAGGACCCGAGTTCACCTAGGAACGAGAAGATCAGATGAAGAAGAAATACCCGCATTTATTTCCAGAAGATACGTCAACACCTCCAACTGCTTAAAATTTCGGGACGAAATTTATTTAACGGGTAGGTACTGTAGTGACCCAAACTTTTCCATGTTTATATATATATATTAAATGAAATTGTTATTTACATGATTAAGTGTTTCCAACATGTTAAGCAATCAAACTTGTTAAGACTTGATTAATTGAAATAGGTTTCATATAGACAATTGACCACCCAAGTTGACCGGTGATTCACGAACGTTAAAACTTGTAAAAACTATATGATGACATATATATGGATATATATATAGTTAAAATGATATTATGATAAGTAAACATATCATTAAGTATATTAACAATGAACTACATATGTAAAAACAAGACTACTAACTTAATGATTTTGAAACGAGACATATATGTAACGATTATCATTGTAACGACATTTAATGTATATATATCATATTAAGAGATATTTATACATCATAATATCATGATAATATAATAATTTAAAATCCCATTTGATATTATAAACATTGGGTTAACAACGCTTAACAAGATCGTTAACCTAAAGGTTTCAAAACAACACTTACATGTAACGACTAACGATGACTTAACGACTCAGTTAAAATGTATATACATGTAGTGTTTTAATATGTATTCATACACTTTTGAAAGACTTCAAGACACTTATCAAAATACTTCTACTTAACAAAAATGCTTACAATTACATCCTCGTTCAGTTTCATCAACAATTCTACTCGTATGCACCCGTATTCGTACTCGTACAATACACAGCTTTTAGATGTATGTACTATTGGTATATACACTCCAATGATCAGCTCTTAGCAGCCCATGTGAGTCACCTAACACATGTGGGAACCATCATTTGGCAACTAGCATGAAATATCTCATAAAATTACAAAAATATGAGTAATCATTCATGACTTATTTACATGAAAACAAAATTACATATCCTTTATATCTAATCCATACACCAACGACCAAAAACACCTACAAACACTTTCATTCTTCAATTTTCTTCATCTAATTGATCTCTCTCAAGTTCTATCTTCAAGTTCTAAGTGTTCTTCATAAATTCCAAAAGTTCTAGTTTCATAAAATCAAGAATACTTCCAAGATTGCAAGTTTACTTCCAAGTTTTCTAAATCCATTCCAAGTAATCATCCAAGATCAAGAAACCTTTGTTACTTACAGTAGGTTATCTTTTTAATACAAGGTAATAATCATATTCAAACTTTAATTCAATTTCTATAACTATAACAATCTTATTTCGAGTGGAAATCTTACTTGAAATTGTTTTCGTGTCATGATTCTGCTTCAAGAACTTTCAAGCCATCCAAGGATCCTTTGAAGCTAGATCTATTTTTCTCATTTCCAGTAGGTTTATCCAAGGAACTTGAGGTAGTAATGATGTTCATAACATCATTCGATTCATACATATAAAGCTATCTTATTCGAAGGTTTAAACTTGTAATCACTAGAACATAGTTTAGTTAATTCTAAACTTGTTCGCAAATAAAAGTTAATCCTTCTAACTTGACTTTTAAAATCAACTAAACACATGTTCTATATCTATATGATATGCTAACTTAATGATTTAAAACCTGGAAACACAAAAAACACCGTAAAACCGGATTTACGCCGTCGTAGTAACACCGCGGGCTGTTTTGGGTTAGTTAATTAAAAACTATGATAAACTTTGATTTAAAAGTTGTTATTCTGGGGAAATGATTTTTATTATAAACATGAAACTATATCCAAAAATTATGGTTAAACTCAAAGTGGAAGTATGTTTTCTAAAATGGTCATCTAGACGTCGTTCTTTCGACTGAAATGACTACCTTTACAAAAATGACTTGTAACTTATTTTTCCGACTATAAACCTATACATTTTATTTTTAGATACATAAAATAGAGTTCAATATGAAACCATAGCAATTTGATTCACTCAAAACGGATTTAAAATGAAGAAGTTATGGGTAAAACAAGATTGGATAATTTTTCTCATTTTAGCTACGTGAAAATTGGTAACAAATCTATTCCAACCATAACTTAATCAACTTGTATTGTATATTATGTAATCTTGAGATACCATAGACACGTATACAATGTTTCAACCTATCATGTCGACACATCTATATATATTTCGGAACAACCATAGACACTCTATATGTGAATGTTGGAGTTAGCTATACAGGGTTGAGGTTGATTCCAAAATATATATAGTTTGAGTTGTGATCAATACTAAGATACGTATACACTGGGTTGTGGATTGATTCAAGAAAATATTTATCGATTTATTTCTGTACATCTAACTGTGGACAACTAGTTGTACGTTACTAACGAGGACAGCTGACTTAATAAACTTAAAACATCAAAATATATTAAAAGTGTTGTAAATATATTTTGAACATACTTTGATATATATGTATATATTGTTATAGGTTCGTGAATCAACCAATGGCCAAGTCTTACTTCTCGACGAAGTAAAAATATGTGAAAGTGAGTTATAGTCCCACTTTTAAAATCTAATATTTTTGGGATGAGAATACATGCAGGTTTTATAAATGATTTACAAAATAGACACAAGTACGTGAAACTACATTCTATGGTTGAATTATCGAAATCGAATATGCCCCTTTTTATTAAGTCTGGTAATCTAAGAATTAGGGAACAGACACCCTAATTGACGCGGATCCTAAAGATAGATCTATTGGGCCTAACAAACCCCATCCAAAGTACCGGATGCTTTAGTACTTCGAAATTTATATCATATCCGAAGGGTGTCCCGGAATGATGGGGATATTCTTATATATGCATCTTGTTAATGTCGGTTACCAGGTGCTCACCATATGAATGATTTTTATCTCTATGTATGGGATGTGTATTGAAATATGAAATATTGTGGTCTATTGTTACGATTTGATATATATAGGTTAAACCTATAACTCACCAACATTTTTGTTGACGTTTAAAGCATGTTTATTCTCAGGTGAATACTAAGAGCTTCCGCTGTTGCATACTAAAATAAGGACAAGATTTGGAGTCCATGTTTGTATGATATTGTGTAAAAACTGCATTCAAGAAACTGATTTCGATGTAACATATTTGTATTGTAATCCATTATGTAATGGTCGTGTGTAAACAGGATATTTTAGATTATCATTATTTGATAATCTACGTAAAGCTTTTTAAACCTTTATTTATGTAATAAAGGTTATGGTTTGTTTTAAAATGAATGCAGTCTTTGAAAAACGTCTCATATAGAGGTCAAAACCACGCAACGAAATCAATTAATATGGAACATTTTTAATCAATAAGAACGGGACATTTCAGCTTCGTCAACATCGAACTTTAAATCCATACATGAGGTATCATCTACATCGAACTTTAAGCCCTCATCAACACAACAAAATACTCTAGGATATGGTATCGTCAACATCGAACTTTAACCCATACCCTACAAGTAAATAAATCATATACATACATATATAATTATTCCACTCACCTTGAAATACCCGCACAAGTCATGTATAACATGATCTCCGTCCTCAAATCCGAGTAAGTAACCACCTATATCACACATAGGTACAATATACACATAAATAGTCATTCTCTAAAAGAGAACCCAACACAAACATCCCTTGACCAAGGGATTACACCTTGCTCGCCAAAACCCGTCCATTTAACACCTAATGGACACAAACCAACTACCACTTCGGGTGGTAATTTAAACCCACTCAACAAAGTACAATTTAGCCTAAATCATACTTGGCACCGATTAGACCAACCTAGGTCTTAACACTAAATTACTACTTCGGTAGTAATCATTTCAAACGCCATGTACACCAAAAACATAACACGTGCAATATCGACCCATATTGCTTTTGACCACATTTGACTTTTGTTAAAATGTCATTTTAACCCAAAATCACTTCTCGCGATTACTTTCATTCAAAAAAATGCCATTTAACACTTAACAAAAGTGTTTAACATCCATTAAATCCAAATTAGAGTCATCATCAATTTTGACCCAATTCAAAGTCGACCCATTTTGACATAAGTTCCAAAAATGCCAAAACTAACCAATAATCACTAACACAAGTGAAAATGGCCCTAATACACCAATTAAACCAAATCACAAGTGTTAAACACTTATCTTACCCAATTTGACACATAAACCCTAATTTTGACCCATTTCAAACTAGTATTTCAAACATACCTAAATGGGTTCCAATACTTCTATAATCACTAAACTAAGTGATTACATTCAAGATCAATGTCTAATCATGGCTAAAACATCAACCAACCCAAAACCCGCCAAGTATCAAAAATAACAAGTCACAATAAACCCACTTCGTCATCTAAATGGGTTTCACAACTAAACAAGCTCAAACCCTAAATGTACACAAGAATCTTAACAATTAGACTCGGAGTTAGATCTTACCAATATTACCAAAACGTAGCCATGAATGAGGTGAACAACATTAACTCTTGCACCTTAACTCGAAATCAACATCCTTCTTCTCCAATGGAGCTTTCCCTCTCTAAAACTCTCCCCCTCTCTCTAGGGTTTGGAGTGTAAGTGAGGATGGATGTGAAAAATGATCCAAAATTGGATCTAAAACTGATATTAAAGTCCCAAATCGGTCCACAAGTGAAAAGACCAAAGTACCCCTTTTAATTTGAGTTAAATAGAGCTGCTGGCCCATCAGGCCTCTTGGACGGCGTCCAAAAAGGTTGGACGGCGTCCCAATGAACTGAGTCTGAAACTGAAACTTGTTTTGGCCATAACTTTCAAACCGTAACTCCGTTTTCGACGAATCAAATATTGTTGGAAACGTAATGAGATTTACTATGCAATGATAAGGTTTTAGAACATCATCTCCAACTTTATTTGAGATTCAAATATAAGCTTACATGCCTCGTATTTCTAATGACGTTCGAAATAACGCGTAACTGAAAAACGGGTGTTACCACTCTCCCCCACTTACATTGAATCACGTCCTCGTGATCCGCACCAACACTAGTAGTTAAGCACTTCTCCCTCGAACATTTCCACTTCCAACGCGGAGTCACACACGTATTAATTACGCCTCCGAATTCTCACTTCGCGCTCTAATGTATCATATTACAACGATATCGGGCAATCAACCCTCGAGTCAAAACAACTGCGACCGTTTGCTCCTACGCCGAGTATCCAAACTCGTACCATACACTTCACAATCATCTTAAAAGTAGAGCAATTCACCAACAACTGTCGTTGTCGTTCCTTTCAATCCTGCAAAATACAACCAAGCCTGACATCCATAACATCTCCCGTGAATTCTAAGATCTCACCACACGCTAATAATCACTAGCGTGCACTACCGCAACAAGCGATATCTCATATACTCACGTCTAGAATTTCCATTTAGGAAAATACGAAAAACACTACATATCCCTTCAAGTTCTCTCGGCTACAACTCGCCACAAGCTACATCCGTAACCATGTCACTCAATCAATCGATCCGCACATGACCATCCATCACTGGATTAATCTAGGACAATAATAATACACCATTTGCTGAGCAAAACATCAACACTCGACGCAGGGTTTCTCCTCTAAACCCTACGACACAACCACACAAGACGGCTTCCTAGTACTAGCATGGATGCTAATCGTATACTAGAATCCCGTCAAGGACGAATTATCACCACGAAATTTCCACAATTCGCCACACGACTCACAGAATATTTACCACGGCGGGTGAACCTTCCTACCTAGACCGTCCGTTAAGGATGGTCTCGACATTTAGATGCAACCTACGGGTCACATCGCTAGGGTACACACTCTCGCAAACAAACAACATCTGCGTGTCTCTACGGGAGACAGTCAGAACCGACAATCTCCGCCTCACAATCATCCATAAAGTGGAATAATCCACTGACAATTTCCACGAGCACGTTTCCTGATAGGGAAAAATACAGTATTCACCGTGATATCAAACTCATTCCCATTCAATTATAATATCCAAGTTTCACAAGAATCCAGATTTTTCACTACGAGATCATCCGAAACAACAGTTACATTCTCTCACTCCGCGATCTCAAACTTCACATTTGGTCTCATGCTGCACTCTGGTACTACACGACCACCTTACACAAGAAGACTTACATATCCTTCGCTCCCATCATCATAATCGTCACACATAACATTCCGGAAATGTAAGTCACCATCGTAAAGCACGATTTCGAGTCAACATTAGCAACCCGTCGCTCTTCCTCGTTATGAACTCCGAATACCTATTGAGGCTTAGCACGGTACACCCTGTCACTTCACTATACATAACACCACCGGAGCTTCCTCGGACAGCAGTAAAAACTGTCCCACTTAGGATTCAGCTCCACCTTCTCACTGCCAAGATGATAACATCCCGCGAAATTGTCATTCCATGACACACATGACCATTCTCACCGTTGATCATAAACATCAAATCACCGCAGATTCACCTTAGGCTCTCAGAGCCGACATGCACAATCACTTGAGACGTCGTACACGCGACGACATCGCACATTCATACCACAATCACAATTTAAAGTTCTTCATCGTTCGCAAAGCGAACTCCACCAAAGTCCTACATACGCCTCTATGACTAGGCATATGCCACTCCGCTCAATCAGTCGTGCATCACAGTCGAGATCACCCGACCTTCTACGCAACGAACCTTTATCAATAGTTGCTCACTCTCATGGAGAAGAGTGACCAAATCTGGCACAATAATTGCATCGAACGCAATATCAAGGATTCATCATAACCTTTGACCTAATAGAACATTTAGTCCATTACCGGCTCACCGGAAATCCTTACCCGTCTAACACTTAAGAGCAACAATATTCGCTCATCCGCCACTTCATAAGAAGTATTAACTGCAATGCTCTTAAACTTCGACTTTCGCAACCATTGAATTACTGTCACCCGTCGATCACTATTTAAAATCTTCGATGCTTCTAAGGGTATCTCACAGGCACCCTAAGCATAAAGCGATCACACCACTACCGGAGTTGAACATTACACTAGCAGGTATAAAGAGGCACCTAACACAGTGTCATGCAGACTCCCACCACAATCTATCAAATTTTAGAAAATTGATTTTTAATTTCCATACACCAGGTGTCACCCATCTCTCTATAATAATGACCCGAAGTCATACCTACCCGACAAACCTTACGGTTTATTGTCTTATAAAAAAAAAAAAAAAATTCCTAGCGATCACACGCTACCCGCAATTCCCACAAGGCCAAACAATATAGCCTAACGAGACCCTTCATCTAACACAAAAGAGATGCTTGAAAACATCAAGTCTTACACCCTTCTGCACATCGACACATCCACCACTACCAGGGATATTCCGTTAGGAATGTTACCCTATAATCCACAACACACTAACACAATCATTGTTATACGGGTCCCACTCCCATGAGTTTAATGACCCAAAGACTCCTGAATTCGCCAATTCCAAGGCGACTCACAACTAGAATCCTAACACGATTCCCTAACCACACACTCTACCGAGTGTAACTCAAAATTTCAATCGTTAGACTTCTCGCATTCCATTACTGAATTCAAGTCCTCGTCGCACAAACGCAAGTGTAAATCGGTCATCCTAGTTACGATGGGTAACTAAAACCCATAACAATCTCAATAGTGCACCCACTACTTGGGGTGACTAAGCACGCACCAAACTCGTGAGTTGGCTCGCTCACTTAACTAACCAAATCTATCGTACACTTTCTGACTCACAAAGAACCTGATGTGACAACAAGCATATCACTCGAGACTACTATATCCTAGGAACTAATAAAAGATTCCTAATTCATCTCGTTCTACCCCAACCATGCCACGTTTCCTCCATTCGGTACTTGTCATGTAATGCTTAGTGTCAAGATACACTTTCGTAATAATGGTGATCGGTCATTATTACAAATGTGTACCTTACCATTTCCACATGGTCACGCAAAGTACTTTACCTGGACTGATGTAACATTCACACAAAATAACACGCGATAACTCCTAGTACCCGAATGACCAAAGTCCTTACCGTGAACTTGATCACTCAACACCGCCAAACATACGAATCTCTCCAATAGATTCATCCCTAGGATACCTGATGTGCTGAATCGTAACCTTTATTTATGAACAGATTTGAGTTGTTTTGTTACACGAATTGATTTATTGTAAATATGGCGTTTTAATGAATTTGGGTTGATTTCACACATATATAGGCAACTAGTCCTATCCGCGTAGTTTAGTTTTATAGGTAAATCCGATTTGTTCCACAGGGAGATGGAGTTTTTAATGGTTTTTAATAGTCTTTGAAGTTAAACTGATTTAAAGGGGGTTTTGGATTAGGAATTTTTATTTAGCATAATAATAATAAAATATAACTTAATCTTAATTTATTTGAACTACTTATTAATTAAAATTACAAGATTACATGATTTATAATTATTAACTTAAAAGTGAACTAATTGAAACTATATTATTTGTGATAGAAATATTTTATTAAATGGTAATAAGTATAACAATAATTTTTTTATAAAACTAAATAATTAAAAATTTATTTTAAATAATAAAATAAAATACAAATTAACTTAAATTAACTAAATAATAAGTTTTAATTAAATTAAAGGTGGATTAAAGATAATTATAATAATTAAACTAATTGTAAATTAATTACTTTAAAATAATAATAAAAGATTTAATTAAAACATGGAATTAACTAAATTCGTAACAGTGTTATTTTTATACGTACGCGTTTCGAGTATTGATATACGCGTTTCGCATATAATTGGATTATACGCGTTTCGTATGGAAATGTACACGATCTGCGTAGGTTATATTTAATGTGACAAACCAGTACGTTTAAACTGAAGTATATTTGAGTTATAATTTTAATTTCAACTTAATATTAATATGTAAAAATAATAATAATAAATATTTGGAATATATAAATGGTAGTGTTCACTTAAATATTTCACCTCTAGATCTATGGATTGTTTTAAAATTAGGCTCTATTAAAATGTTTTTAGTATAAAACTTTATATTTTTCTTTCTAATATATAAAGTTTCAACTAGCTAAATTAAATCTAATTTTCATTTGACCTTATTTAGGTAGTTTACTATTCCCCAAGTATTTAAATTGAGACCTAATCTAGTTTTGACTTTCGCCAAAACCCAAATCATAACGGTTTCCCTTTTTACCATTTCACTATTATATAACTAATGATATCACCCAAACCACCGAACTTTATTTCTAAATTAGTGTTAATAACTCATTCATAAGTTCATCTAAATCACTATTAATGTTGAAGCTTAATTTATATAAATAAAAATAACTTTCGTTATTTGAATCTAATAAATTAAGTGACAAGGATTAAATATCTAAATACATAATAATGGTTCTTTTAATTAGGCTCTATGTTAAAAATACTTAAGTTACATCTTAATTTTTTCAAATGATAACAATCCATTTCACTAGAGGCTCTACATCTAAGCAAACACTAGGGAAATTTAGCTACTCATTATACTAGGGTAAACATAAAAATATAAATATAAAAACATAATAATAACGATAAAAATTGATAACGATAATTTTAATAGGATAAAGTTATGAAAATCTTCACTTTCATTAACTTCAAATGGTAGAAAATTACAATAACAACACCCTTTTCACTCGAACAATAATACCCTTAATCGCGAACAATACACCCTTAATATTGAAACTATCCTAAAAATTGAACTTGAAAATTAATTGGAAATGAACTTAAATTATACGGAGTACAAAGATACTAGTAAAATTAATTGGGTGTGATATCCCTCTGCTCTCTGCTCTACCTCTCTCTCTATATTTCTGTGTATGTGTATATGTGTGTCTACTCCGTATTTAACATATATCTTGAAGTAGTAGGTAGAGAGTAGCACACTTTTACTTTTTGCTGTAACACTAAAAAAAGAAATAATATTAAAGATAAAAGCCACCATCCCATTTTCAATTTAGATCTGAATCTGGTCTCAACATTACGCGTTTCGAGTAGAGAAGCACACGGTCCGCGTAAGAGCAATAACATTACGCGTTCTGCGTGGAGATGTACACGTTACGCGTAAGAGTAACTTTGAATCTGCATTTATAACATAACTTAAACGTTTCGCGTAGACATATACGCGTTCCGCGTAAGTTGAAACCGAAATTTTCTTATTTTTATTTTTTCGTTTGTTCTTTATTGATCCCGTGTTAGCGTGTATTGACTTGGAACTTTCATTTGAACTCTTTTTCTTCGATCATCTTTAACTTGCATTCGGATAAACGTTATCTCGATATATATTTGGTTAAAAACCGTCGTTAATTATCATTTCTTCAAACTTCAAGCTCGCGTTTACTTTTACCGTTTTTCTCGTGAATTATGCATTTGAATGTCTTCGTTTCGGTAAAAGCCGATGAAATATAAATGATATTGTGTCGAAATATATGTATGTTTAAAGCAATATCAAAATACCCCACACTTGAACGTTGCTTGTCCTCAAGCACTTTCATCTTTTAAATAGAATCAGAACATTACATATTTTTCCATGTCGAAAATTAAATCACACAACACACGCCACACGAAATCAAAACACACGCTATATGGAATAAGTTGGAAACACTACACAATATTTATTGGATCACACGCATACCACACGAAATGAAATTCTGACCACCAAAAACCCTGTTTGATGCTGAGGTGAGGTGGATTTGCAGCCAATGATAGAGATGACTTTTCAAGATTTTTCATCAACCTACAGCTGTTCTGGACTACATCTTCTAACATAAGTTAGCAAGTGTGTCATTTTGGAAGAATTTACTTCCTTAAAGGATGGAATTGATTCATCCTTTATTACTCGCGTTAATGGGATATTCAGGTTCATACATTCTAAAGCAATGATATCTGCAATAAACTTCATAGAAACATGTGATAAATGGTTTTAAACATATGGGTTTATAAATTTTTGTTATACTTGGTTTTCTTTTATAGGTTTTAATCAAATAATCTTATGTATTTTTAATGTATGGAGACAATAGTTTCGGTTTTTGATACCTAATCTTTAATTGCTTATAATTACCTTAAAAATTGACTAGATATATTTGTTTAAAAATTTTCAAAATTTTTCGTAAAAACCACCAAGTTATAAGTTCTCGAGAATTTATATATTCCCACCCCACACTTAAGATTATGTAATGCCCTCATTACATAACATCAGATATAATGTATAAATTTGAGAGGGAAAAAAGTGAAAAGTATTTAGAACTTCCTTTGTTAAGAATTGGAGATCGTAAATGTCAAGACCCGTCCTAATCCATCTGGACGAAGTCCATATCGATTACAAATGTTTCACAATAGTTGGTTACATTGCGAGGTACTTGACCTCTATATGATACATTTTTCAAACATTGCATTCAATTTTGAAAGACAAACTTTCTTTACAACGAAAATTGACGGCATGCATACCATTTCAGAATATATCCAACTATAATTGACTTAATAATAATCTTGATGAACTCGACGACTCGAATGCAACGTCTTTTGAAATATGTCATGAATGACTCCAAGTAATATATCTAATATGAGCAAATGCACAGTGGAAGATTTCTTTCGTACCTGAGAATAAACATGCTTTCAAGTGTCAACCAAAAGGTTGGTGAGTTCATTAGTTTAACATAAATAATCATTTCCATCATTTTAATAGACCACAAGAATTTCATTTCCATTTCTCATAAATATACGTCCCATGCATAGAGACAAAAATATCATTCATATGGTGAACACCTGGTAACCGAAATTTGATGGAATTCAACATAAAAACAAGTTCATAATGTTTATATAATCACAAAACCAATTTATGAGTATTAAGGCAAGCGGAAGCATTATTTCATTTATAAACAAGTGTATATGTTAAACCATTTTGTCAATTGAATTCCATTAAGAATTATCAAGCCTTGAGTATATGCTTACAAACTAAGTAGAAGGAATAAGAATTTACCTCCTCAATGATGAATTGAGGGCTGAATTGGACAGCAAGTTAGTGAAGAAGATGATGGAGAATATAGCTTCTAACTTGAAGCCTCAAGTTGTAATACCCACAAGCTTTAGTGCACCAACACCACCCTTAATGTAGTTAGGATTTAATGACACTTGAATGACCAAAACCAAGCTCAAGAACCCCTTTCTTTCTGCCCAAAAATCATGACCAGCAGCAGCTAAAATGGACAGAATTTTTGAGCTAGTTTTTACTTGAAATGTTGTATATTTACTAAGTAGAAGTCAAGGAATATCTTGGTCTTTTAATTACCCATGCACATAAGGAATGGTGTCACCTTAAAAGCCACAAAGATGCTAGCATGGGTGTCCTCATGGGGCTTCCAAATTCAGCTCATGGGTGGGTTTTATTTATAAAAAAAGACCATTGTTTTATAAAACTTGTAGAATATAAACCTTGTTACATCTAATTCCTTGCATTTGTTACTTACATATTTTATAAACCAAGTTATAAAATATAACACAACATAATTATTTAAACCTATAAATAATTAAATATAAATTATCCAAATAATTTATTTCAAGTGATAATATTTTAGAAAACCGATTTTCTAAAGTTCAAGTGTCGCGTATTTATTTAACGAACCAATCGTCAAGATTAAATACGTTTAAGGTGTCGGTAAGCTTGTTATTGGGTATGACCCGACTTGGATCATAACATATTAGCCACATTAATTTAATATGTCTCTCGGGCATACGAAAAACTTTCAACATTAACAAGATGCATATAAGAATATCTCCTATCATTCCGGGAAATCCTTCGGACATGATAAAAACAATATCGAAGTACTAAAGCATCCGGTACTTTGGATGGGGTTCGTTAGGCCCAATAGATCTATCTTTAGGATTCGCGTCAATTAGGGTGTCTGTTCCCTAATTCTTAGATTACCAGACTAAAAGGGGCATATTCAATTTTGATCATTTTACCATATAATGTAGTTTCGATTACTTGTGTCTATTTCGTAAAACATTTATAAAAATTGCGCATGTATTCTCAGCCCAAAAATATAAAGGGTAAAAAGGCAAATGAAACTCACCATAATGTATTTTGTAGTAAAAATACATATAACGATATTTAACAACTGAACAATGCAGGGTTGGCCTCGGATTCACGAACTTATATCATTTATATATATATTTATTAAACCATGTATTTGTAATTGAACATATATATGTAAATTTATTAATTATATCATATTTATTTATTAATATGTATATATTTTATATATTCATTTTGTATATAAAAATATTAATTTTTGTTATGTCATATATATTAAGTATCTTTATATATATATTTGTATCATTTGTTTGTTAAAAATAGTAATTATAACAATACTAAAATTATATTAAATATGGTAAAAATAATTATAATACCTAATTTTTATTAATAAAGGTAGTAATGTTAATAATTCTTATTAATGATAATAATAACGATAATAATAATAATAATAATATTGATTTTACTGTTAATATTGTTATGATAATGATTTTTGTAATTACATAATAATATTACTCATGATAATATAAATAATAATACCTATGTTAATATTAACAATTCTATTATTTATAAAAAGATACTAATACTAATATTTACGAAAATAATAATAATTTGTATTATTTTCATAATGTTAATAATAATAATAATGAAATTGAAAAATATAAATGTGTATACCCTTTTGAAAGCTTGTCTAAAAATAAAAGGCCTGGACCGGGCTCGAACCTGAGACCTCTTCTTAAATACACAACACGCCTAACCATCCTTCCGTCACTTGTTTTTCTTATATTATTTGTAAACTAATTTTACTTAGCCCGATTTCTACAGCCATTCTCTTCATCATCCCCATTATTTTGGCCCATCCATCTTGGGCCCAACATAACAATTATTCCAAGCCTCATTTACACAAGCCCAACACATGTTTTTAATTTAAGCTGAAAAAGGATCAAGTGGGGGATTCGTCTGGAATAAATAAAAAAAATATACGGCCGCTTGATTAAACTCAATTATTTATTCAATCATCATCGACCTAAATCCTTATCATTATTTCTCTTCTTCTTCAATTATTATTAATCACCATCTTTATTATTCATCTTCGCTGTAAAACAGAAACAGAAGCAGAGACAGAAATCGAGTAGCAGTATCATCATCATCATCAAATTATTGTTCATCGTTTTTTTAAATTGGTTTTGATGTTTCTGGGTTTGTTGAAAGGACCCGTCCTAATCCATCAGGACGAAGTCCATATCGATTATAAATGATTCACAACAGTTGATTACATCGCGAGGTACTTGACCTCTATATGATACATTTTACAAACATTGCATTCGTTTTTAAATGACAAACTTTCATTACAACGAATGTTGACAGGCATGCATACCATTTCATAATAAATCTAACTATAATTGACTTAATAATATTCTTGATGAACTCAACAACTTGAATGCAACGTCTTTTGAAATATGTCATGAATGACTCCAAGTAATATCCCTAAAATGAGCAAATGTACAGCGGAAGATTTCTTTCATACCTGAGAATAAACATGCTTTCAAGTGTCAACCAAAAGGTTGGTGAGTTCATTAGTTTAACATAAAAAATAATTTTCATCATTTTAATAGACCACAAGATTTTCATATTTCAATACACATCCCATACATAGAGATAAAATCATTCATATGGATTGAACACCAGGTAACCGACATTCACAATATACATATAAGAATATCCCCATCATTCCGGGATCCTCCTTCGGACATGATATAAATTTCGAAGTACTAAAGCATCTGGTAATTTGGATGGGGCTTGTTGGGCCCGATAGATCTATCTTCAGAGTTCGCGTCAATTAGGGTGCCTGTTCCCTAATTCTTAGATTACCAGACTTAATAAAAAGGGGCATATTCGATTTTGATAATTCAACCATAGAATGTAGTTTCACGTACTTGTGTCTATTTCGTAAAACAGTTATAAAAATAGCGCATGTATTCTCAGTCCCAAAAATATATACTGCAAAAGCATTTAAAAATGGAGCAAATGAAACTCACGCATATAAATATTGTAAAACAATTGATAAAGCATTTTGCATGTATTCTCAGCCCAAAAAAGTATATAAAAGGGAATAATGAAACTCACGCATATAAATATTGTAAAACAGTTAATAAAGCATTTGCATGTATTCTCAGTCCAAAAACGTAATGAGTAAAGAGGGATCAAATGAAACTCACGCATATAAATATTGTAAAACAGTTAATAAAGCATTTGCATGTATTCTCAGCCCAAAAATGTAATGAGTAAAGAGGGATCAAATGAAACTCACCATACTGTATTTTGTATTAAAAATACATATAACGTCATTTAACAAGTGTAGGGTTGACCTCGGATTCACGAACCTATATTATTCATATATATTAACACATATCACATTTAATCAACTAAGCTTATTTATATTATATAATGTATTAAGATTAATATCTTTATATATATATATAGGATTATATTAAGATATGTTTTTATATAACTATTACTTTATTTGGTAACATAATATTTATAATGGAAAGTTGTAATATTTTTATAAAAGTAAGGACACTAATAAAAATAATAAATAATAGTAGTGTTAATAAAAATGATGATAATAATATATAAAAATATTGATAATGATAATAATAATAATAATAATAATAATAATAATAATAATAATAATAATAATAATAATAATAATAATAATAATAATAATAATAATAATAATAATAATAATAATAATAATAATAATAATAATTTTTCTAATAATATTAATCTTAATAAGATGACAATTTTTTAATTAATAATAATGATAATAATAATAATAATAAATATGATAATGATAATAATAATAACAAAAATACTAAAAGTGCTACCTTAACGAAACAAGCTCCAAAAAGGGAAAAAAAATAACTGCCCATGCCCGGGCTCGAACCCACGACCTCTCCTTCAATAGCCACATCCCTACCCACTGCTCCAATGTTTCATTTCTAATTTTATTCCTAATCTATATATATATAAACCGTTAAACGTTTCTTCTTTTCATAAGGAGGGTTTATCTTCAAAAATAAAAGAAAACCACCTCTCCCTGGTTTTGAACTCGTGACCTCTAGATCATCAACACCACACCATAACCACTCAACTGATTCTGTTTTTCTGTGATAACACCTAAACTAAATATCTTAACCCCTTATCTGATATCCTCTTCTTATTCTCTTAAATTAAATTAAGCAGGGGTTTTTAATCATATTCCATAATCATTAATCATAGTTTATAATCATGAATCATCAATCTATAATTATAAATCATAATCCATAATCACAAATCATAATCCATAATCATAGATCATAATCATCTTCGTATCCATCGTCATCGTGTATGTATCATCATCATCATTTATATTCTTCTCATACACGATCATCATCAAAACCATACATTCCACTTATCACTATCATTATTTTATGAATTCATAACATTATCTCTAGTATCACCATTATCATCTCATCATCATATCGTAACCCTTATCAATTATCATCTAAACTATCCTCATTCATTTCGTTCGACCAGGAGTAGGAAACAGAAAAATATAGCTGCAACAGCAGTGGTTCGACAAGTAACAAAGGCTATTGCTATTTTGAAACAATTCTTGAATTGAGTGTGAAATGGGCTTCAAACAACAATAGACTTTTCAGTAAAGCAGCAACCCACTTAACAGAAAACCGGATCACAACCTATTTAAATATCACGGCCCAACTAATACTAATTGATAAGAAGATTTCGATGCCTTTTCTTTTCTGTCCTAGTCACGATTCATCACTCCTCTAACCACTCCTAATATATTACTCATATCGTTTAAATAATTCAAGGAGTATTTACTTTGTCTGCCACTAACTCTATCAATGATAAAAAGGGACTTACTAATTCGTTGAATCCAAAAGAAAAAGAAAGGAATAGATAGCTGAACAAATGGTATCGTCATCTATTTACATTCTTTACTTAATCCTCTTTATTCTTTAGCAAGTATTCATTTATCATTCAAAGATATGTTTCAGTTTGTAAATGCTTTCTATACATAAAGGTGCGCTTGGTGTTGGGCAAAGAACAGAAGATATATGTCGTACCTATAGTTGCAGTAGAAATGATCGAGTAATAATATCAATGGTGTTCTATCATGATTAATGGTGGTGGTGAGGTGGTGACGTTACGAAAGGAAAAGAATAATTATATATAAAGGTGGTGGTGAGGGTAGTTCTTTGATCAAAATATAAGAGAGACAAGGAAAAGAGACTAGTGTTTGTGGGCATGTTCATGATAGTTTGTAGTGGTTGTACATGATTTGTGGGTTCTGTCCGAATGAAGTGATGGAGTGTTGAAGGTGGTTGTTGTTTGGGTACCGTTCGAATAAGAAGAAACAGAAAAATGGAAATGATGATGCTTGTTGTTGATGGTGACGATTGAGGTGGTTTTAGGGTGTTTAAGATGGTGGTGCTTGGTTTATAATGGTGGTGAGGTGATGGTTCCTTCGTGATTCTAGAGAGAGAGAGATAAGTGGTGGTGATCGTGGAAAGATAGTGGAGGTTTGTTGTTGTTCGATGATTACGCAGGAAACAAAGATGGTTTCGGTTTAAACATAGCAAGGATAACGTATCAACAATGGTGATTTGTCACTTTCACGATCAAGGAAGGGAAGAGAGAGATAGTAGGGTTGTTGTGATTGAGGGTGGAGAAACTGAGTGAATTCTATCTATCCTAGAGTGATCGTTTATTATGTATTGCAATTGATATTGTCCTGATTTAGACAGGAAACCAATTACAGAGAAATAGAATATAAAGTGATTGTATGAGTAAATGATGGAGTTGGTATCAAATTGAATAGCTTTAACAGACAAGAAGTACAATAATTTCTTCAATCAGACAAATAAATTGAATGAAAGGAATCAAACAAAATTAAAGAAAAAGTAGAAACAGATGGTTAACGGATTTCTTTGCTGTATCTGATTCCATTTTAAGTTGTACAAATATAACAAGACAAGAAACCAAAAAGCATGATAGATACTTAAAACAGATTGTAAATTCTAAATTCATTTATATATAATTTTATATAAATAATATTAATAATTAATAATTATAATTCTATTACAAATATTAATAATAATGTTAATAATAATATTAATAATATGAGTAATAATAACAATAAGACATAATAATAAGAATTTTAATTGTTAAGGATAATAATAACTAATAATTTATTTAATTTATAATTAATTTGCATTTTCAATCTTTAACATTTATAATAAGGGTCTTTATTTTGATAACCCTAAAATTATTAGAATTTATTAATTACAATTATAACAATAATAATAATAATAATAATATAATTAATACTAATATTGATATTAGTATTAATAATAATAAAAATAATATTATGATACTATATCTTTAAACTTGTAATTACATTTAATATCTTTAATATCATAATTTATTAATCATGTATCATATTATAATATAACATTTATATGTTATATATATATATATATATATATATATATATATATATATATATATATATATATATATATATATATATATATATATACATACATATATATATATATATATATTCCTTTTAATAATAATCTAATTACTCTGTTCCTTAATTTAACATTTTAATTTCAAATTGATTAAGGTGCATTTTATTGATTCAAAATATTATATATTTTCTTATATTTAAAAATATATATATATTTACATATTTATTTACACACAACTGTTCGTGAATCGTCGAGGATGGTCAAAGGGTAATCAATTACATGAATATAGATTTCAAAACTTTCGAGACTCAATATTACAGACTTTGCTTATCGTGTCAGAATCATATAAAGATAAAAGTTTAAATTTGATCGGAAATTTCTGGGTCATCACAGTACCTACCCGTTAAAGAAATTTCGTCTCGAAATTTGAGTGAGGTGGTCATGGTTAACAATAAAAATGTTTTCCTGACGAATATGAGCTGATAAATAGAGTTTCATCATTATTGAATAATACAGATAAAACAATTTGATTATTCGATGGGCACGAATGAAGCTATCACAAAAGAGTGAAATGAATAAGTGAAGTTTCGTCTAAACTTTTGACGTTGCCTTGGTTGAATTCCGGAATTCAAGGGATTTAAAGAAAATCTTTGAAATCTAAAAGATTTGATTCTGTAGTGACCCGAACTTTTCCATGTTTATATATATTAATTGAGATTGATATTTACATGATTAAATGTTTCCAACATGTTAAGCAATCAAACTTGTTAAGACTTGATTAATTGAAATATGTTTCATATAGACAATTGACCACCCAAGTTGACCGGTGATTCACGAACATTAAAACTTGTAAAAACTATATGATGACATATATATGGATATATATATATATAGTTAACATGATACTATGATAAGTAAACATATCATTAAGTATATTAACAATGAACTACATATGTAAAAACAAGACTACTAACTTAATGATTTTTAAACGAGACATATATGTAACGATTATCGTTGTAAAGACATGTAATGTATATATATCATATTAAGAGATATTCATACATGATAATATCATGATAATATAATAATTTAAAATCTAATTTGATATTATAAACATTGGGTTAACAACATTTAACAAGATCGTTAACCTAAAGGTTTCAAAACAACACTTACATGTAACGACTAACGATGACTTAACGACTCAGTTAAAATATATATACATGTAGTGTTTTAATATGTATTTATACACTTTTGAAAGACTTCAATACACTTATCAAAATACTTCTACTTAACAAAAATGCTTACAATTACATCCTCGTTCAGTTTCATCAACAGTTCTACTCGTACGCACCCGTATTCGTACTCGTACAATACACAGCTTTTAGATGTATGTACTATTGGTATATACACTCCAATGATCAGCTCTTAGTAGCCCATGTGAGTCACCTAACACATGTGGGAACCATTATTTGGCAACTATCATGAAATATCTCATAAAATTACAAAAATATGAGTAATCATTCATGACTTATTTACATGAAAAAAAAATTACATATCCTTTATATCTAATCCATACACCAACGACCAAAAACACCTACAAACACTTTCATTCTTCAATTTTCTTCATCTAATTGATCTCTCTCAAGTTCTATCTTCAAGTTCTAACTGTTCTTCATATATTCTACAAGTTCTAGTTACATAAAATCAAGAATACTTTCAAGTTTGCTAGCTCACTTCCAATCTTGTAAGGTGATCATCCAACCTCAAGAAATCTTTATTTATTACAGTAGGTTATCATTCTAATAGAAGCTAATAATCATATTCAAACTTTGGTTCAATTTCTATAACTATAACAATCTTATTTCAAGTGATGATCTTACTTGAACTTGTTTTCGTGTCATGATTCTGCTTCAAGAACTTCGAGCCATCCAAGGATCCGTTGAAGCTAGATCCATTTTTCTCTTTTCCAGTAGGTTTATCCAAGGAACTTAAGGTAGTAATGATGTTCATAACATCATTCGATTCATACATATAAAGCTATCTTATTCGAAGGTTTAAACTTGTAATCACTAGAACATAGTTTAGTTAATTCTAAACTTGTTCGCAAACAAAAGTTAATCCTTCTAACTTGACTTTTAAAATCAACTAAACACATGTTCTATATCTATATGATATGCTAACTTAATGATTTAAAACCTGAAAACACGAAAAACACCGTAAAACCGGATTTACGCCGTCGTAGTAACACCGCGGGCTGTTTTGGGTTAGTTAATTAAAAACTATGATAAACTTTGATTTAAAAGTTGTTATTCTGAAAAAATAATTTTTATTATGAACATGAAACTATATCCAAAAATTATGGTTAAACTCAAAGTGGAAGTATGTTTTCTAAAATGGTCATCTAGACGTCGTTCTTTCGACTGAAATGACTACCTTTACAAAAATGACTTGTAACTTATTTTTCTGACTATAAACCTATACTTTTTATGTTTAGATTCATAAAATAGAGTTCAATATAAAACCATAGCAATTTGATTCACTCAAAACGGATTTAAAATGAAGAAGTTATGGGTAAAACAAGATTGGATAATTTTTCTCATTTTAGCTACGTGAAAATTGGTAACAAATCTATTCCAACCATAACTTAATCAACTTGTATTGTATATTATGTAATCTTGAGATACCATAGACACGTATACAATATTTCAACCTATCATGTCGACACATCTATATATATTTCGGAACAACCATAGACACTCTATATGTGAATGTTGGAGTTAGCTATACAGGGTTGAGGTTGATTCCAAAATATATATAGTTTGAGTTGTGATCAATACTGAGATACGTATACACTGGGTCATGGATTGATTCAAGATAATATTTATCGATTTATTTCTGTACATCTAACTGTGGACAACTAGTTGTAGGTTACTAACGAGGACAGCTGACTTAATAAACTTAAAATATCAAAATATATTAAAAGTGTTGTAAATATATTTTGAACATACTTTGATATATATGTATATATTATTATAGGTTCGTGAATCAACCAGTGGCCAAGTCTTACTTCTCGACGAAGTAAAAATATGTGAAAGTGAGTTATAGTCCCACTTTTAAAATCTAATATTTTTGGGATGAGAATACATGCAGGTTTTATAAATGATTTACAAAATAGACACAAGTACGTGAAACTACATTCTATGGTTGAATTATCGAAATCGAATATGCCCATTTTTATTAAGTCCGGTAATCTAAGAATTAGGGAACAGACACCCTAATTGACGCGAATCCTAAAGATAGATCTATTGGGCCTAACAAGCCCCATCCAAAGTACCGGATGTTTTAGTACTTCGAAATTTATATCATATCCGAAGGGTGTCCCGGAATGATGGGGATATTCTTATATATGAATCTTGTTAATGTCGGTTACCAGGTGTTCACCATATGAATGATTTTTATCTCTATATATGGGATGTGTATTGAAATATGAAATCTTGTGGTCTATTATTATGATTTGATATATATAGGTTAAACCTATAACTCACCAACATTTTTGTTGACGTTTTAAGCATGTTTATTCTCAGGTTATTATTAAGAGCTTCCGCTGTCGCATACTTAAATAAGGACGAGATTTGGAGTCCATGCTTGTATGATATTGTGTAAAAACTGCATTCAAGAAACTTATTTTGTTGTAACATATTTGTATTGTAAACCATTATGCAATGGTCGTGTGTAAACAGGATATTTTAGATTATCATTATTTGATAATCTACGTAAAGCTTTTTAAACCTTTAATGATGAAATAAAGGTTATGGTTTGTTTTAAAATGAATGCAGTCTTTGAAAAACGTCTCATATAGAGGTCAAAACCTCGCAACGAAATCAATTAATATGGAACATTTTTAATCAATAAGAACGGGACATTTCAGTTGGTATCCGAGCGTTGGTCTTAGAGAACCAGAATTTTGCATTAGTATGTCTTATCGAGTTTGTTAGGATGCATTAGTGAGTCTGGACTTTGACCGTGTTTACTTGAAAAATGATTGCTTAACAAATTTTGTTGGAAACTATATATTTTTAACATGTGAATATTATGTGATATATTAATCTCTTAACGCGTTTGGTATTATGTGATAGATGTCTACCTCTAGAACAAGTCCCATTGACTCACCTAATAATAATGAAGAGGAACCGGAAGAAGAGTCGGAATCGGAAGAAGAATCGGAACCGAAAGAAGAATCGGAACCGGATGAAGAAATAGAACCGGTGGGGGAAATAATAAAACGGTTAAGTAAAAGAAAATCCTCAACCAACCGACCAAGGTTAATTATGGTCAATGGTGTTTCCGCCAAGGAAGCAAAATATTGGGAGGATTACCAATTCTCCGATGAATCGGATTCCGACGAGAATTCCGATGATGTTATAAAAATTACCCCAACTGAATTTAAAAAGGCAAAAGAAAATAATAAGGGAAAGGGCATAAAAATAGAGAAATCTAATTCCAACCCCGATGAACTTTATATGTACCGTCAACCCCCGAAGTCCTTAAGTTGTAACAATGACCCGGGAACCTCTAAACCACCAGGTTTTTCTAAACCAATGTGGACAACGACGGCTCGTATTAGGGGAACATCATATATCCCTAGAAACTTGGCAAAACGAACCAAAACCGAACAAGAAGAAACGAGCGAGTCGGAATAAGATAGTTGTATTCGTGTGGTATAATATATGTAATATAGTGTGCTTATGCTTTATGATATATGTAAAAATTGCTTGTATTAATAAGTATTTGTTATATGAATCTAACTCTTGTCTATTTTACAGTATAAAAACACAAAATGGATAGACAACCCAATATTTTAAGAGACCTACCCGGAGACATGATTGATGAAATCTTGTCTAGAGTCGGTCAGAATTCCTCGGCACAACTATTTAAGGCGAGATCAGTTTGTAAGACATTCGAAGAACGTTCCAAGAATGCCTTGGTTTATAAAAGGCTTTCATTCGAAAGATGGGGGATATCACATTGGGAAATCCATAAGTTACGATGTGTTTACTTTGACGCATATATTGCGGGGAACCCAAATGCTATTTTACGCAACGGGTTAAGAAATTATTTTGACTCAGTATATCCGAATATAGGACTTCGTGATTTAGAAAAAGCGGCTAACATGCAACATAAAGAAGCATGTTATGCTTACGGGTTAGTAATGTTCGCTTCTCACCAAAGTGAGAACAAGAACATCGGGCTACAACTATTAAAAAAAACGTTCCCACAAGTGACGGAGTCGGTAATTGGGGTAAGAAATGAGGTTTTTAGATTGTTACGGGACTGTTGGACATTACGTAACCCTCGTCCCTTTGACGACGTTACAACACGCTGTCTTATCAATGGCCATAACGGTTATGTTCCACATGACCAAGGATGGGAAGTAGTCCTAGTAAAACCAGAATGCATGACTTGTTTCTGGACGTATGAATTACGTGTCTTTATTGCCTTTGCTGAACGACTTGTGTACTAGCTAGAATTATCTTCACAACTATCTTGTATCAAAGTTATTATGTGCTATATTTCATGCTTTATGTAAAATAAGCGGTATTGTAAGTTTGTAAAATATTGTATAAAAGTTTGAACGCGAAATATTATTACAATCAGTTTTTCATATAGAATTGTAGTAGTTGAATTGTATATTAGCTACTAAGTATGAACTTAACGGGTAGGTACTACCCGAATTTAAACTTATAAAACGCTAATATGAAGAAAAAGCTTTTATAAATGAGTTCATATTATGCTACGAAATACTATTAACTACTCTTAATATTCTGTATGATTAACTTGTTCCATTTGACTATTTTGAAGGAAATGGCACCGACTACTCGACACACCGTGAATATGAATGAAGAGGAATTCCGTACTTTTCTAGCTTCAAACATAGCCGTAGTACAGGCTGCGCTACATACCAACAATAACCTTGGATCAAGCAGTACAGGAAATCGTAAAGGATGCACCTACAAAGAATTCACTGCCTGCAAACCTTTGGAATTTGATGGAACTGAAGGACCGATCGGATTGAAACGGTGGACCGAGAAGGTCGAATCGGTGTTTGCCATAAGTAAGTGTACTGAAGAGGACAAAGTGAAGTACGCTACGCATACCTTCACAGGTTCTGCGTTAACATGGTGGAATACCTATCTAGAGCAAGTGGGACAAGACGATGCGTACGCACTACCGTGGTCAGCATTCAAGCACTTGATGAACGAGAAGTACCGTCCCAGAACCGAGGTCAATAAGCTCAAGACAGAACTTAGAGGGTTACGAACCCAAGGATTTGATATTACAACGTACGAAAGACGATTCACAGAATTGTGCCTATTGTGCCCGGGAGCGTTCGAAGATGAGGAAGAGAAGATCGACGCGTTTGTGAAAGGATTACCGGAAAGAATCCAAGAAGATATAAGTTCACACGAGCCCGCCTCATACAACAGGCATGTAGAATGGCTCACAAACTAGTGAACCAGATTGAAGAAAGAATTAAAGAACAGACTGCTGAAGAGGCCAATGTGAAGCAAGTCAAAATAAAGTGGGAGGAAAACGATGATAAGAATCACCAATACAACAACAACAGCAATTACAACAATAATCACAACAATTATCCCAACAATCGCAACATCAATCGCAACTACAACAAACGGCCCAACAACTACAACAACAACAACAACAGCAACTACAACAATCATCCCAACAACAATAATAACCGCAACAACAACAACAATCAGAAGCAGCTATGCCAAAGTTGTGAAAAGTATCACTCGGGGTTCTGCACTAAATTTTGTAACAAGTGTAAAACAAATGGTCATAGCGCGGCGAAGTGTGAGGTCTACGGACCTGGGGTTAATAGAACGAAAGGAACAAATGGTGTCGGAACGAGTAATGGCGGAGCAAGTAGTGTCGGAGCAAGTTATGCCAATGTAGTTTGTTATAAATGTGGAAAACCGGGCCACATTATTAAAAATTGCCCGAACCAGGAGAACACGAATTGACAAGGCCGCGGAAGAGTTTTCAATATTAATGCGGCAGAGGCACAGGAAGACCCGGAGCTTGTTACGGGTACGTTTCTTATTGACAATAAATCTGCTTACGTTTTATTTGATTCGGGTGCGGATAGAAGCTATATGAGTAGAGATTTTTGTGCTAAATTAAGTTGTCCATTGACGCCTTTGGATAGTAAATTTTTACTCGAATTAGCAAATGGTAAATTAATTTCAGCGGATAATATATGTCGGAATCGAGAAATTAAACTGGTTAGTAAAACATTTAAGATTGATTTGATACCAGTAGAGTTAGGGAGTTTTGATGTGATAATCGGTATGGACTGGTTGAAAGAAGTGAAAGCAGAGATCGTTTGTTACAAAAATGCAATTCGCATTATACGAGAAAAAGGAAAACCCTTAATGGTGTACGGAGAAAAGGGCAACACGAAGCTACATCTTATTAGTAATTTGAAGGCACAAAAACTAATAAGAAAAGGTTGCTATGCTGTTTTAGCACACGTCGAGAAAGTATAAACTGAAGAAAAGAGCATCAATGATGTTCCCATTGCAAAAGAATTTCCCGATGTATTTCTGAAAGAATTACCGGGATTACCCCTACAGCGATCCGTTGAATTTCAAATAGATCTTGTACCAGGAGCTGCACCAATAGCTCGTGCTCCTTACAGACTCGCACCCAGCGAGATGAAAGAACTGCAAAGCGAATTACAAGAACTTTTAGAGCGTGGTTTCATTCGACCAAGCACATCACCGCGGGGAGCTCCTGTTTTGTTTATCAAGATGAAAGATGATACATTCAGGTTGTGTATCGACTACCGAGAGTTGAACAAACTTACCATCAAGAACCGCTACCCACTACCGAGAATCGATGACTTATTTGATCAACTACAACGCTCGTCTGTTTATTCAAAGATTGACTTACGTTCCGGGTATCATCAAATGCGGGTGTAAGAAGATGATATTCCAAAGACTGCTTTCAGAACACGTTACGATCATTACGAGTTTATGGTCATGTCGTTTGGTTTAACTAATGCACCAGCTGTGTTCATGGACCTTATGTACCGAGTGTGTGGACCATACCTTGACAAGTTTGTCATTGTTTTCATTGATGACATACTTATTTACTCAAAGAATGACCAAGAACACGGTGAACATTTGAGAAAGGTGTTAGAAGTATTGAGGAAGGAAGAATTGTACGCTAAGTTTTCAAAGTGTACATTTTGGTTGGAAGAAGTTCAATTCCTCGGTCACATAGTGAACAAAGAAGGTATTAAGGTGGATCCGGCAAAGATAGAAACTGTTGAAAAGTGGGAAACCCCAAAAACTCCGAAACACATACGCCAGTTTTTAGGACTAGCTGGTTACTACAGAAGATTCATCCAAGACTTTTCCAGAATAGAAAAACCCTTGACTGCATTAACGCATAAAGGGAAGAAATTTGAATGGAATGATGAACAAGAGAAAACGTTTCAGTTATTGAAGAAAAAGCTAACTACGGCACCTATATTGTCATTGCCTGAAGGGAATGATGATTTTGTGATTTATTGTGACGCATCAAAGCAAGGTCTCGGTTATGTATTAATGCAACGAACGAAGGTGATTGCTTATGCGTCTAGACAATTGAAGATTCACGAACAAAATTATACGACGCATGATTTAGAATTAGGCGCGGTTGTTTTTGCATTAAAGACTTGGAGGCACTACTTATATGGGGTCAAAAGTATTATATATACCGACCACAAAAGTGTTCAACACATATTTAATCAGAAACAACTGAATATGAGGCAGCGTAGGTGGATTGAATTGTTAAATGATTACGACTTTGAGATTTGTTACCACCCGTGGAAGGCAAATGTGGTAGCCGATGCCTTGAGCAGGAAGGACAGAGAACCCATTCGAGTAAAATCTATGAATATAATGATTCATAATAACCTTACTACTCAAATAAAGGAGGCGCAACAAGGAGTTTTAAAAGAGGGAAATTTAAAGGATGAAATACCCAAAGGATCGGAGAAGCATCTTAATATTCGGGAAGACGGAACCCGGTATAGGGCTGAAAGGATTTGGGTACCAAAATTTGGAGATATGAGAGAAATGGTACTTAGAGAAGCTCATAAAACCAGATACTCAATACATCCTGGAACGGGGAAGATGTACAAGGATCTCAAGAAACATTTTTGGTGGCCGGGTATGAAAGCCGATGTTGCTAAATACATAGGAGAATGATTGACGTGTTCTAAGGTCAAAGCTGAGCATCAGAAACCATCAGGTCTACTTCAACAACCCGAAATCCCGAAATGGAAATGGGAAAACATTACCATGGATTTCATCACTAAATTGCCAAGGACTGCAAGTGGTTTTGATACTATTTCGGTAATAGTTGATCGTCTCACCAAATTAGCACACTTCCTGCCAATAAGAGAAGATGACAAGATGGAGAAGTTAGCACGACTGTATTTGAAGGAAGTCGTCTCCAGACATGGAATACCAATCTCTATTATCTCTGATAGGGATGGCAGATTTATTTCAAGATTCTGGCAGACATTACAGCAAGCATTAGGAACCCGTCTAGACATGAGTACTGCCTATCATCCACAAACTGATGGGCAGAGCGAAAGGACGATACAAACGCTTGAAGACATGCTACGAGCATGTGTTATTGATTTCGGAAACAGTTAGGATCGACATCTACCGTTAGCAGAATTTTCCTACAACAACAACTACCATTCAAGCATTGAGATGGCACCGTTTGAAGCACTTTATGGTAGAAAGTGCAGGTCTCCGATTTGTTGGAGTGAAGTGGGGGATAGACAGATTACGGGTCCGGAGATTATACAAGAAACTACCGAGAAGATCATCCAAATTCAACAACGGTTGAAAACCGCCCAAAGTCGACAAAAGAGCTACGCTGACATTAAAAGAAAAGATATAGAATTTAAAATTGGAGAGATGGTCATGCTTAAAGTTGCACCTTGGAAAGGCGTTGTTCAATTTGGTAAACGAGGGAAATTAAATCTAAGGTATATTGGACCATTCAAGATTATTGATTGTGTCGGACCAGTAGCTTACCGACTTGAGTTACCTCAACAACTCGCGGCTGTACATAACACTTTCCACGTCTCGAATTTGAAGAAATGTTTTGCTAAAGAAGATCTCACTATTCCGTTAGATGAAATCCAAATCAACGAAAAACTCCAATTCATCGAAGAGCCCGTCGAAATAATGGATCGTGAGGTTAAAAGACTTAAGCAAAACAAGATACCAATTGTTAAGGTTTGATGGAATGCTCGTAGAGGACCCGAGTTCACCTGGGAGCGTGAAGATCAGATGAAGAAGAAATACCCGCATCTATTTCCAGAAGATTCGTCAACACCTTCAACAGCTTAAAATTTCGGGACGAAATTTATTTAACGGGTAGGTACTGTAGTGACCCGAACTTTTCCATGTTTATATATATTAATTGAGATTGATATTTACATGATTAAATGTTTCCAACATGTTAAGCAATCAAACTTGTTAAGACTTGATTAATTGAAATATGTTTCATATAGACAATTGACCACCCAAGTTGACCGGATGCTAAAGATAGATCTATTGGGTCTAACAAACCCAATAGAAACTACAGTACCTACCCGTTAAGACTTGATTAATTGAAATATGTTTCATATAGAGAATTGACCACCCAAGTTGACCGGATGCTAAAGATAGATCTATTGGATCTTTAGGATTCGGTCAACTTGGGTGGTCAATTGTCTATATGAAACCTATTTCAATTAATCAAGTCTTAACAAGTTTGATTGCTTAACATATTGGAAACATTTAATCATGTAAATATCAATCTCAATTAATATATATAAACATGGAAAAGTTCGGGTCACTACAGTACCTACCCGTTAAATAAATTTCGTCCCGAAATTTTAAGCTGTTGAAGGTGTTGACGAACCTTCTGGAAATAGATGCGGGTATTTCTTCTTCATCTGATCTTCACGCTCCCAGGTGAACTCGGGTCCTCTACGAGCATTCCATCGAACCTTAACAATTGGTATCTTGTTTTGCTTAAGTCTTTTAACCTCACGATCCATTATTTCGACGGGTTCTTCGATGAATTGAAGTTTTTCGCTGATTTGGATTTCATCTAACGGAATAGTGAGATCTTCTTTAGCAAAACATTTCTTCAAATTCGAGACGTGGAAAGTGTTACGTACAGCCACGAGTTATTGAGGTAACTCAAGTCGGTAAGCTACTGGTCCGACACGATCAATAATCTTGAATGGTCCAATATACCTTGGATTTAATTTCCCTCGTTTACCAAATCGAACAACGCCTTTCCAAGGTGCAACTTTAAGCATGACCATCTCTCCAATTTCAAATTCTATATCTTTTCTTTTAATGTCAGCGTAGCTCTTTTGTCGACTTTGGGCGGTTTTCAACCGTTGTTGAATTTGGATGATCTTCTCGGTAGTTTCTTGTATAATCTCCGGACCCGTAATCTGTCTATCCCCCACTTCACTCCAAAAAATCGGAGACCTGCACTTTCTACCATAAAGTGCTTCAAATGGCGCCATCTCAATGCTTGAATGGTAGCTGTTGTTGTAGGAAAATTCTGCTAATGGTAGATGTCGATCCCAACTGTTTCCGAAATCAATAACACATGCTCGTAGCATGTCTTCAAGCATTTGTATCGTCCTTTCGCTCTGCCCATCAGTTTGTGGATGATAGGCAGTACTCATGTCTAGACGAGTTCCTAATGCTTGCTGTAATGTCTGCCAGAATCTTGAAATAAATCTGCCATCCCTATCAGAGATAATAGAGATTGGTATTCCATGTCTGGAGATGACTTCCTTCAAATACAGTCGTGCTAACTTCTCTATCTTGTCATCTTCTCTTATTGGCAAGAAGTGTGCTAATTTGGTGAGACGATCAACTATTACCGAAATAGTATCAAAACCACTTGCAGTCCTTGGCAATTTAGTGATGAAATCCATGGTAATGTTTTCCCATTTCCATTTCGGGATTTCGGGTTGTTGAAGTAGACCTGATGGTTTCTGATGCTCAGCTTTGACCTTAGAACACGTCAATCATTCTCCTATGTATTTAGCAACATCGGCTTTCATACCCGGCCACCAAAAATGTTTCTTGAGATCCTTGTACATCTTCCCCGTTCCAGGATGTATTGAGTATCTGGTTTTATGAGCTTCTCTAAGTACCATTTCTCTCATATCTCCAAATTTTGGTACCCAAATCCTTTCAGCCCTATACCGGGTTCCGTCTTCCCGAATATTAAGATGTTTCTCCGATCCTTTGGGTATTTCATCCTTTAAATTTCCCTCTTTTAAAACTCCTTGTTGCGCCTCCTTTATTTGAGTAGTAAGGTTATTATGAATCATTATATTCATAGATTTTACTCGAATGGGTTCTCTGTCCTTCCTGCTCAAGGCATCGGCTACCACATTTGCCTTCCACGGGTGGTAACGAATCTCAAAGTCGTAATCATTCAATAATTCAATCCACCTACGCTGCCTCATATTCAGTTGTTTCTGATTAAATATGTGTTGAAGACTTTTGTGGTCGGTATATATAATACTTTTGACCCCATATAAGTAGTGCCTCCAAGTCTTTAATGCAAAAACAACCGCGCCTAATTCCAAATCATGCGTCGTATAATTTTGTTCGTGAATCTTCAATTGTCTAGACGCATAAGCAATCACCTTCGTTCGTTGCATTAATACACAACCGAGACCTTGCTTTGATGCGTCACAATAAATCACAAAATCATCATTCCCTTCAGGCAATGACAATATAGGTGCCGTAGTTAGCTTTTTCTTCAATAACTGAAACGCTTTCTCTTGTTCATCATTCCATTCAAATTTCTTCCCTTTATGCGTTAATGCAGTCAAGGGTTTTGCTATTCTGGAAAAGTCTTGGATGAACCTTCTGTAGTAACCAGCTAGTCCTAAAAACTGGCGTATGTGTTTCGGAGTTTTCGGGGTTTCCCACCTTTCAACAGTTTCTATCTTTGCCGGATCCACCTTAATACCTTCTTTGTTCACTATGTGACCGAGGAATTGAACTTCTTCCAACCAAAATGCACACTTTGAAAACTTAGCGTACAATTCTTCCTTCCTCAATACTTCTAACACCTTTCTCAAATGTTCACCGTGTTCTTGGTCATTCTTTGAGTAAATAAGTATGTCATCAATGAAAACAATGACAAACTTGTCAAGGTATGGTCCACACACTCGGTTCATAAGGTCCATGAACACAGCTGGTGCATTAGTTAAACCAAACGGCATGACCATAAACTCGTAATGACCGTAACGTGTTCTGAAAGCAGTCTTTGGAATATCATCTTCTTTCACTCGCATTTGATGATACCCGAAACGTAAGTCAATCTTTGAATAAACAGACGAGCCTTGTAGTTGATCAAATAAGTCGTCGATTCTCGGTAGTGGGTAGCGGTTCTTGATGGTAAGTTTGTTCAACTCTCGGTAGTCGATACACAACCTGAATGTACCATCTTTCTTCTTGACAAACAAAACAGGAGCTCCCCACGGTGATGTGCTTGGTCGAATGAAACCACGCTCTAAAAGTTCTTGTAATTGGCTTTGCAGTTCTTTCATCTCGTTGGGTGCGAGTCTGTAAGGAGCACGAGCTATTGGTGCAGCTCCTGGTACAAGATCTATTTGAAATTCAACGGATCGATGTGGGGGTAATCCCGGTAATTCTTTCGGAAATACATCGGGAAATTCTTTTGCGACGGGAACATCATTGATGCTCTTTTCTTCAGTTTGTACTTTCTCGACGTGTGCTAGAACAGCATAGCAACCTTTTCTTATTAGTTTTTGTGCCTTCAAATTACTAATAAGATGTAGCTTCGTGTTGCCCTTTTCTCCGTACACCATTAAGGGTTTTCCTTTTTCTCGTATAATGCGAATTGCATTTTTGTAACAAACGATCTCTGCTTTCACTTCTTTCAACCAGTCCATACCGATTATCACATCAAAACTCCCTAACTCTACTGGTATCAAATCAATCTTAAATGTTTCGCTAACCAGTTTAATTTCTCGATTCCGACATATATTATCTGCTGAAATTAATTTACCATTTGCTAATTCGAGTAAAAATTTACTATCCAAAGGCGTCAATGGACAACTTAATTTAGCACAAAAATCTCTACTCATATAGCTTCTATCCGCACCCAAATCAAATAAAACGTAAGCAGATTTATTGTCAATAAGAAACGTACCCGTAACAAGCTCCGGGTCTTCCTGTGCCTCTGCCGCATTAATATTGAAAACTCTTCCGCGGCCTTGTCCATTCGTGTTCTCCTGGTTCAGACAATTTCTAATAATGTGGCCCGGTTTTCCACATTTATAACAAACTACATTGGCATAACTTGCTCCGACACTACTTGCTCCGCCATTACTCGTTCCGACACCATTTGTTCCTTTCGTTCTATTAACCCCTGGTCCGTAGACCTCACACTTCGCCGCGCTATGACCATTTCTTTTACACTTGTTGCAAAATTTGGTGCAGAACCCCGAGTGATACTTTTCACACCTTTGGCATAGCTGCTTCTGATTGTTGTTGTTGTTGTTGTTGTTGTTGGGCCGTTTGTTGTAGTTGCGATTGATGTTGCGATTGTTGGGATAATTGTTGCGATTATTGTTGTAATTGCTGTTGTTGTTGTATTGGTGATTCTTATCACCGTTTTCCTCCCACTTTCTTTTGACTTGCTTCACATTGGCCTCTTCAGCAGTCTGTTCTTTAATTCTTTCTTCAATCTGGTTCACTAGTTTGTGAGCCATTCTACATGCCTGTTGTATGGAGGCGGGCTCGTGTGAACTTATATCTTCTTGGATTCTTTCCGGTAATCCTTTCACAAACGCGTCGATCTTCTTTTCCTCATCTTCGAATGCTCCCGGACACAATAGGCACAATTCTGTGAATCGTCTTTCGTACGTGGTAATATCAAATCCTTGGGTTCGTAACCCTCTAAGTTCTGTCTTGAGCTTATTGACCTCGGTTCTGGGACGGTACTTCTCGTTCATCAAGTGCTTGAATGCTGACCACGGTAGTGCGTAAGCATCATCTTGTCCCACTTGCTCTAGATAGGTATTCCACCATGTTAACGCAGAACCTGTGAAGGTATGCGTAGCGTACTTCACTTTGTCCTCTTCAGTACACTTACTTATGGCAAACACCGATTCGACCTTCTCGGTCCACCGTTTCAATCCGATCGGTCCTTCGGTTCCATCAAATTCCAAAGGTTTGCAGGCAGTGAATTCTTTGTAGGTGCATCCTACACGATTTCCTGTACTGCCAGATCCAAGGTTATTGTTGGTATGTAGCGCAGCCTGTACTGCGGCTATGTTTGAAGCTAGAAAAGTACGGAATTCCTGTTCATTCATATTCACGGTGTGTCGAGTAGTCGGTGCCATTTCCTTCAAAATAGTCAAATGGAACAAGTTAATCATACAGAATATTAAGAGTAGTTAATAGTATTTCGTAGCATAATATGAACTCATTTATAAAAGCTTTTTCTTCATATTAGCGTTTTATAAGTTTAAATTCGGGTAGTACCTACCCGTTAAGTTCATACTTAGTAGCTAATATACAATTCAACTACTACAATTCTATATGAAAAACTGATTATAATAATATTTCGCGTTCCAACTTTTACACAATATTTTACAAACTTACAATACCGCTTATTTTACATATAGCATGAAATATAGCACACAATAAATTTGATACAAGATGGTTGTGAAGATAATTCTAGCTAGTACACAAGTCGTTCAGCAAAGGCAATAAAGACACGTAATTCATACGTCCAGAAACAAGTCATGCATTCTGGTTTTACTAGGATTACTTCCCATCCTTGGTCTTGTGGAACATAACCGTTATGGCCGTTGATAAAACAGCGTGTTGTAACGTCGTCAAAGGGACGAGGGTTACGTAATGTCCAACAGTCCCGTAACAATCTAAAAACCTCATTTCTTACCCCAATTACCGACTCCGTCACTTGTGGGAATGTTTTGTTTAATAGTTGTAGCCCGATGTTCTTGTTCTCACTTTAGTGAGAAGCGAACATTACTAATCCATAAGTATAACATGCTTCTTTATGTTGCATGTTAGCCGCTTTTTCTAAATCACGAAGTCCTATATTCGGATATACTGAGTCAAAATAATTTCTTAACCCGTTGCGTAAAATAGCATTTGGGTTCCCCGCAATATATGCGTCAAAGTAAACACATCGTAACTTATGGATTTCCCAATGTGATATCCCCCATATTTCGAACGAAAGCCTTTTATAAACCAAGGCATTCTTGGAACGTTCTTCGAATGTCTTACAAACTGATCTCGCCTTAAATAGTTGTGCCGAAGAATTCTGACCGACTCTAGACAAGATTTCATCAATCATGTCTCCGGGTAGGTCTCTTAAAATATTGGGTTGTCTATCCATTTTGTGTTTTTATACTGTAAAATAGACAAGAGTTAGATTCATAAAAAAAAAATACTTATTAATACAAGCAATTTTTACATATATCATAAAGCATAAGCACACTATATTACATATATTACACCACACGAATACAACTATCTTATTCCGACTCGCTTGTTTCTTCTTCTTCGGTTTTGGATCGTTTTGCCAAGTCTCTAGGGATATATGATGTTCCCCTAATACGAGCCGTCGTTGTCCACATTGGTTTAGAAAAACCTGGTGGTTTAGAGGTTCCCGGGTCATTGTTACAACTTAAGGACTTCGGGGGTTGACGATACATATAAAGTTCATCGGGGTTGGAATTAGATTTCTCTATTTTTATGCCCTTTCCCTTATTATTTACTTTTGCCTTTTTAAATTCAGTTGGGGTAATTTCTATAACATCATCTGAATTCTCGTCGTAATCCGATTCATCGGAGAATTGGTAATCCTCCCAATATTTTGCTTCCTTGGCGGAAACACCATTGACCATAATTAACCTTGGTCGGTTGGTTGAGGATTTTCTTTTACTTAACCGTTTTATTATTTCCCCCACCGGTTCTATTTCTTCATCCGGTTCCGATTCTTCTTCCGTTTCCGATTCTTCTTCCGGTTCCGACTCTTCTTCCGGTTCCTCTTTGGGAACTTGAGAATCAGTCCACGAATCATTCCAATTTACATTTAACTCTTCATTATTATTAGGTGAGTCAATGGGACTTGTTCTAGAGGTAGACATCTATCACA
The DNA here is from genome assembly GCF_046630445.1 of Rutidosis leptorrhynchoides. Lineage (NCBI taxonomy): Eukaryota > Viridiplantae > Streptophyta > Magnoliopsida > Asterales > Asteraceae > Rutidosis > Rutidosis leptorrhynchoides. Next base: position 308,379,605 of record NC_092336.1, on the reverse strand, counting down.
TAATATTCACATGTTAAAAATATATAGTTTCCAACAAAATTTGTTAAGCAATCATTTTTCAAGTAAACACGGTCGAAGTCCAGACTCACTAATGCATCCTAACAAACTCGATAAGACACACTAATGCAAAATTCTGGTTCTCTAAGACCAACGCTCGGATACCAACTGAAATGTCCCGTTCTTATTGATTAAAAACGTTCCATATTAATTGATTTCGTTGCGAGGTTTTGACCTCTATATGAGACGTTTTTCAAAGACTGCATTCATTTTAAAACAAACCATAACCTTTAATTCATCAATAAAGGTTTAAAAAAAGCTTTACGTAGATTATCAAATAATGATAATCTAAAATATCCTGTTTACACACGACCATTACATAATGGTTTACAATACAAATATGTTACAACAAAATAAGTTTCTTGAATGCAGTTTTTACACAATATCATACAAGCATGGACTCCAAATCTCGTCCTTATTTAAGTATGCGACAGCGGAAGCTCTTAATAATCACCTGAGAATAAACATGCTTAAAACGTCAACAAAAATGTTGGTGAGTTATAGGTTTAACCTATATATATCAAATCATAATAATAGACCACAAGATTTCATATTTCAATACACATCCCATACATAGAGATAAAAATCATTCATATGGTGAACACCTGGTAACCGACATTAACAAGATGCATATATAAGAATATCCCCATCATTCTGGGACACCCTTCGGATATGATATAAATTTCGAAGTACTAAAGCATCCGGTACTTTGGATGGGGTTTGTTAGACCCAATAGATCTATCTTTAGGATTCGTGTCAATTAGGGTGTCTGTTCCCTAATTCTTAGATTACCAGACTTAATAAAAATGGGCATATTCGATTTCGATAATTCAACCATAGAATGTAGTTTCACGTACTTGTGTCTATTTTGTAAATCATTTATAAAACCTGCATGTATTCTCATCCCAAAAATATTAGATTTTAAAAGTGGGACTATAACTCACTTTCACAGATTTTTACTTCGTCGGGAAGTAAGACTTGGCCACTGGTTGATTCACGAACCTATAACAATATATACATATATATCAAAGTATGTTCAAAATATATTTACAACACTTTTAATATATTTTGATGTTTTAAGTTTATTAAGTCAACTGTCCTCGTTAGTAACCTACAACTAGTTGTCCACAGTTAGATGTACAGAAATAAATTGATAAATATTATCTTGAATCAATCCACGACCCAGTGTATACGTATCTCAGTATTGATCACAACTCAAACTATATATATTTTGGAATCAACCTCAACCCTGTATAGCTAACTCCAACATTCACATATAGAGTGTCTATGGTTGTTCCGAAATATATATAGATGTGTCGACATGATAGGTCGAAACATTGTATACGTGTCTATGGTATCTCAAGATTACATAATATATAATACAAGTTGATTAAGTTATGGTTGGAATAGATTTGTTACCAATTTTCACGTAGCTAAAATGAGAAAAATTATCCAATCTTGTTTTACCCATAACTTCTTCATTTTAAATCCGTTTTGAGTGAATCAAATTGCTATGGTTTCATATTGAACTCTATTTTATGAATCTAAACAGAAAAGTATAGGTTTATAGTCGGAAAAATAAGTTACAAGTCATTTTTGTAAAGGTAGTCATTTCAGTCGAAAGAACGACGTCTAGATGACCATTTTAGAAAACATACTTCCACTTTGAGTTTAACCATAATTTTTGGATATAGTTTCATGTTCATAATAAAAATCATTTTCTCAGAATAACAACTTTTAAATCAAAGTTTATCATAGTTTTTAATTAACTAACCCAAAACAGCCCGCGGTGTTACTACGACGGCGTAAATCCGGTTTTACGGTGTTTTTCGTGTTTCCAGGTTTTAAGTCATTAAGTTAGCATATCATATAGATATAGAACATGTGTTTAGTTGATTTTAAAAGTCAAGTTAGAAGGATTAACTTTTGTTTGCGAACAAGTTTAGAATTAACTAAACTATGTTCTAGTGATTACAAGTTTAAACCTTCGAATAAGATAGCTTTATATGTATGAATCGAATGATGTTATGAACATCATTACTACCTTAAGTTCCTTGGATAAACCTACTGAAAAAGAGAAAAATGGATCTAGCTTCAATGGATCCTTGGATGGCTCGAAGTTCTTGAAGCAAAATCATGACACGAAAACAAGTTCAAGTAAGATCATCACTTGGAATAAGATTGTTATAGTTATAGAAATTGAACCAAAGTTTGAATATGATAATTACCTTGTATTAGAATGATAACCTGCTGTAAGAAACAAAGATTTCTTGAGGTTGGATGATCACCTTACAAGATTGGAAGTGAGCTAGCAAACTTGAAAGTATTCTTGATTTTATGAAACAAGAACTTTTGGAATTTATGAAGAACACTTAGAACTTGAAGATAGAACTTGAGAGAGATCAATTAGATGAAGAAAATTGAAGAATGAAAGTGTTTTTATGTGTTTTTGGTCGTTGGTGTATGGATTAGATATAAAGGATATGTAATTTTGTTTTCATGTAAATAAGTCATGAATGATTACTCATATTTTTGTAATTTTATGAGATATTTCATGCTAGTTGCCAAATGATGGTTCCCACATATGTTAGGTGACTCACATGGGCTGCTAAGAGCTGATCATTGGAGTGTATATACCAATAGTACATACATCTAAAAGTTGTGTATTGTACGAGTACGAATACGGGTGCATACGAGTAGAATTGTTGATGAAACTGAACGAGGATGTAATTGTAAGCATTTTTGTTAAGTAGAAGTATTTTGATAAGTGTCTTGAAGTCTTTCAAAAGTGTATGAATACATATTAAAACACTACATGTATATACATTTTAACTGAGTCGTTAAGTCATCGTTAGTCGTTACATGTAAATGTTGTTTTGAAACCTTTAGGTTAACGATCTTGTTAAATGTTGTTAACCCAATGTTTATAATATCAAAAGAGATTTTAAATTTCTATATTATCATGATATTATGATGTACGAATATCTCTTAATATGATATATATACATTAAATGTCGTTACAACAATAATCGTTACATATATGTCTCGTTTCAAAATCATTAAGTTAGTAGTCTTTTTTTTACATATGTAGTTCATTGTTAATATACTTAATGATATGTTTACTTATCATAATATCATGTTAACTATATATATAACCAGATATATGTCATCATATAGTTTTTAAAAGTTTTAACGTTCGTGAATCACCGGTCAACTTGGGTGGTCAATTGTCTATATGAAACCTATTTCAATTAATCAAGTCTTAACAAGTTTGATTGCTTAACATATTGGAAACATTTAATCATGTAAATATCAATCTCAATTAATATATATAAACATGGAAAAGTTCGGGTCACTACAGATATTCTTATATATATGCATCTTGTTAATGTCGGTTACCAGGTGTTCACCATATGAATGATTTTTATCTCTATGTATGGGATGTGTATTGAAATATGAAATCTTGTGGTCTATTGTTACGATTTGATACATATAGGTTAAACCTATAACTCACCAACATTTTTGTTAACGTTTAAAGCATGTTTATTCTCAGGTGAATACTAAGAGCTTCCGCTGTTGCATACTAAAATAAGGACAAGATTTGGAGTCCATGTTTGTATGATATTGTGTAAAAACTGCATTCAAGAAACTGATTTCGATGTAACATATTTGTATTGTAAACCATTATGTAATGGTCGTGTGTAAATAGGATATTTTAGATTATCATTATTTGATAATCTACGTAAAGCTTTTTAAACCTTTATTTATGAAATAAAGGTTATGGTTTGTTTTAAAAATGAATGCAATCTTTGAAAAACGTCTCATATAGAGGTCAAAACCTCGCAACGAAATCAATTAATATGGAACGTTTTTAATCAATAAGAACGGGACATTTCAGTTGGTATCTGAGCGTTGGTCTTAGAGAACCAGAAAATTTGCATTAGTGTGTCTTATCGAGTTTGTTAGGATGCATTAGTGAGTCTGGACTTCGACCGTGTTTTCTTTAAAAATGATTGCTTAACATTTTTATTGGAAACTATATATTTTTAACATATGAATATTATGTGATATATTAATCTCTTAACGTGTTTGATATTATGTGATAGATGTCTACCTCTAGAACAAGTCCCATTGACTCACCTAATAATAATGAAGAGTCAAATGTAAATTGGAATGATTCGTGGACTGATTCACAAGTTCCCGAAGAGGAACCGGAAGAAGAGTCGGAACCGGAAGAAGAATCGGAACCGGAAGAAGAATTGGAACCGGAAGAAGAAATAGAACCAGTGGGGGAAATAATAAAACGGTTAAGTAAAAGAGAATCCTCAACCAACCGACCAAGGTTAATTATGGTCAATGGTGTTTCCGCCAAGGAAGCAAAATATTGGGAGGATTACCAATTCTCCGATGAATCGGATTCCGACGAGAATTCCGATGATGTTATAGAAATTACCCCAACTGAATTTAAAAAGGCAAAAGAAAATAATAAGGGAAAGGGCATAAAAATAGAGAAATCTAATTCCAACCCCGATGAACTTTATATGTACCGTCAACCCCCGAAGTCCTTAAGTTGTAACAATGACCCGGGAACCTCTAAACCACCAGGTTTTTCTAAACCAATGTGGACAACGATGGCTCGTATTAGGGGAACATCATATATCCCTAGAAACTTGGCAAAACGAACCAAAACCGAACAAGAAGAAATGAGCGAGTCGGAATAAGATAGTTGTATTCGTGTGGTGTAATATATGTAATATAGTGTGCTTATGCTTTATGATATATGTAAAAATTGCTTGTATTAATAAGTATTTGTTATATGAATCTAACTCTTGTCTATTTTACAGTATAAAAACACAAAATGGATAGACAACCCAATATTTTAAGAGACCTACCCAGAGACATGATTGATGAAATATTGTCTAGAGTCGGTCAGAATTCCTCGGCACAACTATTTAAGGCAAGATCAGTTTGTAAGACATTCGAAGAACGTTCCAAGAATGCCTTGGTTTATAAAAGGCTTTCATTCGAAAGATGGGGGATATCACATTGGGAAATCCATAAGTTACGATGTGTTTACTTTGACGCATATATTGCGGGGAACCCAAATGCTATTTTACGCAACGGGTTAAGAAATTATTTTGACTCAGTATATCCGAATATAGGACTTCGTGATTTAGAAAAAGCGGCTAACATGCAACATAAAGAAGCATGTTATGCTTACGGGTTAGTAATGTTCGCTTCTCACCAAAGTGAGAACAAGAACATCGGGCTACAACTATTAAACAAAACGTTCCCACAAGTGACGGAGTCGGTAATTGGGGTAAGAAATGAGGTTTTTAGGTTATTACGAGACTGTTGGTCATTACGTAACCCTCGTCCCTTTGACAACGTTACAACACGCTGTCTTATCAACGGCCATAACGGTTATGTTCCACATGACCAAGGATGGGAAGTAGTCCTAGTAAAACCAGAATGCATGACTTGTTTCTGGACGTATGAATTACGTGTCTTTATTGCCTTTGCTGAACGACTTGTGTACTAGCTAGAATTATCTTCACAACTATCTTGTATCAAAGTTATTGTGTGCTATATTTCATGCTTTATGTAAAATAAGCGGTATTGTAAGTTTGTAAAATATTGTATAAAAGTTTGAACGCGAAATATTATTACAATCAGTTTTTCATATAGAATTGTAGTAGTTGAATTGTATATTAGCTACTAAGTATGAACTTAATGGGTAGGTACTACCCGAATTTAAACTTATAAACGCTAATATGAAGAAAAAGCTTTTATAAATGAGTTCATATTATGCTACGAAATACTATTAACTACTCTTAATATTCTGTATGATTAACTTGTTCCATTTGACTATTTTGAAGGAAATGGCACCGACTACTCGACACACCGTGAATATGAATGAAGCGGAATTCCATACTTTTCTAGCTTCAAACATAGCCGCAGTACAGGCTGCGCTACATACCAACAATAACCTTGGATCTGGCAGTACAGGAAATCGTGTAGGATGCACCTACAAAGAATTCACTGCCTGCAAACCTTTGGAATTTGATGGAACCGAAGGACCGATCGGATTGAAACGGCGGACCGAGAAGGTCGAATCGGTGTTTGCCATAAGTAAGTGTACTGAAGAGGACAAAGTGAAGTACGCTACGCATACCTTCACAGGTTCTGCGTTAACATGGTGGAATACCTATCTAGAGCAAGTGGGACAAGATGATGCGTACGCACTACCGTGGTCAGCATTCAAGCACTTGATGAACGAGAAGTACCGTCCCAGAACCGAGGTCAATAAGCTCAAGACAGAACTTAGAGGGTTACGAACCCAAGGATTTGATATTACCACGTACGAAAGACGATTCACAGAATTGTGCCTATTGTGTGCGGGAGCATTCGAAGATGAGGAAGAGAAGATCGACGCGTTTGTGAATGGATTACCGGAAAGAATCTAAGAAGATATAAGTTCACACAAGCCCGCCTCCATACAACAGGCATGTAGAATGGCTCACAAACTAGTGAACCAGATTGAAGAAAGAATTAAAGAACAGACTGCTGAAGAGGCCAATGTGAAGCAAGTCAAAAGAAAGTGGGAGGAAAACGGTGATAAGAATCACCAATACAACAACAGCAGCAATTACAACAATAATCGCAACAATTATCCCAACAATCGCAACATCAATCGCAACTACAACAAACGGCCCAACAACAACAACAACAACAATAACAACAGCAACTACAACAATCATCCCAACAACAATAATAACCGCAACAACAACAACAATCAGAAGCAGCTATGCCAAAGGTGTGAAAAGTATCACTCGGGGTTCTGCACCAAATTTTTGCAACAAGTGTAAAAGAAATGGTCATAGCGCGGCGAAGTGTGAGGTCTACGGACCAGGGGTTAATAGAACGAAAGGAACAAATGGTGTCGGAACGAGTAATGGCGGAGCAAGTAGTGTCGGAGCAAGTTATGCCAATGTAGTTTGTTATAAATGTGGAAAACCGGGCCACATTATTAGAAATTGCCCGAACCAGGAGAACACGAATGGTCAAGGCCGCGGAAGAGTTTTCAATATTAATGCGGCAGAGGCACAGGAAGACCCGGAGCTTGTTACGGGTACGTTTCTTATTGACAATAAATCTGCTTACGTTTTATTTGATTCGGGTGCGGATAGAAGCTATATGAGTAGAGATTTTTGTGCTAAATTAAGTTGTCCATTGACGCCTTTGGATAGTAAATTTTTACTCGAATTAGCAAATGATAAATTAATTTCAGCAGATAATATATGTCGGAATCGAGAAATTAAACTAGTTAGCGAAACATTTAAGATTGATTTGATACCAGTAGAGTTAGGGAGTTTTGATGTGATAATCGGTATGGACTGGATGAAAGAAGTGAAAGCAGAGATCGTTTGTTACAAAAATGCAATTCGCATTATACGAGAAAAAGGAAAACCCTTAATGGTGTACGGAGAAAAGGGCAACACGAAGCTACATATTATTAGTAATTTGAAGGCACAAAAACTAATAAGAAAAGGTTGCTATGCTGTTCTAGCACACGTCGAGAAAGTACAAACTGAAGAAAAGAGCATCAATGATGTTCCCATTGCAAAAGAATTTCCCGATGTATTTCCGAAAGAATTACCGGGATTACCCCCACAGCGATCCGTTGAATTTCAAATAGATCTTGTACCAGGAGCTGCACCAATAGCTCGTGCTCCTTACAGACTCGCACCCAGTGAGATAAAAGAACTGCAAAGCCAATTACAAGAACTTTTAGAGCGTGGTTTCATTCGACCAAGCACATCACCGTGGGGAGCTCCTATTTTGTTTGTCAAGAAGAAAGATGGTACATTCAGGTTGTGTATCGACTATCGAGAGTTGAACAAACTTACCATCAAGAACCGCTACCCACTACCGAGAATCGAAGACTTATTTGATCAACTACAAGGCTCGTCTGTTTATTCAAAGATTGACTTACGTTCCGGGTATCATCAAATGCGGGTGAAAGAAGATGATATTCCAAAGACTGCTTTCAGAACACGTTACGGTCATTACGAGTTTATGGTCATGCCGTTTGGTTTAACTAATGCACCAGCTGTGTTCATGGACCTTATGAACCGAGTGTGTGGACCATACCTTGACAAGTTTGTCATTGTTTTCATTGATGACATACTTATTTACTCAAAGAATGACCAAGAACACGGTGAACATTTGAGAAAGGTGTTAGAAGTATTGAGGAAGAAAGAATTGTACGCTAAGTTTTCAAAGTGTGCATTTTGGTTGGAAGAAGTTCAATTCCTCGGTCACATAGTGAACAAAGAAGGTATTAAGGTGGATCCGGCAAAGATAGAAACTGTTGAAAAGTGGGAAACCCCGAAAACTCCGAAACACATACGCCAGTTTTTAGGACTAGCTGGTTACTACAGAAGGTTCATCCAAGACTTTTCCAGAATAGCAAAACCCTTGACTGCATTAACGCATAAAGGGAAGAAATTTGAATGGAATGATGAACAAGAGAAAGCGTTTCAGTTATTGAAGAAAAAGCTAACTACGGCACCTATATTGTCATTGCCTGAAGGGAATGATGATTTTGTGATTTATTATGACGCATCAAAGCAAGGTCTCGGTTGTGTATTAATGCAACGAACGAAGGTGATTGCTTATGCGTCTAGACAATTGAAGATTTACGAACAAAATTATACGACGCATGATTTGGAATTAGGCGCGGTTGTTTTTGCATTAAAGACTTGGAGGCACTACTTATATGGGGTCAAAAGTATTATATATACCGACCACAAAAGTCTTCAACACATATTTAATCAGAAACAACTGAATATGAGGCAGCGTAGGTGGATTGAATTATTGAATGATTATGACTTTGAGATTCGTTATCACCCGGGGAAGGCAAATGTGGTAGCCGATGCCTTGAGCAGGAAGGACAGAGAACCCATTCGAGTAAAATCTATGAATATAATGATTCATAATAACCTTACTACTCAAATAAAGGAGGCGCAACATGGAGTTTTAAAAGAGGGAAATTTAAAGGATGAAATACCCAAAGGATCGGAGAAACATCTTAATATTCGGGAAGACGGAACCCGGTATAGGGCTGAAAGGATTTGGGTACCAAAATTTGGAGATATGAGAGAAATGGTACTTAGAGAAGCTCATAAAACCAGATACTCAATACATCCTGGAACGGGGAAGATGTACAAGGATCTCAAGAAACATTTTTGGTGGCCGGGTATGAAAGCCGATGTTGCTAAATACGTAGGAGAATGTTTGACGTGTTCTAAGGTCAAAGCTGAGCATCAGAAACCATCAGGTCTACTTCAACAACCCGAAATCCCGGAATGGAAATGGGAAAACATTACCATGGATTTCATCACTAAATAGCCAAGGACTGCAAGTGGTTTTGATACTATTTGGGTAATAGTTGATCGTCTCACCAAATCAGCACATTTCCTGCCAATAAGAGAAGATGACAAGATGGAGAAGTTAGCACGACTGTATTTGAAGGAAGTCGTCTCCAGACATGGAATACCAATCTCTATTATCTCTGATAGGGATGGCAGATTTATTTCAAGATTCTGGCAGACATTACAGCAAGCATTAGGAACTCGTCTAGACATGAGTACTGCCTATCATCCACAAACTGATGGGCAGAGTGAAAGGACGATACAAACGCTTGAAGACATGCTACGAGCATGTGTTATTGATTTCGGAAACAGTTGGGATCGACATCTAACATTAGCAGAATTTTCCTACAACAACATCTACCATTCAAGCATTGAGATGGCGCCGTTTGAAGCACTTTATGGTAGAAAGTGCAGGTCTCCGATTTGTTGGAGTGAAGTGGGGGATAGACAGATTACGGTTCCGGAGATTATACAAGAAACTACCGAGAAGATCATCCAAATTCAACAACAGTTGAAAACTGCCCAAAGTCGACAAAAGAGCTACGCTGACATTAAAAGAAAAGATATAGAATTTGAAATTGGAGAGATGGTCATGCTTAAAGTTGCACCTTGGAAAGGCGTTGTTCGATTTGGTAAACGAGGGAAATTAAATCCAAGGTATATTGGACCATTCAAGATTATTGATCGTGTCGGACCAGTAGCTTACCGACTTGAGTTACCTCAACAACTCGTGGCTGTACATAACACTTTCCACGTTTCGAATTTGAAGAAATGTTTTGCTAAAGAAGATCTCACTATTCCGTTAGATGAAATCCAAATAAACGAAAAACTCCAATTCATCGAAGAACCCGTCGAAATAATGGATCGTGAGGTTAAAAGACTTAAGCAAAACAAGATACCAATTCTTAAGGTTCGATGGAATGCTCGTAGAGGACCCGAGTTCACCTGGGAGCGTGAAGATCAGATGAAGAAGAAATACCCGCATCTATTTCCAGAAGATTCGTCAACACCTTCAACAGCTTAAAATTTCGGGACGAAATTTATTTAACGGGTAGGTACTGTAGTGACCCGAACTTTTCCATGTTTATATATATTAATTGCGATTGATATTTACATGATTAAATGTTTCCAACATGTTAAGCAATCAAACTTGTTAAGACTTGATTAATTGAAATATGTTTCATATAGACAATTGACCACCCAAGTTGACCGGCGATTCACGAACGTTAAAACTTGTAAAAACGACATGACGATATATATATGGATATACATATGGTTAACATGAGATTATGATAAGTAAGTATCTCCATAAGTATATTAACAATGAGTTATATACATATAAACAAGACTACTAACTTAAGGATTTCGAAACGAGACATATATGTAACGATTATCGTTGTAACGACATTTAAATGTATATATATCATATTAAGATATATTAATATATCATAATATCATGATAATATAATAATTTAACATCTCATTAGATATAATAAACAATGGGTTAACAACATTAATTGAGATCGTTAACTTAAAGGTTTCAAAACAACGCTTACATGTAACGACTAACGATGACTTAACGACTCAGTTAAAATGTATATACATGTAGTGTATTTAGATGTATTAAAATAATTTTGGAAGACTTCAAGACATATATCAAAACACTCATACTTAACGAAAATGGTTACAGTTACTTTTCCATTCTTTTCTTTCATCAAGAATTCTAGTCGTATTCTTACCCGTATTATACACAGCTTCAAAACGTACTTACTATGAGTATATACCAATAGGAACTAGCATGGGATTCCACTCTTGATTATATCATGTATGACTAATCAATTTTAACTTCTACCATGAGCTAGTCAACTAACTAGAACTCCTTTTAACCCCACTCACCACTCACCAATTACCACTCATCATTCACTCCATTTCACTTCCAATTCTCTTTCTAATTCTCTCTCAACACACACACACTATTATGAACGTATTTTTTCAGTAGTTAATCATCATCTTCATCAAAAATCACTTCAAGAATCAAGCTATAATCATCATAGGAAGAACACTTCAAGAACACTTCAAAAATCCCTTCAAGTTTACTAATTTACTTCCAAGCTTTCTAATCCATTCCAAGTAATCATCTAAGATCAAGAAACCTTTGTTATATACAGTAGGTTATCTTTCTTATTCAAGGTAATATTCATATTCAAACTTTGATTCAATTTCTATAACTATAAACTATCTTAATTCGAGTAAAAATCTTACTTGAACTTGTTTTTGTGTCATGATCCTACTTCAAGAACTTTCAAGCCATCCAAGATCCTTTGAAGCTAGATCATTTCTTGTCACTTCCAGTAGGTTTACCTACAAAACTTGAGGTAGTAATGATGTTCATAACATCATTCGATTCATATATATAAAACTATCTTATTGAAAGGTTTAAACTCGTAATCACTAGAACATAGTTTAGTTAATTCTAAACTTGTTCGCAAACAAAAGTTAATCCTTCTAACTTGACTTTTAAAATTAACTACACACATGTTCTATATCTATATGATATGCTAACTTAATGATTTAAAACCTGGAAACACGAAAAACACCGTAAAACCGGATTTACGCCGTCGTAGTAACACCGCGGGCTGTTTTGGGTTAGTTAATTAAAAACTATGATAAACTTTGATTTAAAAGTTATTATTCTGAGAAAATGATTTTTATTATGAACATGAAACTATATCCAAAAATTATGGTTAAACTCAAAGTGGAAGCATGTTTTCTAAAATGGTCATCTAGGCGTCGTTCTTTCGACTGAAATGACTACCTTTACAAAAACGACTTGTAACTTATTTTTCCGACTATAAACCTATACTTTTCTGTTTAGATTCATAAAATATAGTTCAATATGAAACCATAGCAATTTGATTCACTCAAAACGGATTTAAAATGAAGAAGTTATGGGTAAAACAAGATTGGATAATTTTTCTCATTTTAGCTACGTGAAAATTGGTAACAAATCTATTCCAACCATAACTTAATCAACTTGTATTGTATATTATGTAATCTTGAGATACCATAGACACGTATACAATGTTTCGACCTATCATGTCGACACATCTATATATATTTCGGAACAACCATAGACACTCTATATGTGAATGTTGGAGTTAGCTATACAGGGTTGAGGTTGATTCCAAAATATATATAGTTTGAGTTGTGATCAATACTGAGATACGTATACACTGGGTCGTGGATTGATTCAAGATAATATTTATCGATTTATTTCTGTACATCTAACTGTGGACAACTAGTTGTAGGTTACTAACGAGGACAGCTGACTTAATAAACTTAAAACATCAAAATATATTAAAAGTGTTGTAAATATATTTTAAACATACTTTGATATATATGTATATATTGTTATAGGTTCGTGAATCAACCAGTGGCCAAGTCTTACTTCCCGACGAAGTAAAAATCTGTGAAAGTGAGTTATAGTCCCACTTTTAAAATCTAATATTTTTGGGATGAGAATACATGCAGGTTTTATAAATGATATACAAAATAGACACAAGTACGTGAAACTACATTCTATGGTTGAATTATCGAAATCGAATATGCCCCTTTTTATTAAGTCTGGTAATCTAAGAATTAGGGAACAGACACCCTAATTGACGCGAATCCTAAAGATAGATCTATTGGGCCTAACAAACCCCATCCAAAGTACCGGATGCTTTAGTACTTCGAAATTTATATCATATCCGAAGGGTGTCCCGGAATGATGGGGATATTCTTATATATATGCATCTTGTTAATGTCGGTTACCAGGTGTTCACCATATGAATGATTTTTATCTCTATGTATGGGATGTGTATTGAAATATAAAATCTTGTGGTCTATTGTTACGATTTGATACATATAGGTTAAACCTATAACTCACCAACATTTTTGTTGACGTTTAAAGAATGTTTATTCTCAGGTGAATACTAAGAGCTTCCGCTGTTGCATACTAAAATAAGGACAAGATTTGGAGTCCATGTTTGTATGATATTGTGTAAAAACTGCATTCAAGAAACTGATTTCGATGTAACATATTTGTATTGTAAACCATTATGTAATGGTCGTGTGTAAACAGGATATTTTAGATTATCATTATTTGATAATCTACGTAAAGCTTTTTAAACCTTTCTTTATGAAATAAAGGTTATGGTTTGTTTTAAAAATGAATGCAGTCTTTGAAAAACGCCTCATATAGAGGTCAAAACCTCGCAACGAAATCAATTAATATGTAACGTTTTTAATCAATAAGAACGGGACATTTCAGAGAATACATGCAGGTTTTATAAATGATTTACAAAATAGACACAAGTACGTGAAACTACATTCTATGGTTGAATTATCGAAATCGAATATGCCCCTTTTTATTAAGTCTGGTAATCTAAGAATTAGGGAACAGACACCCTAATTGACGCGAATCCTAAAGATAGATCTATTGGGCCTAACAAGCCCCATCCAAAGTACCGGATGCTTTAGTACTTCGAAATTTATATCATATCCGAAGGGTGTCCCGGAATGATGGGGATATTCTTATATATGCATCTTGTTAATGTCGGTTACCAGGTGTTCACCATATGAATGATTTTTATCTCTATGTATGGGATGTGTATTGAAATATGAAATCTTGTGGTCTATTATTATGATTTGATATATATAGGTTAAACCTATAACTCACCAACATTTTTGTTGACGTTTTAAGCATGTTTATTCTCAGGTGATTATTAAGAGCTTCCGCTGTCGCATACTTAAATAAGGACGAGATTTGGAGTCCATGGTTGTATGATATTGTGTAAAAACTGCATTCAAGAAACTTATTTTGTTGTAACATATTTGTATTGTAAACCATTATGCAATGGTCGTGTGTAAACAGGATATTTTAGATTATCATTATTTGATAATCTACGTAAAGCTTTTTAAACCTTTATTGATGAAATAAAGGTTATGGTTTGTTTTAAAATGAATGCAGTCTTTGAAAAACGTCTCATATAGAGGTCAAAACCTCGCAACGAAATCAATTAATATGGAACGTTTTTAATCAATAAGAACGGGACATTTCAGATTCTTCGGCGAATAAGGAAATTAAGATCTCTATAATTAAATACGGTGATCTGCCTCGATTACTCCGTCTGATATTCCCATTATAAATTAAACTTTTCCATTCCATTATTCTCACCATTCCTATATTTTTTTTCTTATTTCATACATCCAAAAGATTGTGAAAATGGTTAATCCAATTCTAATCCCTAATATTTTCCTAATTATTATTTCTGTCATCCTTCTTTTCAATCTTCTACCTGAAGAATCTGTTTACTCCTACTATTACCTTGGGGTAATACTATTCTTAATTATATTATGTCTTTATATTGTTATTCGTATTAATATCCGCAGTTTGTAACCTCCGTGTTGTTATTGGGCTTTATATTTTCTCTTATATTTTGGAGCTTTGTCCCTTCGTTTCTTCTTCTTGCCATTAACAGCGCTTGTAATGGTTCAGAATTCGCAGCTATAAACTTCGGAATGAACATTGTTAATGTTCTAAGAAGGAAATTGTAATGGCACGATTTGATTTGTCAAATTACCAGAATCACTGAGAATAGAACTATCAAGAATATATTTTCTTGATATGTTCGGAGGTGAAGTAGAATGAACGTGTCGTGTAACATGGCACATGATGACGTTATGATCTGTGAATCATCACGTTCTATTAGAAACTCAGCATGACTTACTGTAATATAATCACGTTGATCAAGTGTCATTATATTATACTAACTCATGCATCAGTTCCCAACATCACTTCAATAACATTCATATTTTAAACTCAAAAGTTTACAGGATATAGAAACTAACAGTTTCTATATGATGTAATACTAATAGCACTAATAGATTAATGATTTCAGATACGAATAGTTATAAAAATATCTGCAGAAATATGGAGGATATTTATAATGAAAGATACGATAATATCTCGGAATATCTAAGATCAGCGGATGATAGAAACTATTGGCTGTAAGGGTTTAGCGTAAGGAGCAAGATATTCAAATAAGACTTTAGCAGACATTGAATCATTTGGATTCTTTGAAGTCAAACTTATTCTTTGTGATTTGTCCACGGCTTTCTTCATACTTTCGCATAATCTGCTTTTCGGTACTAAATTTTCTATTGAATGTTTCCAATATAATGATACACAAGAGGCACGAAGAGGTATATAATTTTGGACGAGAATATTTATGAAAATATCCCCAGAAATATCGAAGATATTGATGATGATATTTTGGAATTTCTACGTTCGATTGGTTGATGGAGAAAGATTTTTCCACAATATTTTAACATGACTTCGTAGCAAGATATTTACTAAAGATTTCAACGGATCCAGAATTATCTGGATTCTTTGAATATAGGGTATGGTCCTTGTATTTGTCCTTGGTCTCCTTCATGGTTAACTCTATCCGTTTTCCAGTTTCAACATTTCTGAACTTTTCCAACATATTATTCTTTATCATCAAACTTTCGATAATTAAGGTCGTTTACGGTTGTCTACGGTTTATGCTGCTTAGTTCAGCTTTTTCAACATTCAGAGTATTGATTTGTAGGCTGAGTGCTTTTCAGAATTTCAGAATAAAAGATCATAATTTTAAGAGAAATGTTATACATATAACGGTTGTTGTAGATATGCTGTGAGTTTCAGAATACTGATTGCTGATTCCCAGTAATTGGTATGGCAGTTCTCGTTACAAGATGCGGACGAGTATATAATAGGGTTTCAATGAATAAATATAATGATTTATCAGAGAGATTTAAGTCGAGAAGCAACGAGGTTGCTGGTACGTCTGCTGGTAATATGGTGCAATATAAAAGAATTCTCCGGTATAAAAAGGGTAATCGTATATATCAGGATTATAGTAAGGCTACTTCGAATGAAAAGTCAAAGTTGTCTTGCTGGAGCTGTGACAAAATTGGCTACTTTGAAAAGGGATCGCAAAATTATTTTTGCTAATAAATGCCAAATGATCTGGCGCGGCTACGTGTTAAACTTTTATTTAGTTGCCGAGAGCTTCTCAGGTGCAATATTATATGCATAAATCTTTCCTTCCGTTAATGAAGTGCGGTTGATTCATCCTATCGATTGAAGTGTTTTCAAGAATTATGAAATGTTTGAACGCAGATTGAAATCGTCAAGATACAAATGAGGTTTAAGATGAAATCAAGTGGCAAACTTGAAGAATTGTTTAGTTTCATATATTATAATCAATATTTTAAATCATTTTAATTGTCCAATGTTATTAGTCTACAGTCGATAGTCCACAGTTGACAGTCCAATAATTCATATATAATTTAATATATAATATTCGAATTAATTAATACGTATCATGACCCGTATACGTTTCAGACTCGATCAAAACTCAAAGTACATATATTATTATAGAATCAACCTCAACCCTGTATAGAGAACTCGAGCATTACTGCATATAGAGTGTGTATGGTGATTCTAAATAATATATATAGATGCGTCGATATGATATGTCAAAACTTTGTATACGTGTCCCGATATTTAAAGTGCGTAAAATAAATAACAGAAATTAAATGACGATAAATAAAATTACGAGAATATAAATTACGATTAAATAAATTGCGATAATTAAATTGCGATAAATAAATTGCGATAAATAAAATGTAATACGGAATTAACAATTAGCTAGGAACAGTTAGCTAAGATTTTGTTAGCGTGGATTCTTAACAAAATTTCTCATAGTTAATTTGTTTGTTTCTAAAATTTTTTATTTTGTCCAATGTTTTCTTCATTATGCCACTTGTCGGATTCTGATAGGTCAAAATCTAAATATGAAATTTGAATGGAAATGGTTATTCTGTAGTGAACGGATATGTATATCTGTGGATGTAAGTAGGATAGTAAATGACTGTTGAAACAGATTCGAAAAACGTACAATGTAACTTATTTATGTGATATTTAAATATTCCTCGGGTATTACCTACCCGTTAAAATATTTTCACCATTAACAGTTTGTACAAGAGAATTTTTAATTACAATCTTTATGAAAACATATATACATATATATTTTCTTCAGATGTATTCATGTATTTAATGAGTTAATATAATATTAAACTCATTTGCTTTTCGGTTGGAACTAGAATAAATAATCTCCAAAACTTTAGAGATTACATATTCACCATGTCGAACGAAGATAATTGAGGTAGAATGATACGTAGAACGAAGATCATACTCAAAGTACAGATGATGATATTGAAGCATGGATTGTTGATGGTACTGTTGGTGTCGGTGATGTTGTTGAAGCTGGTACATTTTGCACCATATTCTCCGAATTGATTATTCGTGCGCGAAGTTCGTTGACTTATTACTCCAGGATGATTGTCGGTCGGAACGAGCGGATGAATAAGGTTCAGAATTGTGGATAGAATATAATCTTGTCGAGTTACCCTGGAAATGAGACTGAAAATGGTGTCTCGAACAGGTTCGCCGGTAAACGCTTCAGGTTTATTGTCAAGAGGTGAATTCGGTTGGTGGAAGGGATTGCCTTCTGCGCGTTTCCATTGATTAAGTCGACTACGAACCCATCAGATGAATTGATAATGGCTGATTGGTTGATTCATGCTGGTGACGCTGTTTTCGAAGCTTAGGTGAACATCTATGTCGGAATAGCTGTAGGAATAACTATCGGAATAGCTATCAGAATCTGAGGGACTCGAACTGGTTACAGGATTCATCTCGTACGATCAGATGAAGGATTTTCGATAAGAAATAGATTATAGGATGTAGATTAGTACCCTGCAATACATAATTTACATATGCATATATAATACTAGAATCCCATAAGTTACGGAGGAATCTACGGAAGCTGTCAGGCAAAGTTACAGTAACAGATACGCTAAGATATGAAGTAGCAGATACGCTAAGATATGAATTTTGTCTATACACTATTCATGCAGTCAATGCAGTAAAACGTGTCTAGACTAAGAATAATGAGCATGTAATTTCCTAAGGATGATAAGCAGATGATTTCCGACTAGAAATAATAAGCAAAACTTTTGACATGCAGACACGGTCGAAGTCCAGACTCACTGATGCATCCTAACAACTTATCAGTTAGACACACTAATGCAGACCTGGTTCGCTAAGACCTCTGCTCTAATACCAACTGAAAGGACCCGTCCTAATCTATCCGGACGAAGTCCATATCGATTATAAATGATTCATAACAGTTGATTACATCGCGAGGTACTTGACCTCTATATGATACATTTTACAAACATTGCATTCGTTTTTAAATGACAAACTTTCATTACAACGAATGTTGACAGGCATGCATACCATTTCATAATAAATCTAACTATAATTGACTTAATAATATTCTTGATGAACTCAACAACTCGAATGCAACGTCTTTTGAAATATGTCATGAATGACTCCAAGTAATATCCCTAAAATGAGCAAATGCACAGCGGAAGATTTCTATCATACCTGAGAATAAACATGCTTTCAAGTGTTAACCAAAAGGTTGGTGAGTTCATTAGTTTAACATAAATAATCATTTCCATCATTTTAATAGACCACAAGATTTTCATATTTCAATACACATCCCATACATAGAGATAAAATCATTCATATGGATTGAACACCTGGTAACCGACATTCACAATATACATATAAGAATATCCCCATCATTCCAGGATCCTCCTTCGGACATGATATAAATTTCGAAGTACTAAAGCATCCGGTACTTTGGATGGGGCTTGTTGGGCCCGATAGATCTATCTTTAGAGTTCGCGCCAATTAGGGTGTCTGTTCCCTAATTCTTAGATTACCAGACTTAATAAAAAGGGGCATATTCGATTTTGATAATTCAACCATAGAATGTAGTTTCACGTACTTGTGTCTATTTCGTAAAACAGTTATAAAAATAGCGCATGTATTCTCAGTCCCAAAAATATATATTGCAAAAGCATTTAAAAAGGGAGCAAATGAAACTCACGCATATAAATATTGTAAAACAATTGATAAAGCATTTTGCATGTATTCTCAGCCCAAAAATGTATATAAAAGGGAATAATGAAACTCACGCATATAAATATTGTAAAACAGTTAATAAAGCATTTGCATGTATTCTCAGCCCAAAAATGTAATGAGTAAAGAGGGATAAAATGAAACTCACGCATATAAATATTGTAAAACAGTTAATAAAGCATTTGCATGTATTCTCAGCCCAAAAATGTAATGAGTAAAGAGGGATCAAATGAAACTCACCATACTGTATTTTGTAGAAAAAATTCATATAACGTCATTTAACAAGTGTAGGGTTGACCTCGGATTCACGAACCTATAATATTCGTATATATTAACACATATCACATTTAATCGACTAAGCTTATTTATATTATATAATGTATTAAGATTAATATCTTTATATATATAGGATTATATTAAGATATGTTTTTATATAACTATTACTTTATTTGCTAACATAATATTTATAATAGAAAGTTGTAATATTTTTATAAAAGTAAGGACACTAATAATAATAATAAATAATAGTAGTGTTAATAAAAATGATGATAATAATATATAAAACTATTGATAATAATAATAATAATAATAATTTTTCTAATAATATTAATCTTAATAAAATGACAATTTTTTTAATTAATAATAATGATAATAATAATAATAATAATAAATATGATAATGATAATAATAATAACAAAAAATACTAAAAGTGCTACCTTAACGAAACAAGCTCCAAAAAGGAAAAAAAAAAATAACTGCCCATGCCCGGGCTCGAACCCACAACCTCTCCTTCAATAGCCACATCCCTACCCACTGCTCCAATGTTTCATTTCTAATTTTATTCCTAATCTATATATATATAAACCGTTAACTGTTTCTTCTTTTCATAAGGAGGGTTTATCTTCAAAAATAAAAGAAAACCACCTCTCCCTGGTTTTGAACTCGTGACCTCTAGGTCATCAACACCACACCATAACCACTCAACTGATTCTGTTTTTCTGTGATAACACCTAAACTAAATATCTTAACCCCTTATCTGATATCCTCTTCTCATTCTCTTAAATTAAATAAAGCAGGTGTTTTTAATCATATTCCATAATCATTAATCATAGTTTATAATCATGAATCATCAATCCATAATTATAAATCATAATCCATAATCACAAATCATAATCCATAATCATAGATCATAATCATCTTCGTATCCATCGTCATCGTGTATGTATCATCATCATCATTTATATTCTTCTCATACACGATCATCATCAAAACCATACATTCCACTTATCACAATCATTATTTTATGAATTCATAACATTATATCTAGCATCACCATTATCATCTCATCATCATATCGTAACCCTTATCAACAATCATCTAAACTATCCTCATTCATTTCGTTCGACCAGGAGTAGGAAATAGAAAAATATAGCTGCAACAGCAGAGGTTCGACAAGTAACAAAGGCTATTGCTATTTTGAAACAATTCTTGAATTGAGTGTGAAATGGGCTTCAAACAACAATAGACTTTTCGGTAAAGCAGCATCCCACTTAACAGAAAACCGGATCACAACCTATTTAAATATCACGGCCCAACTAATACTAATTGATAAGAAGATTTCGGTGCCTTTTCTTTTCTGTCCTAGTCACGATTCATCACTCCTCTAACCACTCCTAATATATTACTCATATCGTTTAAATAATTCAAGGAGTATTGACTTTGTCTGCCACTAACTCTATCAATGATAAAAAGGGACTTACTAATTCGTTGAATCCAAAAGAAAAAGAAAGGAATAGATAGCTGAACAAATGGTATCCTCATCTATTTACATTCTTTACTTAATCCTCTTTATTCTTTAGCAAGTATTCATTTATCATTCAAAGATATGTTTCGGTTTGTAAATGCTTTCTATACATAAAGGTGCGCTTGGTGTTGGGCAAAGAACAAAAGATATATGTCGTACCTATAGTTGTAGTAGAAATGATCGAGTAATAATATCAATGGTGTTCTATCATGATTAATGGTGGTGGTGAGGTGGTGATGTTACGAAAGGAAAAGAATAATTATATATAAAGGTGGTGGTGAGGGTAGTTCTTTGATCAAAATATAAGAGAGACAAGGAAAAGAGACTAGTGTTTGTGGGCATGTTCATGATAGTTTGTAGTGGTTGTACATGATTTGTGGGTTCTGTCCGAATGAAGTGATGGAACCGTTCGAATAAGAAGAAACAGAAAAATGGAAATGATGATGCTTGTTGTTGATGGTGACGATTGAGGTGGTTTTAGGGTGTTTAAGATGGTGGTGCTTGGTTTATAATGGTGGTGAGGTGATGGTTCCTTCGTGATTCTAGAGAGAGAGAGATAAGTGGTGGTGATCGTGGAAAGACAGTGGAGGTTTGTTGTTGTTCGATGATTACGCAGGAAACAAAGATGGTTTCGGTTTAAACATAGCAAGGATAACGTATCAACAATGGTGATTTGTCACTTTCACGATCAAGGAAGGGAAGAGAGAGATAGTAGGGTTGTTGTGATTGAGGGTGGAGAAACTGAGTGAATTCTATCTATCCTAGAGTGATCGTTTATTATGTATTGCAATTGATATCGTCCTGATTTAGACAGGAAACTAATTACAGAGAAATAGAATATAAAGTGATTGTATGAGTAAATGATGGAGTTGGTATCAAATTGAATAGCTTTAACAGACAAGAAGTACAATAATTTCTTCAATCAGACAAATAAATTGAATGAAAGGAATCAAACAAAATTAAAGAAAAAGTTGAAACAGATGGTTAACGGATTTCTTTGCTGTATCTGATTCCATTTTAAGTTGTACAAATATAACAAGACAAGAAACCAAAAAGCATGATAGATACTTAAAACAGATTGTAAATTCTAAATTCATTTATATATAATTTTTTATAAATAATATTAATAATTAATAATTATAATTCTATTACAAATATTAATAATAATGTTAATAATAATATTAATAATATGAGTAATAATAACAATAAGACATAATAATAAGAATTTTAATTGTTAAGGATAATAATAACTAATAATTTATTTAATTTATAATTAATTTGCATTTTCAATCTTTAACATTTATAATAAGGGTCTTTATTTTGATAACCCTAAAATTATTAGAATTTATTAATTACAATTATAACAATAATAATAATAATATAATTAATACTAATATTGATATTAGTATTAATAATATTAAAAATAATATTATGATACTATATCTTTAAACTTGTAATTACATTTAATATCTTTAATATCAGAATTTATTAATCATGTATCATATTATAATATAACATTTATATGTTATATATATATACTCCTTTTAATAATAATCTAATTACTCTGTTCCTTAATTTAACATTTTAATTTCAAATTGATTAAGGTGCATTTTATTGATTCAAAATATTATATATTTTCTTATATTTAAAAATATATATATATTTACATATTTATTTACAAACAACTGTTCGTGAATCGTCGAGGTTGGTCAAAGGGTAATCAATTACATGAATATAGATTTCAAAACTTTCGAGACTCAATATTACAGACTTTGCTTATCGTGTCGGAATCATATAAAGATTAAAGTTTAAATTTGATCGAAAATTTCCGGGTCATCACATTTGTAAACAGCGAAAATAAACAGAATAATAGCAGTAGCATTATCGCAGGTGAGGGTGGCTATTTGTGATGGTGTCAGTTTGAACCCGTAAACAGTGACAGGAAAAATAAATAAATAGCTTAGCAGTCGCCTGGTTCTTTTATTTATCGAAGAAGAAAAAGGAATAACTCAGTGGGTTCATGATTACGGTTCATGGTTGATATTGGTGATCAAAACAAAGATAATGTAATTATTTCGACTTGTGGTGATTTTGTTGGATTGAAACAGTAAAAAGAGTAGCAGGAGGATAGTGCCTGTTTTGGTGATGGTATTTGGTTTGGTTCATCTCTAAAGTAGAAACAGAAGAACCGAGTAGTAACAAGATCACCACAGGTGGTTTGGGTTCGGTCTAACAGAAAAAGTCTAAATAGGTTTGATGGTAGGATGGTCATGGGTTTTAGATGGTGATGTTTTGGTTTATGTTTGATCAAGAATTATTAATAGGAATACATAACAACATCCGTAACTCTTAAGGTGTTCGTGAGTTTTAAGTGGTGGTTTATGGTGAGGTTTACGGGGGTGATCTTGGTGGTCTTTCTTGGTGATTGAAACTGAAACATAAACTAAACAATAGTTGTAGTAGTAGCAGCGTACACTGAAACTGGAGAGGAAAGAAAAACCTGTAGCAATAGCTGCTATTTTGACGGCTGTTGTGGGTTATGGTGGTTCTTGGACATTCGGTTGCAAGCATGTGATGGTGGTTTCGATGAATTGGAATAGTAGTAGCAAAAGGCGAGTAGAAGTAGCAGTTAATTGACACAAATGATTGGTGGTTTGAAGCTGTTTACATTAGTCGAAAGGGGTGGTGGTTATCGGACTGAATAGAGATAGAAAAACATACATGCATCAAACAAAAATGGTGGTTCATGCTCGATAAGTTTAAAGTAATTAATGAAGGTGGTTTTGTGATATTGAAAGGTGATGTGTCACGAAGAGTAGGGAGGGAGAGAAGGAAAGAAAATGTGGTGAAGTGGGTTTGGTGTGATGAATTGTTTTTATCTATTAATCTATATGAATCAATGTACATGAATGAAACGAAACATAGAGTTGGTTGTGCATATAGTGCTTGATTGAATAATTACAGAGAAACAACCAAAAAGATATATCTCCATGATCTGTGTGTTTGTCAAAAGAAGTATAGTAAACAGAAAAGGACATAGTAAAATTTGCTCCTTTATGTATACCAAAATTATGTTTCTTAATAATTTATGATTGAGAATTACTCCGTAAGATTAAGAGCTCCACGGGTAGACACAATACAAAAATAGCCGGTGGACCCTAGGTAGTGATCTGATCCGTAGTTGACAGTGAGACACACGATTAGATCAAACAATAATGACACATGTACATGTTATACCTCTTAATTACTTTTGCACATATAATCAATTAAAAGAAAGAATTGACATCAAACAGAAATTTTAAAAGTGACCATAAGCAGCTAGTTGTTCTAAACTCTTATGACGATAGTTTTAATAGGATATTATTTCGTACACCCGTTGTTAATCGGCGGCGGATAAAAGTCTAAAAAAAAATCCCAAATTCTTACATTAATTTCATTTATTTATTTCAGTCATGTGATCAAAAGGTTCTTCTAATATTTATTTTAATACACTCACAAACTCGCATTTTATTTGTTAATATCAACCATATAAATCTGACCGGCTATTCGAGCTCAATTCTAACTAAAATATAAATAATTTTAAAATCAATCAAATAGATTTTAAATAGATTTTGTTATTAAGGCTAAAATTTATATAACCTATTTTCGGATCACCGTTTTAAAAAAATCATATAAGTATGAATTTTACTTGTTTAATATCCATCGAATGGTAAACGAGTACTTCTATCTTTTACTAAATAAATTCAAAATTATATTTATATATTCAATATACCTTATTTATTTATATAGATATGTTTTAAATAATAATTATTATATATTGTTATATTTTACATAGTTAATTCTAATATAATATATCTCAATTTATTATTTTTATATATTTAAATATATACGTATCTATCTATAAGTAATTGTTCGTGAATCGTCGAGAACAGTCGAAGTTTAATGAATGTAACAAAACAGTTCAAAAATTTTTGAGACTCAGTTTAACAGACTTTGCTTAACGTGTCAAAATAATATAAAGATTAAGTTTAAATTTGGTCGGAAATTCCCGGGTATCATAGTACCTACCCGTTAAAGAAATTTCGTCCCAAAATTTGAGTGTGGTCGTCATGGCTAACAATAAAAATGTTTTCATGACTAATATGAGTTGATAAATAGAGTTTTATCATTAATGAGTAATACGAATAAGACAATTCGGTTACTCGAAGAGTACGAATGAAGCTATTACTAAATAGTGAAATGAGATAGACATGTTTCATCATAACTCTTCACTAGTCATGGTTGAATTTAGAAAAATTAGGTGCATCTTATCTTTTGACGTTGTTTTGGTTGAATTCCGGAACTCAAGGAATTTAGAGAAAATCTTCGAAATCTAAAGGATTTGATTTTTCAGCGAGTAAGGAAAATTAAGATTTCTAAAATTAAATACGGTGATCCACTTTGATTACTCTGTCTGATATTTCCATTATAAATTAAGCTCCTCCGTTCCCTTATTCTCACCATTTCTATACAATCCCCAAATTCAAAAGATTATGAAAATGCTTAATCTAATTCTAATCATTGATATTTTCCTAATTATCATTTCTGTCATTCTTCCTTTCAATCTTCCACCAGAAAAATCTGTTTACTTTCACTATTACTTTTGGATGATACTATTCTTAATTATACCGTGTCTTTATATTGCTATACATATTAATATCCATAATTTGTAACCTCCGTGTTGTTATTGGGCTTTATATTTTCTCTTATCTCTTGGAGCTCTTTGTCTTTTTAATCTCCTCTCGACCTCTAGTAAAACGAGTAATGGTCCAGAATTTATAAGTATGAAGTTTTGAATTTTCATAATATGGAAGATAGAAAGGAAAGATAGTAGCACGATTTGATTTGTCAAATTACCAGAATATTGGGAAAAGACCAAATCATCAAGAAAATATTTTCTTGATATTTTTGAGGTTAAATAGAATACAAGAGTCATGTAACATGGCACATGATGATGGTAGATCTGTGAATCATCACATTCCATTAGAAACTCAGAATGACTTACTGTAATATAATCACGTTGATCAAGTGTCATTATATTATACTAACACATGCATCAGTTCCCAACATTACTTCAATAACATTCATATTTTAAGCTCGAAAGTTCATAAAATATAGAAGCTAACAGTTTCTATATGATGTAACACTGATAGCACTAAGAGATTAATGATTTCAGATAAGAATAGTTATGAAAATATCTTCAGAAATATGGAGGATATTTATATTAAAAGATTCGATAATATCTTTGAATATCTAAGATCAGAGGATGATGGAGATTATTGTCCGCAAGGGTTTAGAGTCAGGAGCAAGATATTTGCTAAAGACTTCAGCAGACATTGAATCATTTAGATTTTTGAAGTCAAACTTATTCTTTGTGATATGTCCACGGCTTCTTTCATAGTTTCACATAATCCGCCTTTTGGTACTAAATTTTCTATTGAGTGCTTCCAATACTCCATTCTTTATCATCAAACTTTCCATGATTAAAGTCGTTTACAGTTGCCTACAGTTTCTGCTGCTTCATTCAGCTTTTTTTTAAAATTCAATGTATTGAGTTGTAGGCTGTGTGCTTTTCAAAATTTTAGAATTGAAGATCGTAATTCTAGGAGATAATTGTTATATGTATACATATAACTGTTGATGTAGACATGCTGCGAGATTTCAAAATATTGATTGCTAATCCCTGGTAATTGGTATGGAAATTTTCGTTACAAGATACGGATGAGTATATGATAAGGTTTCAATGAACATAATGATTCTTCGGAAGGTCAGAGATCAATGAAATTGCTGGTAAATTTACTGCTAAGGTCGTGAAATATAAACGATTCCTAGTTAACGATGACGAAAGGTAACTTATATAATCAAGATTATAATAAGGCTAATCCGAATGAAAGTCGAAGTTGATTTGTTGAAGCTGTGATAAAATTGGCTACTTTGAAAAGGGATTGTAAAGTTATTTTCGGTAATAACAATACCAAAGGAGCTAGCACAGATACTTGTTAAACGTTTACTCAGTTTTTGAGAGTTTTTCATATGCATAACTAAATGCATCAATCTTTCCTTCCGTAGCTGAAGTGCGGTTGATTCATCCTCTCGATTGAGGTGTTTTTAAGAATCATGAAAGGTTGGAATGCAGATTGTAATCGTCAAGATACAAATGAAGTTTAAGATGAAATCAAGTGGCAAACTTGAAGAATTGTTTAGTTTCATATGTTATAGTCAATATTTTAATTCATTTTAATTGTCCAATGTTATTAGTCCACAATCGATAGTCCACAGTTGACAGTCCAATAATTCATATATAGTTTAATATATAATATTCGAATTAATTAATACGTGTCGTGACCCGTATACGTCTCAGATTCGATCACAACTCAAAGTATATATATTATTATAGAATCAACCTCAACCCTGTATAGAGAACTCGATCATTACTGCATATAGAGTGTCTATGGTGATTCCAAATAATATATATAGATGCGTCGATATGATATGTCAAAACCTTGTATACGTGTCCCGATATTTAAAGTGCGTAAAAATAAATAACAAAAATTAAATGACGATAAATAAAATGCATAAAGTAAATAACAGAAATTAAATGACGATAAATAAAGTGTGTAAAGTAAATAACAAAAATTAAATGACGATAAATAAAATTTGCGAGAATGTAAATTGCGATAATTAAATTGCGATAAATAAAATGTAATCAGTTAGCTAGGAACAATTAGCTAGGAACAGTTAGCGTGGATTCTTAACAAAATTTCTCATAGTTAATTCGTTTGTTTCTAACAAATTTTATTTTATCAAATGTTTTCTTCATTATGCCACTTGTTGGATTCTGATAGGTCAAAATCCAAATATGAAATTGAATTTGAATGAAAATAGTTATTCTTTGGTGAACGGATACGTATATCGGTGGGTGTAAGTAGGATAGTAAGTGACTGTTGAATCAGATTTGAAGAATGTACAGTGTAACCTATTAATGTGAAATCTAAATATTCCTCGGGTATTACCTACCCGTTAAAATATTTTCACCATTAACAGTATGTACGAAAGAATTTTTAATTATAATCTTTATGAAAATATACTTACATATATATTTTGTTCAGATGTAATATAGATTTAATGAGTTAATATGATATTAATCTTATTTGGTTTACCGTCAAAACTAGAATACATAATCTCTATAACATTAAAGATTACATAATCGCCATGAAGAACGGAGATAATTGATGTAGAACGATACGTAGAACGATGATTATACTCGAGGTACAGAATAAAATGTTAAGGCATGGATTGTTGATGGTACTGGTGCTGTTACTGATGGTACTGTTGGTGCCGGTGATGTTGCTGAAGCTGGTACATTTTGCACCATATTTTCCAAGGCTACAACTCGGGCGCGAAGCTCGTTGACTTATTACTCTGGGATGATTGTCGGTAGGAACGAGCGAATGAATAAGGTTTAGAATTTTAGAAAGAATATAATCTTGGTGAGATATTCAAAAAATAAGTGTGAAAATGGTGTTTTGAATGGGTTCGTCAGTAAGTGCTTCAGGTTCATCGTCAAGAGTGCAGGTTGGTGGGTGGAAAGAATCGCCTTCTTCTCGTCTCCATCGGTTAAGTCGACTACGAACCCATCAGATGAATTGGGGATGGCCAATTGGTTGATTCGTTCTGGTGACACTGCTTTCGGAGCTTAGGTGAATATCCATGAAGGAATAGCTATCGGAATAACTATCGGAATAGCTATCGAAATCTGAGGGACTCGAACTGGTTGAGGGATTCATCTCGTACGATCAGATGAAGGATTTTCGATAAGAAATAGATTATAGGATGTAGATTAGTACCCTGCAATACATAATTTACATATGCATATATAATACTAAAAATCCCATAAGTTACGGTGGAATCTACGGAATATGTCAGGCAAAGGTAACAATAACAGATACGCTAAGATATGAAGTAGCAGATACGCTAAGATATGAATTTTGTCTGTACACTATTCATGCAATAATTACAGTATGATGTGTCTAGACTAAGATTGATAAGCATATGATTCTTTAAGAATGATAAGCAGGTAATTTTCGACACGAAATGATAAGCAAAACTTTTGACATGCAGACACGGTCGAAGTCCAGACTCACTAATGCATCCTAACGACTATCAGTTAGACATACTAATGCAAGACCTGGTTCGCTAAGACCACCACTCTGATACCAACTGTCAAGACCCGTCCTAATCCATCCTGACGAAGTCCATATCGATTACAAATGTTTCACAATAGTTATTTACATCGCGAGGTACTTGACCTCTATATGATACATTTTTCAAACATTGCATTCAATTTTAAAAGACAAACTTTCTTTACAACGAAAATTTATGGCATGCATACCATTTCAGAATATATCCAACTATAATTGACTTAATAATAATCTTGATGAACTCGACGACTCGAATGCAACGTCTTTTGAAATATGTCATGAATGACTCCAAGTAATATCTCTAATATGAGCAAATGCACATCGGAAGATTTCTTTCGTACCTGAGAATAAACATGCTTTCAAGTGTCAACCAAAAGGTTGGTGAGTTTATTAGTTTAACATAAATAATCATTTCCATCATTTTAATAGACCACAAGAATTTCATTTCCATTTCTCATAAATATACGTCCCATGCATAGAGACAAAAATATCATTCATATGGTGAACACCTGGTAACCGACATTAACAAGATGCATATAAGAATATCCCCTATCATTCCAGGAAATCCTTCGGACATGATAAAAACAATATCGAAGTACTAAAGCATCCGGTACTTTGGATGGGGTTCGTTAGGCCCAATAGATCTATCTTTAGGATTCGCATCAATTAGGGTGTCTGTTCTCTAATTCTTAGATTACCAGACTAAAAGGGGCATTACCGATTTTGATCATTCAACCATATAATGTAGTTTCGATTACTTGTGTCTATTTCGTAAAACATTTATAAAAATTGCGCATGTATTCTCAGCCCAAAAATATAAAGGGTAAAAAGGCAAATGAATCTCACCATAATGTATTTTGTAGTAAAAATACATATAACGATATTTAACAACTGAACAATGCAGGGTTGGCCTCAGATTCACGAACCTATATCATTTATATATATATTTATTAAACCATGTATTTGTAATTGAACATATATATGTAAATTTATTAATTATATCATATTTATTTATTAATATGTATATATTTTATATATTCATTTTGTATATAAAAATATTAATTTTTGTTATGTCATATATATTAAGTATCTTTATATATATATTTGTATCATTTCTTTGTTAAAAATAGTAATTATAACAATACTAAAATTATATTAAATATGGTAAAAATAATTATAATACCTAATAAAGGTAGTAATGTTAATAATTCTTATTAATGATAATAATAATGATATTAATAATAATAATATTGATTTTACTATTAATAATGTTATGATAATGATTTTTGTAATTACATAATAATATTACTCATGATAATATAAATAATAATACCTATGTTAATATTAACAATTCTATTATTTATAAAAAGATACTAATAATAATATTTACGAAAATAATAATAATTTGTATTATTTTCATAATGATAATAATAATAATAATAATGAAATTGAAAAATATAAATGTGTATACCCTTTTGAAAGCTTGTCTAAAAAAAAAAGGCCTGGACCGGGCTCGAACCTGAGACCTCTTCTTAAACACATAACACGCCTAACCATCCTTCCGTCCCTTGTTTTTCTTATATTATTTGTAAACTAATTTTACTTTGTCTGATTTCTACAGCCATTCTCTTCATCATCCCCATTAATTTGGCCCATCCTACTTGGGCCCAACATAACAATTATTCCAAGCCTCATTTACACAAGCCCAACACATGTTTTTAATTTAAGCTGAACAAGGATCAAGTGGGGGATTCGTCTGGAATAAATAAAAAAAATATACGCCCTCTTGATTAAACTCAATTATTTATTCAATCATCATCGACCTAAATCCTTATCATTATTTATCTTCTTCTTCAATTATTATTAATCACCATCTTTATTATTCATCTTCGCTGTAAAATAGAAACAAAAGCAGAGACAGAAATCGAGTAGCAGTATCATCATCATCATCATCAAATTATTGTTCATCATTTTTTTTAAATTGGTTTTGACGTTTCTGGGTTTGTAAACAGCGAAAATAAACAGAATAATAGCAGTAGCATTATCGCAGGTGAGGGTGGCTCTTTGTGATGGTGTCGGTTTGAACCCGTAAACAGTGACAGGAAAAATAAATAAACAGCTTAGCAGTCGCCTGGTTCTTTTATTTGTCGAAGAAGAAAAAGGAATAACTCAGTGGTTTCATGATTACGGTTCATGGTTGATATTGGTGATCAAAACAAAGATAATGTAATTATTTTTACTTATGGTGATTTTGTTGGACTGAAACAGTAAAAAGAGTAGCAGGAGGATAGCAGCCTGTTTTGGTGATGGTATTTGGTTTGGTTCATCTCCAAAGTAGAAATAGAAGAACCGAGTAGTAACAAGATCACCACAGGTGGTTTGGGTTCGGTCTAACAGAAAAACTCTAAATAGGTTTGATGGTAGGATGGTCATGGGTTTTAGATGGTGATGTTTTGGTTTATGTTTGATCAAGAATTAGTAATAGGAATACATAACAACATCCGTAACTCTTAAGGTGTTCGTGAGTTTTAAGTGGTGGTTTATGGTGAGGTTTACGGGGGTGATCTTGGTGGTCTTTCTTGGTGATTGAAACCGAAACATAAACTAAACAATAGTTGTAGTAGTCACAGTGTACACTGAAATAGGAGAGGAAAGAAAAACCTGTAGTAATAGCTGCTATTTTGACGGCTGTTGTGGGTTATGGTGGTTCTTGGCCATTCGGTTGCAAGCATGTGATGGTGGTTTCGATGAATTGGAATAGTAGTAGAAAAAGGCGAGTAGAAGTAGCAGTTAATTGCCACAAATGATTGGTGGTTTGAAGCTGTTTACATTAGTCGAAAGGGGTGGTGGTTATCGGACTGAATAGAGATAGAAAAACATACATGCATCAAATAAAAATAGTGGTTCATGCTCGATAAGTTTAAAGTAATTAATGAAGGTAGTTTTGTGATATTGAAAGGTGATGTGTCACGAAGAGTAGGGAGGGAGAGAAGGAAAGAAAATGTGGTGAAGTGGGTATGGTGTGATGAATTGTTTTTATCTATTAATCTATATGAATCAATGTACATGAATGAAACGAAACATAGAGTTGGTTGTGCATATAGTGCTTGATTGAATAATTACAGAGAAACAACCAAAAAGTTATATCTCCATGATCTGTGTGTTTGTCAAAAGAAGTATAGTAAACAGAAAAGGACATAGTAAAAATTGCTCCTTTATGTATACCAAAATTATGTTTCTTAATAATTTATGATCGAGAATTACTCCGTAAGATTGAGAGCTCCACGGGTAGACACAATACAAAAATAGCCGGTGGAACCTAGGTAGTGATCTGATCCGTAGTTGACAGTGAGACACACGATTAGATCAAACAATAATGACACATGTACATGTTATACCTCTTAATTACTTTTGCACATATAATCAATTAAAAGAAAGAATTGACATCAAACAGAAATTTTAAAAGTGACCATAAGCAGCTAGTTGTTCTAAAATCTTATGACGATAGTTTTAATAGAATATTATTTCGTACACCCGTTGTTAATCGGCGGCGGATAAAAGTCTAAAAAAAAAATCCCAAATTCTTACATTAATTTCATTTATTTATTTCAGTCATGCGATCAAAAGGTTCTTCTAATATTTATTTTAATACACTCACAAACTCGCATTTTATTTGTTAATATCAACCATATAAATCTGACCGGCTATTCGAGCTCAATTCTAACTAAAATATACATAATTTTAAAATTAATCAAATAGATTTTAAATATATTTTGTTATTAAGACTAAAATTTATATAACCTATTTTTGGATCACCGTTTTAAAAAAATCATATAAGTATGAATTTTACTTGTTTAATATCCATCGAATGATAAACGAGTACTTCTATCGTTTACTAAATAAATTCAAAATTATATTTATATATTCAATATACCTTATTTATTTATATAGATATGTTTTAAATAATAATTATTATATATCGTTATATTTTACATAGTTAATTCTAATATAATATATCTCAATTTATTATTTTTATATATTTAAATATATACGTATCTATCTACAAGTAATTGTTCGTGAATCGTCGAGAACAGTCGAAGTTTAATGAATGTAAGAAAACAGTTCAAAAATTTTTGAGACTCAGTTTAACAGACTTTGCTTAACGTGTCGGAATAATATAAAGATTAAGTTTAAATTTTGTCGGAAATTCCCGGGTCGTCACAGTAAAATGCTTATCGTATGAATATATCCAATCCCTTTATCACAATATAAATCTGGTGCTTCATTATGTCTAATGCATCATCATCATAATTACCTGTCAACAATAATGTTAATCATACACAAGATGGAGTTGTACTTCAATAGTACAAAAATTGTTACCCCACACTTAAAGTTTTTTTATATATATAAATAAACAAAAAAAACACACGCTTTTTTTTCAACCTATAAGTAATCAAAATTTTAAAATATCTTTTATAAAATTTATATTTGTTGTAACGGAAATTTCGGTTGATATTCCTAGTCTTTATCCGTTTATAAATTTTCAAATTCAATTTATAAAATTTAATTCTTTAAAAGGTAAAGTTTTAATATTTTTCGAAAACAACTTAGAGAAAAAATAAAACAATCTATTTTTCTTTTTAAATTTTTAAAATTAAAAGAAAATTAATATTTTAAAATTTTAAAACAAGTACATGAAAAATAAAAATTAAATGAATTTAAAATACACTCTATTTATATATATATATATATATATATATATATATATATATATATATATATATATATATATATATATATATATATATATATATATATATATATATATATATATATATATACACACACACACACTTTCAAACCAACTAATTTTTAAACTTAAAACTTTGTTTCCTATCAACTAGGTAGAGATAATCTCGGTTGTTACACCTATCATGACCCACGATAAAGTTTACAAGTTATATATTTTTACGGTTATTGATAAAAAAGTATATTTTTAGTAGAAATAATTTTCTTTTGTTTTTGTGGTTTACTATTTAAAAGATATCTTATGAATCCAACAACAAATTTCGTGCAATTTGAAGAACGACAATTTAGTTGTTACACTTAACATTATCGTTTTCAAAGAAAACAGGTTAAACTCAAGGTTTATCAATTTTAAATGGTAGACCTTTTTTAATAAAACACACATCAAACTAAAACAAACTAAAACACACCAAAACATAAACACACAAAAATGCACAAACACACAATTGGCGAGAAAAAGAATTAGATTGTGAAACCGCGTTGACTCGCCTCATAGTAAAGTCGTGCCATTTCGCCCCCATGGCTTCGTAGGTGTAACCTCGTTGGTTTAAGAGGTTTTCCTTTGAACATTTAAAAGGCCCTTCTCGGCACAAGGTTACGTACTCGTAATTGGAGTCCGTTTGGTTCTTTGGGCAATTTCCTTAATGAGTCGGTTTTCTACATTTTACACATTTGCCCAAATGACGCGCTCGACACTTCTTAGCTGATTTTGATTTGCCTTTTGCATAATTTTTCTCATTAAGTTCTTGTCTTATTTCTTTTCTCGCCTGATCGCATCTTCTCTTTATATCTAATACCACATCTCTCGGTAAAATATTATCGCACATTAAAAGGAAGTGGTTGTAGGCATATTGATTGCGCATCTTGAAAAGAAAAAATAAAAAGGTAGAATGGAGGGAGAAGACTAGTTCTTTAGTGTCTGCTAGGGAAAGACCGAACAAACCCCACTCTTAAAGATAAAACTAAAGATCGAGAATGGAGTTGAAAACCTTAAAATTACCCCTAATTTACTTGTCCTTAGGGTAAAATGTGATTTCATCTCTTTCCGTA
The DNA here is from genome assembly GCF_046630445.1 of Rutidosis leptorrhynchoides. Classification (NCBI taxonomy): domain Eukaryota; kingdom Viridiplantae; phylum Streptophyta; class Magnoliopsida; order Asterales; family Asteraceae; genus Rutidosis; species Rutidosis leptorrhynchoides. The sequence continues at coordinate 308,344,127 of NC_092336.1, read as the reverse complement.
GTGTTGATTCCGTCAAAGTATAACTTGAGTCGATGACCGTTCACCTTGAAAGTTCCACCGTCTTTGCTATATAACTCTACATATCCAGATGGAAAAACCTGTTTTATTATATATGGCCTAGTCCACCGGGATCTAAGTTTCCCAGGTGAAAACTTAAAACGTGATTGAAAAACTAATACTTTATCCCCTTGTTCGAATTCTTTCCTTTTTTTTAATCGTGCATCGTGCCATCTCTTAGTTTTCTCTTTGTATGTTTTAGAGTTTTCATAAGCTTGTAGTCTTAATTCTTCTAATTCATTAAGTTGTAAGAATCAGTTTTCTCCGGCTTCCACAAGGTCGGTGTTACATTCTCTTAGAGCCCAATATGCCTTGTGTTCAACTTCGACAGGTAGATGACACGGCTTACCATAAATTAATCAGAAAGGTGTAGTACCAATGGGCGTTTTGAATGCAGTTCTAAATGCCCAAAGCGCATCATCTAACTTTCAATGCCAAATTTTAGGATTATTTTTAACCATTCTTTCTAAAATTCGTTTAAGACCTCGATTTGTGTTTTCAACTTGGCCACTCATTTGAGGGTGGTAAGAAGTTGAGAAACGATGATTAACTCCGTACTTTTTAAGTACTTTCTCGAGTAATTGATTTGTAAAATGAGTTCCACGATCACTGATTAATGCTTTTGGAATTCCAAAACGTGAAAATAGGTTTTTTAGGAAGTTCACAACAACACGGGCATCATTTGTGGGTAAAGCTTTTGCTTCGGCCCATTTAGAAACGTAGTCAACTGCCACAAGGATGTATTTGCATTTATTCGATGCGGGAAATGGACCAATGAAGTCAATACCCCAAATGTCAAATACTTCACATACAAGAATGCCTTTTTATGGCATTTCATCCCTTTTTGAGATGTTACCGAATCTTTGACATGCATCACATGTTTTAACCATGTGGTGTGCTTCTTTGAAAATGGTTGGCCAATAAAAACCTGAGTCAAAGACCTTCTTAGCTGTATAGCTTGGTTCGAAATGACCACCAGCTGGGCCTTGATGACAGTGCTCCAATATTTGTTGAGCTTCTTTACCATATACGCATCAGCGGATAACTTGATCCGCTCCTATTCGAAAAAGATTAGGGTCTTCCCAGAAGTAAAATTTTAAATCAGCAAAGAATTTCTTCTTTTGCTGGTACGTTTGGTTTTTAATTAATACTCCTGCAGCGAGATAATTTGCAAAATCTGCAAACCATGGAACTTTAAATTCGGTTTCTATTCTCATTAGAAACTCATCGAGAAAAGTGTCATGAATAACTGACTCATCTAGTTTTTCTAGGTCTGGATTCTCAAGACGAGACAAGTGATCAGCAGCGAGATTTTCAGCACCCTATTTATCCTTGATTTCTATATCAAATTCTTGTAAGAGAAGAATCCAACATATCAATCTAGGTTTTGAATCTTGTTTCTTGAACAAGTACTTTAGAACTGAATGATCGGTAAAAACAATCGATTTGGATAACACAAGATATGATCTAAATTTATCAAAAGCAAAAACAATTGCAAGGAGTTCTTTTTCTGTAGTCGTATAGTTAAATTGTGCTCGTGTTAGTATTTTGCTTGCATAATATATTGGTTGAAATTTTTTATCTTGGCGTTGTCCTAAAACAGCTCCTAGTGAGAAATCACTAGCATCACACATTAGTTCAAATGGTTTGGACCAATCGGGAGATACTATGATAGATGCATTCGTAAGTTTATCTTTTAGAATGGAGAAAGCTTGTAAGCATTCGTCATTGAAGTCGAATGTACTGTCTTTCTCAAGAAGTTTAGTCATGGGTCGAGCGATTTTGGAAAAATCATTTATGAATCATCGATAGAATCCCGCATGACCTAAGAAACTACGAATTCCTTTAACGTTAGTTGGAGGAGGAAGCTTTGAGATTACATCGATCTTAGCTTTGTCTACTTCCATTCCATCTCGAGAAATCTTGTGTCCTAAAACAATGCCTTCCTTCACCATGAAGTGGCATTTTTCCCAATTTAAAACAAGATTTGATTCCTCACAACGAATTAACATTCGCTCGAGGTTATAAAGGCATGAATCAAAGGAGTCTCCAAAAACAGAGAAATCGTCCATAAAGACTTCCGTACTTCCTTCTATCATGTCATGAAAGATTGCCATCATACACTTTTGAAAGGTGCCTGGCGCGTTGCATAATCCGAACGGCATTCGTCAGTATGCGAAGGTACCAAATGGACAAGTAAAAGTTGTCTTGTCTTGGTCTTTTGGATCAATGGGAATTTGAAAATAACCGGAGAATCCATCAAGGAAACAATAGTACTCTTTTCCCGCTAAACGTTCTAGCATTTGATCAATATAAGGAAGTGGGAAATGATCTTTCCTTGTGGCGTCATTTAAACGACGGTAGTCTATACAGACTCTCCAGCCAATGACTGTTCTTGTAGGAACGAGTTCATTCTTATCATTAAGGACGACAGTTGTACCCCCTTTCTTGGGTACTACTTGAACGGGACTAACCCATGGGCTATTGGATATAGGTTATATTAACCCGGCATCAAGTAACTTGATAACATCGTTTTTGACAACTTCTTTCATGTTAGGGTTTAACCTTCGTTGTCTTTGTACCACGGGTTTAAAATCTTCTTCCATTAGAATCTTATGAGTACAATAAGCGGGGTTAATCCCTGGAATATCGGTTGTTTTCCAAGCAATTGCTTTCTTGTGAGTTTTTAGAACGGACATTAACCTACTCTTTTCGTTATCGGAGAGTTTTGATGAAATTATAACATGTAATTGTGACGTACCTTGGAGATAAGCATACTCCAAATGTTCCGGAAGTTCTTTAAGTTCCAAGGTTGGTGGTTCTTCCAAGGAAGATTTTATCCGGAACCTATTACCATCGATAATTTCTTCAAATGATTCATCTTCCTTAGGAATTTCTTCCTCACAGCAATTTTCATCGATGACTACTTTCAACAATTCGTCAAGTTCAAGTTCTACATCAAATTCATCACTTTCACTCATTGGGGTGAAGTTCGAGGTGTCTACATTTAGTAATTCTTGCAATTCTTTTTCGACACAACAATCAATGATGTCTACTTTATAACATTCGTCATCGGAGGAGATAGGTTGTTTCATAGCTTTATCTATGTTTAAGGTAACTCTATCTTCCCCTACACCTAGACTAAGTTTTTTATCTTTAACATGCACAATCGCGTCGGCGGTATTTAGAAAAGGTCGCCCTAGAATTAGGGGAACTTTACTATCTTCTTCCATTTCAAGGACAACGAAATCGGCAGGAAAGATTAAGTGATTAACTTGAATTGGTAGGTTTTCGGCAATACCAATAGGATAGTTAAAAGTTCTATCGGCTAGGCGTATACACATCCTTGTTGGTTTTAGATTACCTAGGTTTAGTTTTAAGTGCAAGGAGTGTGGCATAAGATTAATACTTGCGCCTAAGTTAGCTAAAGCATCGTACATTACTGAATCTCCCATCAGACACGGAATAATGAAACTACCAGGATCTCCAAGTTTCGGTGGCATCTTTTTCTTTTGCAAAATTGCTGAGCATTCCTCATTGAGGAATGTGGTTGAAACTTCTTCATATTTACCTTTATCGACTATGAGATCCTTGATAAACCTTCCATAATTTGGCATACCCCTAAGAACTTCCGCGAGTGGCATGTTAATGCTAATTTGCTTGATCATATCTGCAAATTTATGATATTGGCTCGCTAGTTTGTCTTTCTTTAATGCCTTCGGGTATGGAATAGGTGCCTTGTGCACCTTTACTGGTGGTTCTTCACTTTTCTTCGATATGATCTCCGGTGGATCATCTTTTTCTTGTTCTTTCTCAACATGCTCATCTATATCAACGGGTACTTGTAAGATAGAATGAGACAAAGGAACTTCTGAGGACTTACTAGTTTCCGGGTTAATAGTTAAACCACTTCTAGTAGTTATAGCATTTACATGCTCATTCCTTATTTAATTGTTGTTGCGATTCACTTGCGTATTTGAGGGGAGAGCGCCTGGTGGTCTCTCTGATAGTAACTGTGAGATCCTTCCAACATCTCTTTCTAGATTCTGTATCGTAGCTTGTTGATTTCGAATTTGCTGAGTTTAAAGTTCTGTAGTTTGCTCGTGCATAACCATAAAATCTCTCAAAAGATCTTCTAAACCGGATTTCTTCTCTGGTTGTGGTTCTATAGGTGCTTGTGGTTGTGGTTAAATGTGTTGGAAATTATTTTGGTAATTTCATTGAGGTTGATTTCGATTGTTTAGGTGATTGTAACCTGGTGGTGCATTTCTTTGATTTTGATTTGGGAAATTCCGGTTATTTTGGTAAATCGGATTTCCTCCTTGGTAATTATTGTTTGATCATGAAGGTCCTCCTATTTGGTAGTTGTTAATTGGAGGATATTTTCGGTTCATCACTTGAACCGTCAAAAAAACGTTGAAATTCATTTCACCTTTTCGCAAGTAACCTAAGAAATTTGCTTGCTCTTCCATCATTGTTTGATCACAATCTCTAGTAAGGTGAGGACCTTGACACAATTCACAACCTACCCTAATAGCATGCATTTCCTTGATTACCTTCTCAATTTGCCTTGCTTGATTTGCCACTTGAACTTTTAAAGCAGCGATTTCATAGTTTCCTTCAATACTAGCAACGGTTGATGATCTAGAGAATTCCATCTCTTGATGCCAATTGTGAGAATGTGCTGCTATATCGGCAATGATTGTGTGTGCTTCTTCGGGAGTTTTCTTCATGATTGATCCTCCTGCTGCAACATCTATATCTTTTCGAGTAGCCACATTGACTCCTTTATAGAATATTTGGACTTTTTGGAATGTATTCAACCCGTGTTGAGGACATACCCTAAGCATTTTATTGAATCGGGTCCAAGCTTCATAAAGAGTCTCGTTAGACTTTTGCTTGAAGTGATTTATATCACTTTGCAACTTTGCTGCTTTTGAAGCAGGGAAGAACTCTGACAAAAACTTATCCATCATATCATTCCATTCTTCGATATAACCTTCTAGTAATGAGTCTATCCAATCTCTTGCATCATCTTTTAACGACCATGGAAAGATTTTTAAACATGCGACTTCATCGGAGACATCTTTGATCTTGAATAGCTTGCAAATGCTTCCAAACTTACGAAGATGCTCGTTAGTATCCTCATTTGGAGCTCCACCGAATTGACATGTATTAGTCACCATGTGGAGGAATTGACCTTTTATTTCAAAGCCGTAAGTCATCGTAGGTTAAATAATTGCGTGGCCTTGACCTGTTCTTATCGGCTTCATTAATGCATCTATCGTTTGATTTGTAGCAGCCATCTCTTCTTTAATAACTGGTTCTATGATTGGTTGAATAACTGGTTCAGATTTAGAATCCAATGAAAGTGATTCTAAATCCTCAGCGAGAGACTCTACTTCTTGAGCTCTTAATCGTTCGTGAAATTCCCTTTCGGGTTCAGGATATGAAGGAGTTAATTCAGTGTTGGAAGAACGTAAATTCATTCATTAATTTCTATTATGAAATCACTACACCAAAAGCTTTTCTAAGAATTTAATTCCTTAAAAAGGATCGAATAACATAAAAACAATGATAAAAACCTTTAAACAAACAGATTTTCCTTCTGATTTTGCTCACGTTTCGAATAGCCAAAAGATGCAGCAGAGGGGCAGGATTCGTTTGGTCCCAATATAATTGAGTACTGTTTGGCTCCAATAACCCAGTCCACGTACAAATCCAACTACTACTACGAATCAGAAAAATTATCTATTTATTTAACTGCCAACTCCCCGGCAGCGGCGCCAAAAAGTTGATGTGCTGAATCGTAACCTTTATTTATGAACGGATTTGAGTTGTTTTGTTACACGAATTGATTTATTGTAAATATGGTGTTTTAATGAATTCGGGTTGATTTCACACATATATAGGCAACTAGTCCTATCCGCGTAGTTTAGTTTTATAGGTAAATCCGATTCGTTCCATAGGGAGATGGAGTTTTTAATAGTTTTTAATAGTCTTTGAAGTTAAACTGATTTAAAGGGGGTTTTGGATTAGGAATTTTTATTTAGCATAATAATAATAAAGTATAACTTAATCTTAATTTATTTGAACTACTTATTAATTAAAATTACAAGATTACATGATTTATAATTATTAACTTAAAAGTGAACTAATTGAAACTATATTATTTGATATAGAAATATTTTATTAAATGGTAATAAGTATAATAATAATTTTTTTATAAAACTAAATAATTAAGAATTTATTTTAAATAATAAAATAAAATACAAATTAACTTAAATTAACTAAATAATAAGTTTTAATTAAATTAAAGGTGGATTAAAGATAATTATAATAAATAAACTAATTGTAAATTAATTACTTTAAAATAATAATAAAAGATTTAATTAAAACTTGGAATTAACTAAATTCGTAACAGTGTTATTTTTATACGTACGCGTTTCGCGTATTGATATACGCGTTCCGCGTATAATTTGATTATACGCGTTTCGTGTGGAAATGTACACGATCTGTGTAGGTTATATTTAATGTGACAAACCAGTACGTTTAAACTGAAGTATATTTGAGTTATAATTTTAATTTCAACTTAATATTAATACGTAAAAATAATAATAATAAATATTTGCAATATATAAATGGTAGTGTTCACTTAAATGTTTCACCTCTAGATCCATGGATTGTTTTAAAATTAGGCTCTATTAAAATGTTTTTAGTGTAAAGCTTTATATTTTTCTTTCGAATATATAAAGTTTCAACTAGCTAAATTAAATCTAATTTTCATTTGACCTTATTTAGGTAGTTTACTATTCCCCAAGTATTTAAATTGAGACCTAATCTAGTTTTGACTTTCGCCAAAACCCAAATCATAACGGTTTCCCTTTTTATAATTTCACTATTATATAACTAATGATATCACTCAAACCACCGAACTTTATTTCTAAATTAGTGTTAATAACTCATTCATAAGTTCGTCTAAATCACTATTAATGTTGAAGCTTAATTTATATAAATAAAAATAACTTTCGTTATTTGAATCTAATAAATTAAGTGACAAGGGTTAAATATCTAAATACATAATAATGGTTCTTTTAATTAGGCTCTATGTTAAAAATACTTAAGTTACATTTTAATTTTTTTAAATGATAACAATCAATTTCACTAGGGGCTCTACATCTATGCAAACACTAGGGAAATTTAGCTACTCATTATACTAGGGTAAACATAAAAATATAAATATAAAAACATAATAATAACGATAAAAATTGATAACGATAATTTTAATAGAATAAACTTACGAAAATCTTCACTTTCATTAACTTCAAATGGTAGAAAATTACAATAACAACACCCTTTTAACTCGGACAATAATACCCTTAATCGCGAACAATACAACCTTAATATTGAAACTATCCTAAAAATTGAACTTGAAAATTAATTGGAAATGAACTTAAATTATACGGAGTACAAAGATGCTAGTAAAATTAATTGGGTGTGATATCCCTCTGCTCTCTGCTCTACCTCTCTCTATATTTCTGTGTATGTGTATATGTGTGTCTACTCCGTATTTAACATATATCTTGAAGTAGTAGGTAGAGAGTAGCACACTTTTACTTTTTGCTGTAACACTAAAAAAAGAAATAATATTAAAGATAAATGCCACCATCCCATTTGCAATTTAGATCTGAATCTGGTCTCAACATTACGCGTTTCGCGTAGAGAAGCACACGGTCCGCGTAAGAGCAATAACATTACGCGTTCTGCGTGGAGATGTACACGTTACGCATAAGAGCAACTTTAAATCTGTATTTATAACATAACTTACGCGTTTCGCGTAGATATATACGCATTCCGCGTAAGTTGAAACCTAAATTTTCTTATTTTTATGTTTTCGTTTGTTCTTTGTTGATCCCGTGTTGGCGTATATTGACTTGGAACTTTCATTTGAACTTTTTTTCTTCGATCATCTTTAACTTGCATTCGGATAAACGTTATCTCGATATATATTTGGTTAAAACCCGTCGTTTATTATCATTTCTTCAAACTTCAAGCTCGCGTTTACTTTTGCCCTTTTTCTCATGAATTATGCATTTGAATGTCTTCGTTTCGGTAAAAGCCGATGAAATATAAATGATATTGCGTCGAAATATATGTATGTTTAAAGCAATATCAATACCGCACAAAAGTTACCTGTATATATATACACCTATATATACAATATAATAATAAATGTAAACAAGTACACTGTAACAACAAGTCAACCTACATCCTAGGTGACTATAACTAAAACAATGTCCAAGTTCGCCTACTTACATTAGGTACTAGCTAGTTAAGGAACTAATTTACACACGAAATAAGGCCCCACATAATCACACTTTGGACTAGAGATGGCAATGGATCGGATATGGATCGGGTGAGGCCGTTTCCATATCCATATCCATTTATTTTGTTTACTTTTCATCCATCCATATCCATATCCGTCGGTTGAAGCGGGTTAATGGATAATTATCCATATCCGTTTAAATTTATTTTATTTTTAACAATTATAAGCGGTGGTTTACTATATACGATCAAAAGTAATATTTTTAATATTTTATGCGACCGAAAGTCACATTTTACTAATTTATATAACAAATATTCAATAGATAACCCATTAAATGTGTAAAGATATCGACATGTAAGTTGCTTAGTTTTAGTTACATGGAATCACATTTGAACCACCAAAGTACGATAGATACATTTGATTATTTAAACAAAACAAAATATAAGAAGAAAGTTATATTTTTAGAGAAAATATAAAGAAAGATGAATATGAATATAATTAATGAAATATCACTACATAAATGATATTAATTTGAGTGATAAATTTATATATTTAGTTATTTCGGGTGAAAGCGGGTTTATCCATGGATGAAATTTTTTCATCCACATCCATATCCATATCCATTTAGATCGTCCATATCCACGAATAATCGGGTGGATCGGATGGATATCCACTGGATCGGGTATCCATTGCCATCCCTACTTTGGACAGACACAAGTCCTAGTTAGTCACCTACTCTAAGGCACTAACAAATCTCAATCCGACCCGTATTCCTACAAGTCCCGCAAATAACGCACAACCGCCAATAAGTCTAAGACTAGGCACCTATTCCAAGGTCACCTAATTCCCTTAGACTATGCTCTGATACCACTTGTAACGACCCGACTTCGTTTTACCAAAAACATGACTTAATAATTTATTTTTTTTTTACAGACCATCTGGACGGCGTCCAACCCTCTGGACGACGTCCAGTAACAAAGGACAGGACGGCGTCCAACAATCAGGACGGCGTCCAGTAACACTAAAATGTTCTGTAACTGAACTCACCTAACCCACGTTATACTGGATGGCGTCCAGCAGACCTGATCAGCTCCAATTCATTTCAAAATACATTTAACACTTTAAATTAACAACCAACGCTTTGTAACAACCCAATCGATTTTTACATCAACAAAACATTAAAGAAAAGTGTTTACACCGCAAATACGGGTTAAGACTCAATAACCCAACCCGGGGACTACCAAATCCCGGGGACTAATCCTGGGGACTACCAAATCCCCAATCCACGTCCAAATATCCAAAAGCTACCCCATCGAGTTCAAACACTCCTACGCATCTAGTTTAACAACTAGCTAGCTTCATAACACAATACTTGTAAAAAGGTAAACAACGAGAGGGGTAAGCATAAAGCTTAGTGAATGCAATAATTATACATATACATATATAATCTACTTACTTGCAATCACTTACACAATTACCGCATACATGCTAGCAATATAATTAGCATACCATCGCAAAGTATAACGCTAAATCTCCAATACGCAAGCTAGCACAAACAATAGCATATAACTCGAACAATAATATGCTACACTACAACTCATAAAACATTGATGTTCACAACATCCATTAGTATTCAAGATTCCAAGGCTAGCCCCACGAATGGTATCGTCAACATCGAACTTAAATCTCATCCGTCCCAATAAATGTGGTATCGTCAACATCGAACTTAAAACCCACGTATGAGGTATTGTCAACATCGAACTTAAAACCCTCATCGAATGAATTAATGTGGTATCGTCAACATCGAACTTAAAACCCACATATGAGGTATCGTCAACATCGAACTTTAAGCCCTCATCGAATGTCACTACAATAGTGGCATGGCTTCGTCAACATCGAACTTTAAATCCATACATGAGGTATCGTCAACATCAAACTTTAAGCCCTCATCAACACAACAAAATACTCTAGGATATGGTATCGTCAACATCGAACTTTAACCCATACCCCCACAAGTAAATAAATCATATACATACATATATAATTATTCCACTCACCTTGAAATGCCCGCACAAGTCATGTATAACATGATCTCTGTCCTCAAATCCGAGCAAGTAACCACCTATATCAAACATAGGTACAATATACACATACATAGTCATTCTCTAAAATAGAACCCGACACAAACATCCCTTGACCAAGGGATTACACCTTGCTCGCCAAAACCCGCCCATTTAACACCTAATGGACACAAACCAACTACCACTTCGGGTGGTAATTTAAACCCACTCAACAAAGTACAATTTAGCCTAAATCATACTTGACACCGATTAGACCAACCTAGGTCTTAACACTAAATTACTAATTCGATAGTAATCATTTCAAACGCCATGTACACCAAAAACATAACACGTGCAATATCGACCCATATTGCTTTTGACCACATTTGACTTTTGTTAAAATGTCATTTTAACTCAAAATCACTTCTCGCGATTACTTTCATTCAAAAAAACGCCATTTAACACTTAACAAAAGTGTTTAACATCCATTTAATTCAAATTAGAGTCATCATCAATTTTGACCCAATTCAAAGTCGACCCATTTTGACATAAGTCCCAAAAATGCTAAAACTAACCAATAATCACTAACACAAGTGAAAATGGCCCTAATACACCAATTAAACCAAATCACAAGTGTTAAACACTTATCTTACCCAATTTGACACATAAACCCTAATTTTGACCCATTTCAAACTAGTATTTCAAACATACCCAAGTGGGTTCCAATACTTCCATAATCACTAAACTAAGTGATTACATTCAAGATCAAAGTCTAATCATGGCTAAAATGTCAACCAACCCAAAACCAGCCAAGTATCAAAAATGACAAGTCAAAATAAACCCACTTCGTCATCTAAACGGGTTTCACAACTAAACAAGCTCAAACCCTAAATGTACACAAGAATCTTAACAATTAAACTCGGAGTTAGAGCTTACCAACACTACCAAAACGTAGCCGTGAACGAGGTGAACAACATTAACTCTTCCACCTTAAACCGAAATCAACATCCTTCTTCTCCAATGGAGCTTTCCCTCGCTAAAACTCTCCCCCTCTCTCTAGGGTTTGGAGTGTAAGTGAGGATGGATGTGAAAAATGATCCAAAATTGGATCTAAAACTGATATTAAAGCCCCAAATCCGTCCACAAGTGAAAAAACCAAAGTACCCCTTTTAATTTGAGTAAAATAGAGCTGTTGGCCAGTCAGGCCTCTTGGACGGCGTCCAAAAAGGTTGGACGGCGTCCCAATGAACTGAGTCTGAAACTGAAACTTGTTTTGGCCATAACTTTCAAACCGTAACTCCGTTTTCGATGGATCAAATATCGTTGGAAACGTAATGAGATTTACTATACAATGGTAAGGTTTTAGAACATCATCTCTAACTTTATTTGGGATCCAAATATAAGCTTACATGCCTCGTATTTCGAATGACGTTCGAAATAACGCGTAACTGAAAAACGGGTGTTACAATATACCGACCACAAAAGTCTTCAACACATATTTAATCAGAAACAACTGAACATGAGGCAGCACAGGTGGATTGAATTTTTAAATGATTACGATTTTGAGATTTGTTACCACCCGGGGAAGGCAAATGTGGTAGCCGACGCCTTGAGCAGAAAGGACAGAGATCCCATTCGTGTAAAATCTATGAATATAATGATTCACACTAACCTTACTACTCAAATAAAGGAGGCTCAACAAGGAGTTTTAAAAGAGACTTAAAGGATGAAATATCCAAAGGATCGGAGAAGCATTTAATATTCGGGAAGACGGAACCCGGTATAGGGCTGAAAGAATTTGGGTACCAAAATTTGGAGATATGAGAGAAATGGTACTTAGAGAAGTTCATAAAACCAGCTAATCAATACATCCTGGAATGGGAAAGATGTACAAGGATCTCAAGAAACATTTTTGGTGGCCAGGTATGAAAGCCGATGTTGCTAAATACGTAGGGGAATGCTTGACGTGTTCTAAGGTCAAAGCTGAGCATCAGAAACCATCAGGTCTACTTCAACAACCCGAAATCCCGGAATGGAAATGGGAAAACATTACCATCAATTTCATCACTAAATTACCAAGGACTGTAAGTGATTTTGATACTATTTGGGTAATAGTTAATCGTCTCACCAAATCAGCACACTTCCTGCCAATAAGAGAAGATGACAAGATGGAGAAGTCACCACGACTGTATTTGAAGGAAGTCATCTCCAGACATGGAATACCAATCTCTATTATCTTTGATAGGGATGGCAGATTTATTTCAAGATTCTGGCAGACATTACAGCAAGCATTAGGATCTCATCTAGACATGAGTACTGCCTATCATCCACAAACTGATGGGCAGAGCGAAAGGACGATACAAATGCTTGAAGACATGCTACGAGCATGTGTTATTGATTTCGGAAACAGTTGGGATCGACATCTACCGTTAGCAGAATTTTCCTACAACAACAGCTACCATTCAAGCATTGAGATGGTGCCGTTTGAAGCACTTTATGGTAGAAAGTGGAGGTCTCTGATTTGTTGGAGTGAAGTGGGGGATAAACAGATTACGGGTCTGGAGAAAATACAAGAAACTACCGAGAAAATCATCCAAATTCAACAACGGTTGAAAACCGTCCAAAGTCGACAAAAGAGCTACGCCGACATTAAAAGAAAAGATATAGAATTTGAAATTGGAGAGATGATCATGCTTAAGGTTGCACCTAGGAAAGGCATTGTTCAATTTGGTAAACGAGGTAAATTAAATCCAAGGTATATAGGACCATTCAAGATTATTGATCGTGTCGGACCAGTAGCTTCCCGACTTGAATTACCACAACAACTCGCGGCTGTACATAACACTTTCCACGTCTCAAATTTGAAGAAATGTTTTGCTAAAGAAGATCTCACTATTCCATTAGACGAAATCCAAATCAACGAAAAACTTCAATTCGTCGAAGAACCCGTCGAAATAATGGATCGTGAGGTTAAAAGACTTAAGCAAAACAAGATACAATTGTTAAAGTTCGATGGAATGCTCGTATAGGACCCGAATTCACCTGGGAACGAGAAGATCAGATGAAGAAGAAATACCCGCACTTATTTCCAGAAGATACGTCAACACCTCCAACTGCTTAAAATTTCGGGACGAAATTTATTTAACGGGTAGGTACTGTAGTGACCCGAACTTTTCCATGTTTATATATATTAAATGAAATTGTTATTTACATGATTAAGTGTTTCCAACATGTTAAGCAATCAAACTTGTTAAGACTTGATTAATTGAAATAGGTTTCATATAGACAATTGACCACCCAAGTTGACCGGTGATTCACGAACGTTAAAACTTGTAAAAACTGTATGATGACATATATATGATTATATATATAGTTAACATGATATTATGATAAGTAAGTATCTCATTAGGTATTTTAACAATGAGATATATACATAAAATTGAGTTTATTGAATTAAGAAACTCGAAACGGTATATATAACGATTATCGTTATAACAACGTCTTATTAAATACATATGAATCATATTAAGATATTGATACACTATGTTTAATAATGATAAATGATAAGTAAACATGTCATTAAGTGTATTAACAATGAACTACATATGTAAAAACAAAACTACTCGAAACGAGACATATATGTAACAATTATCGTTGTAACAACATTTAACTGCATATATATATCATACTAAGATATATTAATATATCATAATATCATGATAATGTAATAATTTAACATCTCATTAGATATAATAAACATTGGGTTAACAACATTTAACATGATCGTTAACTTAAAGGTTTCAAATCAACATTTACATGTAACGACTAACGATGACTTAACGACTCAGTTAAAATGTATATACATGTAATGCTTTAATATGTATTTATACACTTTTAAAAGACTTCAAGACACTTATCAAAATACTTCTACTTAACAAAAATGCTTACAATTACATCCTCGTTCAGTTTCATCAACAATTCTACTCGTATGCACCCGTATTCGTACTCGTACAATACACAGCTTTTAGATGTATGTACTATTAGTATATACACTCCAATGATCAGCTCTTAGCAGCCCATGTGAGTCACCTAACACATTGAGAACCATCATTTTGCAACTAGCATGAAATATCTCATAAAATTACAAAAATATTAGTAATCATTCATGACTTATTTACATGTAAAAAAAATTACACATCCTTTATATCTAATCCATATACCAACGACCAAAAACACCTACAAACACTTTCATTATTCAATTTTCTTCATCTAATTGATCTCTCTCAAGTTCTATCTTCAAGTTCTAAGTGTTCTTCATAAATTCTATAAGTTCTAGTTTCATAAAATCAAGAATACTTCCAAGTTTGCTAGCTTACTCCCAATCTTGTAAAGTGATCATCCAACCTCAATAAATATTTCTTATTTACAGTAAGATATCTTTCTAATATATGGTAATACTCATATTCAAACTTTTATTCAATTTCTATAACTATAACAATCTTATTTCAAGTGGAAATCTTACTTGAACTTGTTTTCGTGTCATGATTCTGCTTCAAGAACTTTCAAGCCATCCAAGGATCCTTTGATGCTAGATCTATTTTTCTCATTTCTAGTAGGTTTATCCATAAAACCTGAGGTAGTAATGATGTTCATAACATCATTCGATTCATATATATATAAAACTACCTTATTCGAATGTTTAAACTTGAAATCACTAGAACATAGTTTAGTTAATTCTAAACTTGTTCGCAAACAAAAGTTAATCCTTCTAACTTGACTTTTAAAATCAACTAAACACATGTTCTATATCTATATGATATGCTAACTTAATGATTTAAAACCTAGAAACACGAAAAATACCGTAAAATCGGACATACGCCGTCGTAGTAACACCACGGGCTGTTTTGGGTTTGATAATTAAAAACTATGATAAACTTTGATTTAAAAGTTGTTCTTCTAGGAAAATGATTTTTCTTATGAACATGAAACTATATCCAAAAATCATGGTTAAACTCAAAGTGGAAGTATGTTCTTCAAAATGGTCGACAAGACGTCGTTCTTTCGACTGAAATGAATACCTCTTACAAAAACTACTTGTAACTTATATTTCCGACTATAAACCTATACTTTTTCTGTTTAGATTCATAAAATAGAGTTCAATATGAAACCATAGCAATTTGATTCACTCAAAACGGATTTAAAACGAAGAAGTTATGGGTAAAACAAGATTGGATATTTTTTGATTGTTGTAGCTACGGGAAATATTGTAACAATTCTATACAAATCATCTCCTAGCTAACTTATATTGTATTATACATGTATTCTAATATATTATGTAATCTTGAGATACCATAGACACGTATGAAAATGTTTTGACATATCATATCGACCCATCTATATATATTATTTGGAACAACCATAGACACTCTATATGCAGTAATGTTGGAGTTAGCTATACAGGGTTGAGGTTGATTCCAAAAATATATATACTTTAAGTTGTGATCTAGCCTGAGACATGTATACACTGGGTCGTGGATTGATTCAAGATAATATATATCACTTTATTTCTGTACATTTAACTATGGACAACTAGTTGTAGGTTACTAACGAGGACAGCTGACTTAATAAACTTAAAACATCAAAATGTATTAAAAGTGTTGTAAATATATTTTGAACATACTTTGATATATATGTACATATTTGTTATAGGTTCGTGAATCGACCAGTGGCCAAGTCTTACTTCCCGACGAAGTAAAAATCTGTGAAAGTGAGTTATAGTCCCACTTTTAAAATCTAATATTTTGGGATGAGAATACATGCAGTTTTATAAATGTTTTACGAAATAGACACAAGTAAATGAAACTACATTATATTGGTGAATGATTGAAGTCTAATAAGCCCCTTTTGCTTGGTAACCTAAGAATTAGTAAACCGATCTACTAATTGACGAGAAACCTAAAGATAGATCTATTGGGCCTAACGAACCCCATCCAAAGTACCGGATGATTTATTGCTTTGAATTCGTTTTTATCATATCCGAAGGATTTCCCGGAATGATAGGGGATATTCTTATATGCATCTTGTTAATGTCGGTTACCAGGTGTTCACCATATGAATGATTTTTTTCTCTATGTATGGGATGTATATTGAAATATAAAATCTTGTGGTCTATTATTATGATTTGATAATATATAGGTTAAACCTATAACTCACCAACATTTTTGTTGACGTTTTAAGCATGTTTATTCTCAGGTGATTATTAAGAGCTTCCGCTGTTGCATACTAAAATAAGGACAAGATTTGGAGTCCATGCTTGTATGATATTATGTAAAAACTGCATTCAAGAAACTTATTTTTGATGTAATATATTCTTATTGTAAACCATTATGTAATGGTCGTGTGTAAACGGTATATTTTAGATTATCATTATTTGATAATCTACGTAATACTTTTTAAACCTTTATAGATAAAATAAAGGTTATGGTTGTTTTAAAAATGAATGCAGTCTTTGAAAAACGTCTGATATAGAGGTCAAAACCTCGCGACGAAATCAATTAATATGGAACGTTTATAATCAATATGAACGGGACATTTCACAATCACCTTTATGAACTCCAATTATTCGGGTATTATCCATATAGAATGATACCACTACTGCATTTCAGAAATTAAAAAACAGAAATCAAAGAAAACGAAACCGTTCTCTCTGTTCTTGACCAAGAACATCAAAAGCTTGATTTTGAATCGTTTTTAAAAATCTAAAAGTGCAGAAGTGTTGGAAATCTTTTACTTAAACTATCTGCAGAATTTCAAATCTCAATTCATTATATCGAGTTCGAATTTTCAAGTCAAAGTTTTAATTTTAAAAAGTCAAACTTCATTCTTTGATCGAATTCGAGTTATAGGTTACAATTGAAGTTAAATTAAGGATTTCAGAAGTTTCCAGGAATGATTTAAGACTTAATTCATTTAGAAATCGTGATCCAAAATAGTCTAAAAATCGAATTTGAGTTTGAAGTTCATACGGGTGTTTCAGTACCTGTTCCGATTTCTATATTCTTTATTTTTCTTTGTTTTAATTAATTTCAACAATCACAAAAATTTTCTGTTTAGATTAAGAATACAAAAACAAATCCAATCTATTATTGTTGTGGTTGGTTTGATCTGGGTCGATTTGATTGTGGAAGAAGATGTTATAACATAAAAAACTTGGTTAAATAAAAATGGCTTGGGTCTTCAATCAGAAAAGCAGAAGTAGCGGAGAGGTGTGGGTTATTTTTGGGTTAACGAGAGGTCGAGGGTTCAAGCCTAGGCGCAGGCATTTTTTTTTTACAACTCGTTTAAAGGTAGTTTTATATATTTTTTAAAAATTTTCTTATTATTAAAATTGTTATTATTATTGATATAATTTATGAGTGTTATTATTATTAAGTATTATTAGAATTATAATTATTATTATTATTACCATGATTATATGTAATATGAACATTACTATTATTATTATTAACATTATTGATGTATTTATTATTATAAATTTTGTCATTTAAATATTAGTTATCATTTATCATTATTACTACTAGGATTATGGTTATAATTAAGAATATGGTTATTATTATTATTATTATTATTATTGTGATGCCCCGTACAAAATTAACGTGTACGGATCATCAACAACAGGATCATTACAAGGTCGAACACTATATGCTATTTTAAAATAAGTTTGCATTCATAAGAAAAGGTGACGTCATAACCAACGTCAAATGTTTAACATACGATAGTGTGCTTCTATGAATAGAAGGTAATAATAATAGTACGTGACCCAATGGTCATTACAAATTCATTGTTTCAAAAGTAACATAGTTTGAATGAAAAATAAATGTTTCATGCGGAGACATCTCTAACGAAAGCAGCGGGTGTCTACACAGCAATACTTCAACAGCAGAAGCAATCAAACCTCTAAGCACCTGAGAAAATATGCTTAAAAACGTCAACATGAATGTTGGTGAGCTATAGTTTAAGTATAACATTAATGTCAGGTAGGCCACGAGATTTCAGTATTTCAAAACAGTATAAAAAGTATATGTTCAACCGTGGGCACTTGGTAACTAACTTAACGTAATATCACCCCCTAAAAGTACACTTGGCGAGTGCGTATGTTTACGAAGTATTAAGCACCCATTAAATGCTAGCGCTACTAGCCCGAGTGGGGATGTCAAACCCTATGGCTCCATATCTAAGATTCGCGTTCACTGGTTCAAAGACCAATGACTAAACATTACCGAGCTAAGGGGAAAGTTTATGCCATTGTATAATCCACATATATATAAAGTTTAAGTACTCATGCCTAGTATGTAAAACGTAAAACGAGCATGTATTCTCAGTTCCTAAAATAGTTAAAGTAAAAAGGGATGCTATAACTCACAGTGAAAAGTAGTAAAGTCGGTACGAGATAAGTAAGCAAGTAGTTGGTCCGAAAGGTCCTCAACCTAAGTCAAAAGTTACTAAGTTAGTAAATCGTTCCCAAAGGTTTAAAAGTATGTAAATTAGGTCTTAAGTATCATCATCATTCATCATAAGTCAAAAAGGGTAAAGTAAGTTTCAATCAAGAATAGAGTTCAAAACAAAGGTTGATCTCGATCAGTCGCCACCGCCTCTATACAAACTGAAATGAGGTGAGACCAGTGGCCATGGCTCCGTATATGAGTCCCCTAGTTGCTAACCAAATTCCAGAACCAAACTCGTCTTTGTTTGACCGTGGTAACGGTTTAAGTGCGAGTAGGTCAGAAATTTCAGCACAACGTTAAAAGGGCGTAGTGATTTTTGGAAGGCTATAAATCCTAAACCGTTACTCGGATTAAGACGAGGCCTAAACGGAAAATCATCCAATCGAACCGAAATAACTAGAAATCAACTTTCCAGTAGCTCAGGTATCCTGAACAGAGCCATAAAACAGTAAACAAAGTGCTCCGGTGGGTTCTTGGTGCTTGATGCTCATGACGGTTCTCATCCTTGATGCCTATAGCTTCAAGTGTACAACTCGTTGATGTTTTTGCATCATATTAACCAATTTTTGACCATCATAACACTATTGTATGTCTAAAATATGTAGCACAACTCATTTAAGGGTTGTAAGTAGGTTGATGAACCAAAGTTACATCAATATCTTAGATCCGACACATACATGAGTTCTAATAGTAATATTAAGCTATAAAATTGAATGTAAACTAACTAAAAAAGATATTAAGTTGTAGAACTTAGATCTTAGTTAGATATTGAAGATCCTAGATTAGAAAGTCTAGATCTAGTGTTCTTAAGTTAAACCCTAAGTTACGGAACTTGGATCTTCACTTTAATAAAACCATAAGTTATGAAACTTAGATTTTAATCTGTAGAATGTATTTTAGCTCATAAGCTTTTGTTTACAACAAAATTAGAAGACCATAAGCTATATAAACTTAGATCCAACATAAGTGTATGAAGTTATAACTAGAAAGTTAAAATTCCATTTTCTTGAACTTACAAAGTTTAAGCTTTAGTTCCAAGAAAAATGAGATCAAGTTTAACTAGTAATACTTGATCAAAATTAAATAAATTACTAATTAAAATACTTACAAAAGAAAGAAATAAACTAAAGTTACAAATAACAAGTTCATGTTTGTTTCAAACTTAAGAAGATTCAAGCCAAAACTTGGATCTTTAATTAAATAAACCTTAAGTTTACAAAACATGAACACAAGTAAGATCTCAAAGCTTATGAGCTTTAGATCTTTATAACATCTTAAGTGTAGAACCATAAGTTATAGAAACTTAGATCCTTGTTCTTGATTTCTCATCAAACAAAGATAGAAGAAACAAGATTCATGAAGATACAAAGTATAAAGTTTGATCTTGAACAACAAACAACAAACTTGTAAATTGATGATGAACTTGGTGACTTTTAAAGGAAAAAGAAGAAAGAAAAGAAAATGTATTACTTACAGTTTTAGAGAGAAAGTTGAGAGAAATAAAGTGTAAGTATGTTGTGTGTGTTGAATGAAGTAAAGACTAGCTTATAAGTAACAAAAAAAAAATTTTGAACTCCCCCCATGCCCACTATGGCCGACGGTTTAGGGGTCTCCCAAAAGGGGTAGTCAACTTGCAACTTTCATGTATGAGAGCTTGGTGTATGCTAGGAAGGTGTATAAGTTAAATACATGGGAAAGAGGTGGTCATGCATGCTTGAACATTTTTGTCTCCAACTTAACTTAATTAATCCAAGTTTAACCTTAAAGAGTCATTAGCATAATAGTGGGCTTACTAGTAGTCCATTAAAAAGTAGGGTGGGCTTCCAAGTCCAATAATATAAGCTCAAGTATAAGCAAGCAACAAATTAATAAAAAGTCCAAGTAATTAACTACTTACATTAGTTAATTAGAAATAATTAATAATAATTAATTATGAACGTAAATAATATTCGAAATATTATTCGTGAAAAGCGTGTGTCACAAAGACAAGTCGGGACATTTAAAGTCAAATACGGTAACAAGTAAATGTATAAGAATACATTTAGTATAACGCAAGTATTAATAATAAATATTAATAAATATAAGTCAGAAAATCCAGGGTCGTTACATTACCCACCTGTTAAAGGAAATTTCGTCCCAAAATTTTAAGCTGAGGTAGATGGAGGAGTTGGGAAAACGTGAGGATACTTCTGCATCATTTGATCCTCTCGTTCCCAGGTAAACTCGGGTCCTCGTTTGGCATTCCATCGGACTCGGACGATCGGAATCTTGTTGCGTTTCAAATTTTTGACCTCACGGTCCATAATTTCAACAGGTTCTTCCACGAAGTGGAGTTTGTCATCAATCGTAAGTTCTTCTAGTGGTATGACAACTTCCGATTCAGCAAGACACTTCTTCAAATTTGATACGTGAAAGGTAGGATGAACTGAGCTCAATTGAGTCGGAAGATCCAGATGGTAAGCAACGGGTCCAACACGCTCCAAGATTTCGAAAGGACCAATGTATCACGGGTTAAGCTTCCCACGTTTTCCAAAACGGATCCACCTTTCCAAGGTGCGACCTTCAACATTACACGGTCACCCACATTGAATTCGAAGTCTTTACGTTTAAGGTCGGAATAACTCTTTTGGCGATCACGGGTCGTCTTGAGTCTCGCTTGAATTTGGACAATCTTCTCGGTTGTTTCATGGACTAACTCGGGTCTGGTGATTTTCTTTTCGCCTACTTCGGCCCAACAAATAGGAGAATGGCATTTGCAGCCATACAATGCTTCAAAAGGTGCGGCATTAATACTCGAGTGATAACTGTTGTTGTAAGAGAATTCGGCTAGCGGTAAATGCCTTTCTCAAGCCTTTCCGAAATCAATAACATAAGCACACAACATGTCCTCCAAGGTCTGAATCGTGCGTTCGCTTTGTCCGTCAGTCTGTGGGTGATATGCAGTACTCATGTCGATACGGTCCCCAAGGCTTCTTGCAAAGAATGCCAAAATCTAGAAGCAAAACGGGCATCTCAGTCTGAAATGATCGATAAGGGCACACCATGATGAGATAAAATTTCCTTTATGTATAGTTGAGCGAGTTTTTCCATCGTATCCGTTTCTTTCATGGCTAAGAAGTGTGCAGATTTGGTAAGACGGTCAACGATAACCCAGATGGTATCGTATCCGCCCACCGTCTTTGGTAGTTTCATGATGAAGTTCATTGTTATCCTTTCCCACTTCCTTTGCGAGATTTCCGGTTGCTGAAGCAACCTAGAGGGCCTCTGATGTTTGGCCTTAACCTTTAAGCAAGTCAAACACTTTTCAACATAAGTTGTAACATCATTCTTACGATTTGGCCACCAATACTGTTCCTTGAGATTGTGGTACATTTTATCGGCTCCTGGATGAATTAAATATCTTGACTTGTGGGCTTCGTCTAGAATGAGGCTTCGTAAATCCCCATAACTAGGCACCCAAATTCTTCCGGTGAAGTATCGGAGTCCAGTCTCCTTAACCACGAATCAAGAGACGAGAATGTTCAAGTGTTCATGAGAAATATTCTCCTCTTTGAGAGCCTCATCTTGGGCTACTCGAATCTGGCTATTAAGGTTCGAATGAATGGTGATGTTCAGGGCTCGGACACGTAGAGGTGCCATCCTCTCCTTTCAGCTCAAAGCGTCAGCTACAACATTGGCCTTGCCAGGGTGGTAACGAAGTTCACAATCATAGTCGTTCAGCATCTCGTTCCATCGTCGCTGTCTCATGTTCAGTTGTTTCTGATCGAAAATGTGTTGGAGGCTTTTGTGGTCGGTGAAGATAGTACTTTTAGTTTCGTAAAGATAGTGTCTCCATAATTTGAGCGCAAAAACAACGGCTCCAAGTTCGAGATCATGAGTAGTGTAGTTTCGCTCGTGAATCTTCAGTTGACGAGAAGCATAAGCAATGACCTTCGTTCTTTGCATCAATACGCAACCAAAACCATTTTTAGAGGAATCACAATATACGACGAAATCGTCACCGCCTTCAGGGAGTGATAAGATAAGCTCGGTGGTCAATTTCTGCTTCAAGGTTTGAAATGCTGATTCGTGTTCGGTTTCCCAAACGAACTTCTTTCCTTTATGAGTCAGCGCGATCAAAGGACACGCAATCAGAGAGAAACCTTCAATAAATCTTCGGTAGTAATCGACGAGACCTAAAAATTGGCAGATATGAGTCGGAGTAGTGGGAGTTTCCCACTTGCTGATAGCTTCGATCTTTGTGAGATCAACCTTGATACCTTGATCGCTCACAATATGACCCAGGAATTGGACTTCCTTCAACCAAAACTAACACTTGGAGAATTTGGCATAAAGTTGCTCTTGTCTCAAGAGTTCAAGCACTAATCAAAGATGTTGCTCATGTTCTTCTTCGCTTTTGGAGTAGATGAGGATATCATCTATGAAGACGATAACGAACTTATCCAGGTATGGCTTGCATACACGATTCATGAGATCTATAAACACAGCAGGTGCGTTGGTTAAACCGAATGGCATCACGAGAAACTCATAATGACCATAACGGGTTCTGAACGCAGTTTTCATCACATCACTCTCCTTCACCCTCAACTGGTGATAACCGGATCGCAAATCGATCTTAGAGTAAATGCTTTATCCTTGCAGCTGATCGAAAAGATCGTCAATTCGGGGAAGGGGATACCGATTCTTGATCGTCAACTTGTTGAGTTCGCGGTAGTCGATACACATGCGGAAAGATCCGTCCTTCTTCTTCACAAACAAAACAGGTGTGCCCCAAGGCGATGAACTTGGTTGGATAAATCCACAGTCTAGCAGTTCTTGTAGTTGGCTCTGCAACTCTTGCATTTTGGAAGGTGAGAGTCAATAAGGTGCGAGAGCTACAGGTGCATCTCCTGGCACTAAATCGATCTGAAACTCCACTGCCGTCGTTGGTGGTAATCCAGGCAATTCTTCTGGGAAGACATCGGGAAATTCGTTCACAATTCGTACATCATCCACGCTCTTCACCTCGGTTTCTAATGTTTTCACATGTGCTAAAACCGAAAGACTTCCTTTTTCGTGATCTTTTGTGCTTTCATGCAACTAATGAGGTTTAGCTTCGAGTTACATCACTATCCGTAAATAATCAGTGGCTCACCATCTCCGTGTGGTATGTGAATAGCTTTATCTCCACAGATAATGTCGGCCCTTACCTTGGTCAACCAGTCCATACCGACAATCACATCAAAACTTCCCAATTTGATGGGTATCAAGTCAATCCCGAAATCCACACCAGCTATGTTGATAATACCTCCTCGGCTAATTTGGTCAACTTTCTCAAGTTTTCCATTGGCTACCTCAACAAGCATACTCTCTTTTAAAGGAACTAACGACCAATTTATCTTAGAGCAAAAGTGTCTACATACATAACTCCTATCGGTACCAGTATCAAATAGGACAGAAGCTAATAGATTGTTGATAGTGAATATACCTGTAACCAAGTCGGGGTTCTCACGGGCATACCTTGCTTTTACGTTGAAAGCTCTTACACGCGCTGGCCCGCCGTCCTTTCTCTTGTTAGGACATTCATTCCTGAAGTGGCCCTGTTGTCCACACTTATAGCACTTCCTTGGCCCAGTAGGGTTTGTCTTCACAGTTGGGGTGGTGACCTTGCAGTCTTTGCCAATATGCCCAGTCCTTTTACACTTTTCACAGACCACGTTGCAGTACTCAGTATGTTGCTTGTAGCATCTCTTGCACTGCGGGAGACTACCCTTGTAGTTAGGGTTCGAGCTAAGGTTCGGGTTGGAGTTGTTTCCCTTGAAACTTTCATGCCTCTTAGCTGGGTTTTGATCAAAGACCCTTCCCTTGTTACTGTCCCACTTACGTTTCTCATTACTAGCTCCCGATTCGGATTTCCCCTTTTCTGGTTCTTTGCTGGTAATTTGGTTCATCAGGGTGTGCGCCATACGCATAGCTTCCGGGACATCAGCTGGTTTTGAAGAGGTGACATTTCCCTGAATGGACTTGGGAAGTCCCCACAAATACCGTTCCATTCGCTTAAATTCCGGTGTAACCATCATGGGACAAATCAAAGATAGTTCTAAGTACCCTCAGTTATAACCATCAAGATCGGTTCCCACAACCTTCAACTCCCAAAACTCAGCTTCCATTTTCTGAATCTCTGTTCTGGGGCAGTACTCCTCGATCATAGCCCCCTTAAATTCCTCTCACGGTGTAGCATGAGCGTTGTCAATACCTTTAGCCTGAGCAAGTGTGTTCCACCAGGTTAAAGCGCCGTCCGACAGTGTACAGGAGGCATACTTAGTCTTGTTCATTTCTGAGCAGTTGCTCACACGGAACACAGCTTCCAATTTCTCAAACCACCTCGTCAGTCCAACCGGCCCCTCAGTACCACTGAAATTGTGGGGCTTGCAGCTTTGAAACTCCTTATAGGTGCACCCGTTATGATTGTTCTGGTTAACATGTGGAGCTTGGGGGTTGACATTCACAATTGTTGCGGCTATTCGTTCAGTTATCATTTCCTCAATATGTGTTGCTGTGGGCATTGATCTTCCGTTTGCCATTGATCTTCGAAACAGAAATTTCGACTTAAGTCAAAATCCAGCATTCAATAAATAATATGGTATATGGTAACCAACATGGAATCAACACATCGCATGTTAATTAAGTAATGCAACTAGATATAGATACAACAAAATCATCATATAGTAACGTAAATAGAACACTGTACAGAAATTAAACAACACCAAGTTCCATTCATTTAATAAGAAAGTGACATACATCCGCATAAGGTTCGTACAGTACATGAGTAAAACATGAAACTACAAACGAGATTACATAATGAAATCTAATACAATAGCCCTATGGTGACGGTGGGTAAAGGATGTCCATCATGTGGGATACCTGGTCCTCGAGCTCAGTTACCCGAGCACGGAGGATATGCACTTCCCTCGTCAGTTCCTCGACGACGGGGGATGCTGGTGGGGCAGGCGGTGCAGATGGTACAGGTGGAGCTAGTGGTGCAGACGGTCCAGCACCAGAAGTAGACGGTGCGTAACGGGAAGCCTTACACACGAATGGATCGACAGGGTAAGGCACAACCCGCTTACTGGCGGTAACCCTAACCAACTGTCCGCGTGCGTCCATGAACGGTCTACCTACGTTAACCTTGGAATAACAGTACCATCGAAATGATACCACTTCTTCGGCGGGGTAGAGGGCAGCTGCACGGGCGTCTCCTCAGGGTCCTCGTCAGAATTCTCATCGGAATCCTCCTCGCTGGAGTCGTCGGATGATGAATCGTCTGAATCATCTGAAGGTGGATGTGCCTGACCGGTAGTCATAAGTCGGTATCTGCCAGGCGGGATCGGCACGACACGTCCATCAGGAAGGCGTCTAGCCCAATGTCCATGCTCATTGAGGAAAGGACCGTCCCCATTTTCCCCAGGAATCACAGCACCACCGGAATGGTGCTGTGGCTCCGAGAGTCCTGGGTTAGGTGGAGCTAGAATCTCCTCTGGGTCCTCGTCTCCATCAGAGATGATCATCAGGTCAGGTGCGTAGCTACTGTCCCCAGAGGATGAATCACCAGAGTCACTGGAGGGTAGCGATGACGGGATCTGTGAGTCGCCGGCAATAGCAGGCGAGGTGGCAGATGAATCTGAGTCGTTGTCCAAGTCAATGATGATGGGCGGGATATCCGACATCTGAACAAGGAAAAATAACTTTTTCCATGTCAGTAAGTCATATAGCAAGCACGTATTAGGCAAAGTAACTATGACAGACTAGATCATCTATAGCAGTAAGTAGCATGGCAATAATGACAAGTACCACGCAATCAAAAGCAGATAGTAGCATGTAGTAGTGAAAACAAGTAGCAGTATACGACATATAACAGTAAAAATAAGCAGAAGCATGCAGCAAGTTCCGCAGAAACAAGTAAACTAGCAAGTTGTAGATTAGTCCTATTAGTGAATCCTATTCGGTCCGGTCTAGACTCACTAATGCAACGTAATTCCCTACAACCTGGCTCTGATACCAAATGTGATGCCCCATACAAAATTAACGTGTATGGATTATCA
This sequence comes from Rutidosis leptorrhynchoides, assembly GCF_046630445.1. Classification (NCBI taxonomy): domain Eukaryota; kingdom Viridiplantae; phylum Streptophyta; class Magnoliopsida; order Asterales; family Asteraceae; genus Rutidosis; species Rutidosis leptorrhynchoides. Next base: position 308,317,099 of record NC_092336.1, on the reverse strand, counting down.
ACAACAGGATCATTACAAGGTCAAACACTATATGCTGTTTTAAAATAAGTTTGCATTCATAAGAAAAGGTGACGTCATAACCAACGTCAAATGTTTAACATACGATAGTGTGCTTCTACGAATAGAAGGCAATAATAATAGTACATGACCCAATGGTCATTACAAATTCATTGTTTCAAAAGTAACATAGGTTGAATGAAAAATAAATGTTTCATGCGGAGACATCTCTAACAGAAGCAGCGGGTGTCTACACAGCAATACTACAATAGCGGAAGCAATCAAACCTCTAAGCACCTGAGAAAACATGCTTAAAAATGTCAACACGAATGTTGGTGAGCTATAGTTTATGTATAACAGTAATGTCAGGTAGTCCACGTAATTTCAGTATTTCAAAATAGTATGAAAAGTATATGTTCAACCGTAGGCACTTGGTAACTAACTTAACGTAATATCACCCCCTAAAATTACACTTGGCGAGTGCGTATGTTTACGAAGTATTAAACACCCGTTAAATGCCAGCGCTACTAGCCCGAGTGGGGATGTCAAACCCTATGGATCCATATCTAAGATTCGCGTTCACTGGTTCAAAGACCAATGACTAAACGTTACCAAGCTAAGGGGAAAGTTTATGCCGTTGTATAACCCACACATATATAAAGTTTAAGTAATCGTGCCTAGTATATAAAACGTAAAATGCGCATGTATTCTCAGTTCCCAAAATAGTTAAAGTAAAAAGGGATGCTGTAACTCACAATGAAAAGTAATAAAGTCGGTACGAGATAAGTAAGCAAGTAGTTGGTCCGAAAGGTCCTCAACCTAAGTCAAAAGTTACTAAGTCAGTAAATCATTCTCAAAGGTTTAAAAGTATGTAAATTAGGTCTTAAGTATCATCATCATTCATCATAAGTCAAAAAGGGTAAAGTAAGTTTCAATTAAGAATAGAGTTCGAAACAAAGGCTGATTCGTTCAGTTGCCACGACCTCTATACAAATTGAAATGAGGAGAGACCAGTGGCCATGGCTTCGTATATGAGTTCCCTAGTTGCTGACCAATTTCCAGAACCAAAATCATCTTGGTTTGACCGTGTTGATGGTTTAAGTGTGAGTAGGTCAGAAATTTTAGCACAACGTTAAAAGGGCGTAGTGATTTTCGGAAGGCTATAAATCCTAAACCGTAACTCGGATTAAGACGAGGCCTAAATGGAAAATCATCTACTCGAACCGAACTAACTGGAAATCAACTTTCCAGTAGCCCAGCAGCTGGATCAAACCCATAAAACAGTAAACAAAGTGCTCCAGTGGGTTCTTAGTGCTTGATGCTCATCACAGTTCTCATCCTTGATGCCTATAGCTTCAAGTGTACAACTCGTTGATGTGTTTGCATCATCTTAACCAAGTTTTGACCATAATAACACTAGTGTATATCTAAGATATGTAGCACAACTCATTTAAGGGTTGTAAGTAGGTTGATGAACCAAAGTTACATCAAGATCTTAGATCCGACACATACATGAGTTCTAATCGTAATATTAAGCTATAAAATTGAATGTAAACTAACTAAACAAGATCTTAAGTTGTAGAACTTAGATCTTAGTTAGATCTTGAAGATCCTAGACTAGAAATTCTAGATCTAGTGTTCTTAAGTTAAACCCTAAGTTATGGAACTTGGATCTTCACTTTAATAAAACCATAAGTTATGAAACTTAGATTTTAATCTTGTAGAATGTATTTTAGCTCATAAGCTTTTGTTTACAACAAAATTGGAAGACCATAAGCTATAGAAACTTAGATCCAACATAAGTGTATGAAGTTATAACTAGAAAGTTAAACTTCCATGTTCTTGAACTTACAAAGTTTAAACTTTAGTTCCAAGAAAAATGAGATCTAGTTTAACTAGTAATACTTGACCAAAATTAAATAAATCACTAATTGAAATACATACAAAAGAAAGAAATAAACTAAAGTTACAAATAACAAGTTCATGTTTGTTTCAAACATAATAAGATTCAAGCCAAAACTTGGATCTTTAAGAAAATAAACCTTAAGTTTACAAAACATGAACACAAATAAGATCTCAAAGCTTATGAGCTTTAGATCTTTATAACATCTTAAGTGTGGAACCATAAGTTATAGAAACTTAGATCCTTGTTCTTGATTTCTCGTCAAACAAAGATGGAAGAAACAAGATTTATGAAGATACAAACTATAAAGTTTGATCTTGAACAACAAACAACAAACTAGTAAATTGATGATGAACTTGGTGATTTTTAAAGGAAAAAGAAGAAAGTAAAGAAATTGTATTACTTACAATTTTAGAGAGAAAGTTGAGAGAAATAAAGTGTAAGTATGTTGTGTGTGTTGAATGGAGTAAAGACTAGCTTATAAGTAATAAAAAAAAATAAAAAATTTGAACTCCCCCCATGCCCACTATGGCCGACAGTTTAGGGGTCTCCCAAAAGGGGTAGTCAACTTGCAACTTTCATGTATGGGAGCTTGGTGTATGCTAGGAAGGTGTATAAGTTAAATACATGGGAAAGAAGTGGTCATGCATGCTTGAACATTTTTGTCTCCAACTTAACTTAATTAATCCAAGTTTAACCTTAAAGAGTCATTAGCATAATAGTGGGCTTACTAGTAGTCCATTCAAAAAAGTAGGGTGGGCTTCCAAGTCCAATAACATAAGCCCAAGTATAAGCAAGCAACAAATTAATAAAAAGCCCAAGTAATTAACTACTTACATTAGTTAATTAGAAATAATTAATAATAATTAATTATGAGCGTAAATAATATTCGAAATATTATTCGTGAAAAGCGTGTGTCACAAAGACAAGTCGGGACATTTAAAGTCAAATACGGTAACAAATAAATGTATAAGAATACATTTAGTATAACGCAAGTATTAATAATAAATATTAATAAATATAAGTCGGAAAATCCAGTGTTGTTACAATTATTACTATTATATTTATTAACGACTAAGACATGTATTATCATTATTAATGTATAGACATAAATATTATGGATAATGTTATTATCATTTTCTTATTAAGTAACATCATTAAGTATTATTAAAGTTATTACTGGTAGTACTAATATTAATATAAGTATTATTATGATTAGGATTATTATTATGAGTAACTTTTAATGAACCATCACTAAAATTATTAATATTAATAATAAAATGGTTATGTTTATAGTTACTAATAATATCAATATTATTACTGTTATCATTAATACTAGAAGTATCCTTAATTTTAACCTATAATTTATTAAAACTAGTAATATCATTATTATTAGTATTATAAGTATTTTAAAATTTATCATCTTATATAAAAATTTGTATTATTATTATTATATTTAAATTTAACAGTATTATTACCCATTTCTTAATATTCTCATTAAATTAACTAACAAAGGATATTCTTATAACAATATATTTAATACACATAAGTAAACTATATTAAGATCTTATTATTTATTAAAATATATAAAATAAATATATAATATATAAGTTATTGATATAAAAACTTATATTACTAATAATAATATATATATTTGTTCGATTACAAGTATATGTGTTAATATATATATGAATGATATAGGTTCATGAATCCAAGGCTAACCCTGCATTGTTCAGTTGCGTTGTATGAATATTTTTACTACAAAATATTGTATTGTGAGTCTCATTTGCTCCCTTTTTAAATGCTTTTGTAATATATATTTTTAGGACTGAGAATACATGTGCTGCTTTTATAAATATTTTACGGAATAGACACAAGTACTCAAAACTACATTCTATGGTTGGATTATCGAAATCGAATATCACCCCTTTAGCTTGGTAACCTAAGAATTTGGGAACAGACACCCTAATTGACGCGAATCCTAAAGGTAGATCTACGGGCAATAACACCCCCATACTGGAAAATGGTATGCTTTAGTACTTCGAGTTTATATTATACAGATGGATTTCTGTTTTGGGGATATTCTATATGCATGATGTTAATGTCGGTTACCAGGTGTTCAATCCATATGAATGATTTTTATGCAGATGCATGATGTTTATGAGAAATGAAATGAAAATCTTGTGGTCTATTAAATTAATGGAAATGATTGTTTATGAAAAACTAATGAACTCACCAACCTTTTGGTTGACACTTGAAAGCATGTTTATTCTCAGGTATTAAGAAAATATTTCTCTGTACATTTGCTCATTTTAGAGATATTACTTGGAGTCATTCATGACATATTTCAAAAGACGTTGCATTCGAGTCGTTGAGTTCAACAAGATTATTATTAAGTCATTGATAGTTTGGATATATTATGAAATGGTATGCATTCCTGTCAACTTTCGATGTACTCCCTCCGTCCCTATATTATTGTCCACTATTCCATTTTGGGATGTCCTAAATTAATTGTCCACTTCCATAAATGGAAAGGAAAGAAGATATTTCATTGGTGGATCTGGAGAGAGAAAATATTTCATTGGTGGAGAAATGAAGTTATTGGGATTTCCTTAAACTGTGTGTTTTTTGTCTGGTGACAATAAATATGGGACGGAGGGAGTAATGAAAGTTTGTCTTTCAAAAACAAATGCAATGTTTGTAAATGTATCATATAGAGGTCAAATACCTCGCAATGAAATCAACTATTGTGAATCGTTTATAATCGGTATGAACGGGTCCCTTAAGTTGGTATCAGAGCGGTGGTCATAGCGAACCAGGTCTTGCATTAGTGTGTCTAACTGATAGTTGTTAGGATGCATTAGTAAGTCTGGACTTCGACCGTGTCTGCATGTCAAAAAGTTTTGCTTATCATTTCGTGTCGAAAATTATCTGCTTATCATTCTTAGGGAATCACTTGCTTATCATTCTTAATCTAGACATATCTTACTGCTTGGAATGTATGAATAGTGTACAGACAAAATTTATATCTTAGCGTATCTGTTATTGTAAATTTTGCCTAACATATTCCGTAAATTCCTTCGTAATCCACGAAATCTTTTGTTCTATATATATAGATATTCTATGTAATTAGAATATCATTCGATAGCCGAAAATCATTTCATATCGAAAAATCCTTTATTCAATCATACGAAATGGAACTCGCTACTAGTACAAGTTCCTCGGATTCCGATATAGAGTTTCACTCGAGTTCCGAAAGCTGTGTGACCGGAATGGATCAACCAAGTAGCCATCATCCATTCTGGAAGAATTGGGAATGGGTTCATAGTCGACTTAATCAATGGAGGCGCGAAGAAGGCGATCCTTTTCACCAACCAAATTTCCCTCTTGGCGATGAACCTGAAGCACTTACAGGCGAACCTGTCCGTAATACCATTTTCTCTCTCATATCCAGGGTATCTCGTCATGACTATATACAATCTCAAATTCTAGATCTTATTCATCCGCTTGTCCGAACCGACAATCATCCCGGTGTAATAGAAGAAGTCAACGAGCTTCTCGCTCGAGTAATCAATTTGGAAAACACGGTGCAAAACCTACTAGCACCAGCAACATCACCGGTACCATCAACAATACATGCCTCAACATCTCTTTCTGTACCTCGAGTATAATCATCGTTCTAAGTATCGTTCTACATCAATTATCTTCGTTCTTCATGGCGATTATGTAATCGCTAATGTTTTAGAGATTATGTATTCTAGTTCTAACAGTAAATCAAATGAGATTAATATCACATTAACTCATTAAATCCATGATTACATTTGAAGAAAATATATATGTATATATGTTTTCATAAAGATTTTAATTAAAAATTCTTTTGTACAAACTGTTAATGGTGAAAATATTTTAACGGGTAGGTAATACCCGAGGAATATTTAGATTTCACATTAATAAGTTATAACGTACATTCTTCGAACCTGATTCAACAGTCACTTACTATCCTATTTACATCCACAGATATACGTATCCGTTCAACACAGAATAACTATTTTCATTCAATTTCATATTTGGATTTTGACTTATCAGAATTCAACAAGTGGCATAATGAAGAAAACATTTGACAAAATAAAATTTGTTAGAAACAAACAAATTAACTATGAGAAATTTTGTTAACAAAATTCTAGCTAACTGTTAATTCCTTATTACATTTTATTTATCGCAATTTAATTATCGCAATTTTAATTCTCGCAATTTTATTTATCGTCATTTAATTTCTGTTATTTACTTTACGCACTTTAAATATCATCGGATAAATCGGGACACATATACAAGGTTTTGACATATCATATCGACGCATCTATATATATTATTAAGAATAACCATAGACACTCTATATGAAATATCCCGTTCATATTGATTATAAACGTTCCATATTAATTGATTTTGTTGCCAGGTTTTGACCTCTATATGAGACGTTTTTCAAAGACTGCATTCGTTTTTAAAACAAACCATAACCTTTATTTTATCGACAAGGTTAAAAAGACACCACTTAGACTATCCAGAAATGATAATCTAACAAATATCACACTTACACACTACCAATACATATTGGTTTACAAATATTAATATGTTACAACAAAATAAATCTTAAATGCAGTTTTAAACAATATTATACAAGCATGCTGACACCAAATCTTGTCTATATAATAGCATGCAATAGCAGAAGCTCTTAATAATCACCTGAGAATAAACATGCTTTAAACGTCAACAAAAAATATTGGTAAGTTATAGGTTTAACCTATATATTTATCAAATCGTAATAATAATCCACAAGATTTCAAATTTCAATATACATCCCATACATAGAGATAAAAATCATTCATATGGTGAACACCTGGTAACTGACATTAACAAGATGCATATAAGAATATCCCCATCATTCCGGGACATCCATCGGACATGATATAAAACTCGAAGTACTAAAGCATCCGGTACTTTGGATGGGGTTTGTTAGGCCCAATAGATCTATCTTTAGGATTCGCGTCAATTAGGCGTGCACTAATTCTCAAAAATAGTGATGTTCCCTAATTCTTAGGCTACCAAGCAAAAAGGGGCATATTCGGCTTCGATCATTCAATCATAGAAAGTTGTTTCATGTACTTGTGTCTATTTTGTAAAACATTTATAAAGCTGCATGTATTCTCATCCCAAAAATATTAGATTTTAAAAGTGGGACTATAACTCACTTTCACAGATTTTTACTTCGTCAGGAAGTAAGACTTGGTCACTAGTCGATTCATGAACCTATAACAAATATATACATATATATCAAAGTATGTTCAAAACATATTTACAACATTTTTAATACGTTTTAAAGTTTTAAGTTTATTAAGTCAGCTGTCCTCGTTAGTAACCTACAACTAGTTGTCCACAGTTAGATGTACAGAAATAAAGCAATATATATTATCTCGAATCAATCCACTACCTCGTGTATACAAGCCTCAGGCTAGATCACAACTCAAAGTATATATAATATTTTTAAATCAACCTCAACCCTGTATAGCTAACTCCAACATTACTGCATATAGAGTGTCTATGGTTGTTCCAAAATATATATATATATAGATGGGTCGATATGATATGTCAAAACATTGTATTCATGTCTATGGTATCCTAAGATTACATAATATATTAGAATACATGTATAATACAATATGAGTTAGCTAGGATATGATTAATATAGATTTGTTACCAATTTTTACGTAGCTACAACAAGCAAAATTATCCAATCTTGTTTTACCCATAACTTCTTCGGTTTAAATCTATTTTGAGTGATTCAAGTTGATATGGTTTCAAATTGAACTTAAGTTTATGAATCTAAACAGAAAAAGTATAAGTTTACAGTAGGAAATATAGGTTACAAGTCATTTTTGTAAAGGTAGTCATTTCAGTCGAAAGAACGACGTCTAGATGACCATTTTGAAAAACATAATTCCACTTTGAGTTTAACCATAATTTTTGGATATAGTTTCATGTTCATAAGAAAAATCATTTTCCCAGAAGAACAACTTTTAAATCAAAGTTTATCATAGTTTTTAATTAACTAACCCAAAACAGCCCGCGGTGTTACTACGACGGCGTATATCCGGTTTTACGGTGTTTTTCGTGTTTTCAGGTTTTAAATCATTAAGTTAGCATATCATATAGATATATAAAATGTGTTTAGTTGATTTTAAAAGTCAAGTTAGAAGGATTAACTTTTGTTTGCGAACAATTTTAGAATTAACTAAACTATGTTCTAGTGATTACAAGTTTAAACCTTCGAATAAGGTAGCTTTATATATATGAATCGAATGATGTTATGAACATCATTACTACCTCAGGTTTTGTGGATAAACCTATTGGAAATGAGAAAAATACATCTAGTTTCAAAGGATCCTTGAATGGCTTGAAAGTTCTCGAAGTAGAATCATGACACGAAAACAAGTTCAAGTAAGATTTCCACTCAAAATAAGATTGTTAAAGTTATAGAAATTGAATCAAATTTTGAATATGAGTATTACCATGTATTAGAAAGATATATTACTGTAAATAAAAAGATTTCTTGAGGTTGAATGATCACACAAAGTGGATTTGCAAGATTGGAAGTAAGCTAGCAAACTTAGAAGTGTTGTTAGTGTGTTCTTGAGTAGTTGTTTTATAAGTTGTTTTATGTATGGATTTATGAACTAGATTGAGCTAGATTTTGTTGAAGGTGATGAAGAACACTTAGTATAAAGGAAGAACACTTGAGAGAGAGTAATTTGATTCAAGAAAATTGAAATGAAAGTGTTGTTGTGATGCTCCTAATTCACGTGAACTTATAGTGTCCATATAGTCTTCATTAGTTTGTAATCTTATGAGATATTTCATGCTAGATGTTAAATGATAGTTCCCACATGGTTAGGTGACTCACATGAGACGCTAAGAGCTAATCATTGGAGTGTATATACCAAAAGTAAATACATGTAGAAGCTAGGTATTGTACGAGTACGAATACGGATGCATACGAGTAGAATTGTTGATGAAAATGAATGATGATGTAATTGTAAGCATTTTTGTTAAATAGAAGTACTTCGATAAGTGTCTTGAAGTCTTTCAAATGTGCATGAATACATATTAAAACACTACATGTATATACATTTTAACTGAGTCGTTAAGTCATCGTTAGTCGTTACATGTAAGTGTTGTTTTGAAACCTTTAGGTTAACGATCTTGTTAAATGTTGTTAACCCATTGTTTAATCCATATATATGTCATTATATAGTTTTTACAAGTTTTATCATTCGTAAATCACCGGTCAACTTGGGTGGTCAATTGTCTATATGAAATCTATTTCACTTAATCAAGTCTTAACAAGTTTGATTGCTTAACATGTTGGAAACACTTAATCATGTAAATATCAATTTCATTTAATATATGTAAACATGGAAAAGTTCGGGTCACTACAGTACCTACCCGTTAAATAAATTTTGCCTCGAAATTTTAAGCAGTTGGAGGTGTTGACGTATCTTCTGTAAATAAGTGCGGGTATTTCTTCTTCATCTGATCTTCTCATTCCCAAGTGAACTCAGGTCCTCTACGAGCATTCCATTGAACCTTAACAATTGGTTTCTTGTTTTGCTTAAGTCTTTTAACCTCACGATCTATTATTTCGATGGGTTCTTCGATGAATTGAAGTTTTTCGTTGATTTGGATTTCGTCTAATGGAATAGTGAGATCTTATTTAGCAAAACATTTCTTCAAATTTGAGACGTGAAAAGTGTTATGTACAGCCGCGAGTTGTTGAGGTAATTCAAGTCAGTAAGCAACTAGTCCGACACGATCAATAATCTTGAATGGTCCAATATACCTTGGATTTAATTTCCCCCGTTTACCAAATCAACCAACGCCTTTCCAAGGTGCAACTTTAAGCATGACCATCTCTCAAATTTCAAATTCTATATCTTTTCTTTTAATGTCAGCGTAGCTCTTTTGTCGACTTTGAGCGGTTTTCAATCGTTGTTGAATTTAGATGATCTTCTCGGTAGTTTCTTGTATTATCTCCGGACCCGTAATCTATCTATCCCCCACTTCACTCCAACAAATCGGAGACCTGCACTTTCTACCATAAAGTGCTTCAAACGGCGCCATCTCAATGCTTGAATGGTAGCTGTTGTTGTAGGAAAATTATGCTAACGGAAGGTGTCGATCCCAACTATTTCCGAAATCAATAACACATGCTCTTAGCATGTCTTCAAGCGTTTATATCGTCCTTTCGCTCTACCCATCAGTTTGTGGATGATAAGCAGTACTCATGTCTAGACGAGTTCCTAATGCCTGCTGTAATGTCTGCCAGAATCTTGAAATAAATCTGCCATCCCTATCAGAGATAATAGAGATTGGTATTCCATGTCTGGAGATGACTTCCTTCAAATACAGTCATGCTAACTTCTCCATCTTGTCATCTTCTCTTATTGACAGGAAGTGTGCTGATTTGGTGAGACGATCAACTATTACCCAAATAGTATCAAAACCACTTGCAGTCCTTGGCAATTTAGTGGTGAAATCCATGGTAATGTTTTCCCATTTCCATTCCGGGATTTCGGGTTGTTGAAGTAGACCTGATGGTTTCTGATGCTCCGCTTTGACCTTAGAACACGTCAAACATTCCCCTACGTATTTAGCAACATCGGCTTTCATACCTGGCCACCAAAAATGTTTCTTGAGATTCTTGTACATCTTCCCCGTTCCAGGATGTGTTGAGTATCTGGTTTTATGAGCTTCTATAAGTACCATTTCTCTCATATCTCCAAATTTTGGTACCCAAATTCTTTCAGCCCTATACTGGGGTCCGTCTTCCTGAATATTAAGATGCTTCTCCGATCCTTTGAGTATTTCATTCTTTAAATTTTCCTCTTTTAAAACTCCTTGTTGCGCCTCTTTTATTTGAGTAGTAAGGTTATTGTGAATCATTATATTCATAGCTTTTACTTGAATGGGTTCTCTGTCCTTTCTGCTCAAGGCGTCGGCTACCACATTTGCCTTCCCCAGGTGGTAACGAATCTCAAAGTCGTAATCATTCAACAATTCAATCCACCTGCGCTGCCTCATGTTCAGTTGTTTCAGATTAAATATGTGTTGAAGACTTTTGTGGTCGGTATATATAATACTTTTGACCCCATATAAGGTAGTGCCTCCAAGTCTTTAATGCAAAAACAACCACGCCTAATTCCAAATCATGCGTCGTATAATTCTGCTCGTGAATCTTCAATTGTCTTAACGCATAAGCAATTACCTTCGTTCGTTGCATAAGCAATTACCTTCGTTTGTTGCATTAATACACAACTGAGACCTTGCTTTGAGGCGTCACAATATATCACAAAATCATCATTCCCTTCAGGTAATGATAATATAGGTGCCGTAGTTAACTTTTTCTTCAACAATTGAAATGCTTTCTCTTGTTCATCCTTCCATTCAAATTTCTTCCCTTTATGCGTTAATGCAGTCAAGGGTTTTGCTATTTTGGAAAAATCTTGGATGAATCTCCTGTAATAACCAGCCAGCCCTAAAAATTGGCGTATGTGTTTCGGAGTTTTTGGGGTTTCCCACTTTTCAACGGTTTCAATCTTTGCTGGATCCACCTGAATACCTTCTTTGTTCACTATATGACCTAGGAATTGAACTTCTTCTAACCAAAATACACACTTTGAAAACTTAGCGTACAGTTTTTCTTTCCTTAACAACTCTAGTAATTTTCTCAAATGTTCTTCGTGCTCTTGATCATTCTTCGAGTAAATAAGTATGTCATCGATGAAAACAATGACAAACTTGTCAAGATATGGCCCACACACTCGGTTCATGAGGTTCATGAACACAGCTGGTGCGTTAGTCAATCCAAAACGGCATAATCATAAACTCGTAATGACCGTAACGTGTCCTAAAAGCAGTCTTTGGAATATCATCCTCCTTCACCCGCATTTGATGATACCTAGAATGTAAATCAATCTTCGAATAAATTGACGAGCCTTGTAGTTGATCAAATAAATCGTAGATTCTTGGTAGTGGGTAGCGGTTCTTGATGGTAAGTTTGTTCAACTCTCGGTAGTTGATACACAACCTAAATGTACCATCCTTCTTCTTGACAAACAAAACAGGAGCTCCCCACGGTGATGTACTTGGTCGAATGAAACCACGCTCTAAAAGTTCCTGTAACTGAATTTGTAATTCTTTCATTTCGCTGGGTGCGAGTCTGTATGGAGCACGAGCTATTGGTGCAGCTCCTGGTACAAGGTCTATTTGAAATTCAACAGATCGATGTGGGGGTAATCCCAGTAATTCTTTCAGAAATACATCGGGAAATTCTTTTGCGACGGGAACATCACTGACGTTCTTTTCTTCAGGTTTAACTTCCTTGATGTGTGCTAGAATGACGTAACAACCTTTTCTTATTAGTTTTTGCGTCTTTATACTACTAATAAGATTTAATTTCGCATTATTCTTTTCTCCGTACACCATTAAAGGTTTTCCTTTTTCACGCACAATGCGAATCGCATTTTTGTAACAAACGACTTCTGCTCTCACCTTTTTCAACCAGTCCATGCCAATTATTACATCAAAACTCCCTAACTCGACTGATATTAAATCAATTTTAAATGTTTCGTCAACCAGTTTAATTTCTCGATTCCGACATATATTATCTACCGAAATTAATTTGCCGTTTTCTAATTCGAGTAAAAATTTATTATCCAAAGGCGTCAATGGACAACTTAATTTAGCAAAACAATCTGTACTCATATAACTTCTATCCACACCCGAATCAAATAAAACATAAGCGGATTTATTGTCAATAAGAAACGGTCCCGTAACAAGCTCCGGGTCTTCGTGTGCTTCTGCCGTATTAATATTGAAAATTCTTCCGCGGCCCTGCCCATTAGTATTCCCCTGATTCGGGAAATTTTTAATAATGTGGCCCAGTTTTCCACATTTATAACAGACTACGTTGGCAGTACTTGCTCCGACACTACTTGTTCCGACATTGCTCGTTCCGACACTATTTGTTCCTTTAGTTCTGTTATACATTGATCCGTAGACCTCACACTTTCTCGCGCTATGACCATTTCTTTTTCACCTGTTGCAAAATGTTGTGCAGAACCCCGGGTGATTCTCTTCACACCTTTGGCATTGCTGTTTCTGATTATTGTTGTTGTTGCGGTTGTTATTATTATTGGGACGATTATTGTAATTGTTGTTGTTGGGACATTTGTTGTAGTTTTTGTTGTTGGGATTGAAATTGTTGTTGTTGTTGTGATTTATATTACGGTTGTTGGGATAGTTGGTGCGATTGTGGTTGTAATTGTTGTTGTTGTACTGGTGACTCTTGTCACAGTTCTCCTCCCACTTCCTCTTGAGTTGTTTCATGTTGGCTTCTTCGGCTGCCTGATCTTTAATTCTTCCCTCAATATGATTAATGAGTTTATGAGCCATTCGACTTGCCTTTTATATGGAAGCAGGCTCGTGTGAACTCATATTTTCTTGAATCCTTTCTGGTAATCCTTTTACAAACGCGTCGATCTTCTCTTCTTCATCTTCGAACGTTCCCAGACACAATAGGCACAACTCTGTGAATCGTCGTTCATACGTGGTAATATCGAACCCTTGTTTTTGAAACTCTCTAAGCTCTGACTTGAGCTTATTGACATCGTTTCTAGGACGGTACTGCTCGTTCATCAAGTGCTTGAATGCTGACTACGGTAGTGCGTAAGCAGCATTTTGTCCTACCTGTTCAAGATAGGTGTTCCACCACGTTAACGCAGTACCTGTGAAGGTATGCGTGGCGTACTTAACCTTGTCCTCTTCAGTACACTTACTTATGGCGAACACCGATTCGACCTTCTCAGTCCACCGTTTTAATCCAATTGGACCCTCGGTTCCATCGAATTCAAGTGGTTTGCAGGCAGTGAATTCTTTGTAGGAGCATCCTACACGATTTCTTGTGGAATTAGTTCCACTGCTAGATTCAGAGTTATTGTTATTTTGCATCGCAGCCTGTACTGCGGCTATGTTTGCTACAAGGAAAACACGAAAGTCTTCCTCACTCATGTTAAAATTCTGACGAGTTGCGGGTGCCATTTCCTTCAAAAATAGCCAAAAGAATTGAGTTAATCATATAGAATTTAAGAGTAGTCAATAGTATTTCGTAGCATAATTTGAACTTATTTATAAAAGCTTTTTCTTCATATTAGCATTTTATAGTTTTAATTTGGGAAGTACCTACCCGTTAAGTTCATACTTAGTAGCTACTATACAATTCAACTACTACGATTCTATATGAAAAACCTTATTACAATAATAATTCGTGTTCGAACTTTATACAATATTTTACAAACTTACAATATCGCCATTATACATATAGGATGAAATATAACACATAATAACATGGCTACTCGGTAGCTATAAAGGCAATTCTAGTTAATACGCAAGTTGTTCAGCAAAAGAAATAAAGACACGTAATTCATAAGTCCAAAAACAAGTCATGCATTCTGGTTTTACTAAGACGACTTCCCGTCCTTGGTTTTGTGGAAAATAACTGTTATGGCCATTGGCTAGGTAGCATTTTGTAATGTCATCAAAAGGACGAGGGTTTCGTAATGCCCAATAGCCGCGTAATAATCTAAAAACCTTGTTTCTCATCTCAACTACCGAGTCCGTCACTTGTGGGAATGTTTTATTTAAAAGTTGCAACCCAATGTTCTTTTTCTCAATTTGATGAGAAGCGAACATTATTAACCCGTATGCATAACATGTTTCTTTATGTTCCATGTTAGAAGCTCTTTCTAAAGAACGGAGTCCTATGTTGGGATATGTTGAGTCAAAATAGGTTCGTAACCTGTAGCGTAAAATTGCATCTGGATTTCCCGGACTAAATGCCTTAAAGAAAACTTGGCGTAACTTAAAGTCTCCCCAATGTGATATACCCCATCTTTCAAAGGAAAGCCTTTTATATACTAAGGCATGCCTGGAATGTCTTTCAAATGTTTGACAAACTAATTTTGCTGTAAATAATTGTGTTGATGAATTCTGCCCGACTCTAGACATGATTTCATCAATCATATCTCCTAGTAGGTCTTCTAAAATTTTCGGTTGTCTACCCTTAACATCCATTTTGTTTTTATACTGTAAAATAGACAAGGATTAGATTCGTAAAAGATAATTAACAAACAATACAAGCAATTTTTACATAGAACAAAAAAGTACAAGCACACTACAATACACATAATACACAACATGATTACAACCCTCTAATCTGAGTCACTGGTTTCTTCTTCTTCGGACTTGGTTCATTTTCCTAATTTTCTAGGGATATATGGTGTTCCTCTAATACGAGCCGTCATTTTCCACAATGGTTTAGAAAAACCTGGTGGTTTAGAGGTTCCCGGGTTATTGTTACAATTTAGAAAATACGGACGTTGCCAATACATATAAAGTTCATCGGGGTTGGAATCAGGTTTCTCTATTTTTATATCTTTTCCCTTATTATTTTCTTTTGTTTTATTAAATTGGGTCGAGGTAATTTCTATAACATCACCGGAATCCTCATCGGGATCCGATTCATCGGAAAATTGGTAATCTTCCCAATAATTTGCTTCCTCTGCGGAAACACCATTGACCATTTTTACGTTGGTCCGTTGGTTGAGGATTTTCTTTTATTTAATCGATTTACTGTAGGTATCAATATTTCTTCCTCCGGAACCTCTTCTTCTTCCGGTTCCTCCTCTTCCAGTTTCTCCTCTTCCGGTTCCTCCTCTTCCGATTCCTCTTCTTCTGGTTCCTCCTCTTCCGGTTCCTCTTCTTCCGGTTCCTCCTCTTCCGGTTCCTCTTTGGGAATTTGTGAATCTTCCCAAAGTATATTCGACTCTTCATTATTATTAGGTGAGTCGATGGGATTTGTACTAGTGGTAGACATCAATCAAACATATTAAGAGGTTAATATATCACATAATAATTAGATGTTAATAATATATAGTTTCCAACAAAAATGTTAAGTAATCATTTTTAAAGAAAACACGGTCGAAGTCCAGACTCACTAATGTATCCTAACAAACTCGATAAGACACACTAATGCAAATTTCTGGTTCTCTAAGACCAACGCTCGGATACCAACTGAAATGTCCCGTTCATATTGATTATAAACGTTCCATATTAATTGATTTCGTTGCGAGGTTTTGACCTCTATATGAGACCTTTTTCAAAGACTGCATTCGTTTTTAAAACAAACTATAACCTTTATTTTATCGACAAGGTTAAAAAGACACCACTTAAACTATCCAGAAATGATAATCTAACAAATATCACACTTACACACTACCAATACATATTGGTTTACAAATATTAATATGTTACAACAAAATAAATCTCGAATGTAGTTTTAAACAATATTATACAAGCATGCTAACACCAAATCTTGTCCATATAATAGCATGCAATAGCGAAAGCTCTTAATAATCACCTGAGAATAAACATGCTTTAAACGTCAACAAAAAATGTTGGTGAGTTATAGGTTTAACCTATATATTTATCTAATCGTAATAATAGACCAGAAGATTTCAAATTTCAATATACATCCCATACATAGAGATAAAAATCATTCATATGGTAAATACCTGGTAATCGACATTAACAAGATGCATATAAGAATATCCCCATCATTTCGAGACATCCATCGGACATGATATAAAACTCGAAGTACTAAAGCATTCAGTACTTTGGATGAGGTTTGTTAGGCCCAATAGATCTATCTTTAGTATTCGCGTCAATTAGGCGTGCACTAATTCTCAAAATTAGTGATGTTCCCCAATTCTTAGGCTACCAAGCAAAAAGGGGCATATTCGGCTTCGATCATTTAACCATAGAAAGTAGTTTCATGTACTTGTGTCTATTTTGTAAAACATTTATAAAGCTGCATGTATTCTCATCCCAAAAATATTAGATTTTAAAAGTGGGACTATAACTCACTTTCACAGATTTTTACTTCGTCGGGAAGTAAAACTTCGCCACTGGTCGATTCACGAACCTATAACAAATATATACATATATATCAAAGTATGTTCAAAACATATTTACAACATTTTTAATACGTTTTAATGTTTTAAGTTTATTAAGTTAGCTGTCCTCGTTAGTAACCTACAACTAGTTGTCCACAGTTAGATGTACAGAAATAAAGCAATATATATTATCTCGAATCAATCCACGACCTCGTGTATACAAGCCTCAGGCTAGATCACAACTCAAAGTATATATAATATTTTGGAATCAACCTCAATCCTGTATAGCTAACTCCAACATTACTACATATAGAGTGTCTATGTGAAATGCCCCGTTCATATTAATTATAAACATTTCATATTAATTGGTTTCTTTACGAGGTTTTGACCTCTATATGAGACGTTTTTTAAATCTTGCATTCGTTTTTAAAAACAACAATAACCTTTATTATTGAATAAAGGTCTTAATGACATAATTTAGATTGTCTATCGAAGACAATCTCCTCAAATAAATAAGTTTTTACACAACCCATTACAATATGATCAAGTATATTACAACAAATACTCCGAATGCAAGTTTAAACAATATAAATAATTATGTTGACTCCAAATCTTGACCTTGGGTTGGCATACGACAGCGGAAGCATTTTCAATATTCACCTGAGAATAAACATGCTTAAAATGTCAACAAAAATGTTGGTGAGTCATAGGTTTAATTTTTATATAATAATCATAATATTTAATAAGCCACAAGATTTCATTTAATTAAATGCGCAGGATCATTACAACTGCAAAAATCATTCATACGATGAGTCACCTGGTAACCGACCTTAACATAGAGCGCTTAAGATATCTGGCATCATATATTCCACTATTCAAATGTATGACAAGAACCCTTCGAAGTACTAAAGCACTTCCACTATTCGAAAATGGGGGTGGTTGGTGCCCGTAGATCTACCTTTAGGATTCTCGTCAATTAGTATTTTTCACTAATTCTTAGGTTACCAAGCATAATAATAATAAGTACAGATATCCGGTATAACAAAAAAATCGTAGAATGTAGTTCCATGAACTTGTGCTTATTTTGTAAAACATTTATAAATTTTGCATGTATTCTCATCCCAAAATAATTTAGATAGTAAAAATGGGACTATAACTCACTTGTGATGATTTTCGAATAGATGGTGATAAGACTTGGCCTTTTGACAAATTCACGAACCTAATAATAATATTCTTGTGTCAAGATATATATATATATATATATATATATATATATATATATATATATATATATATATATATATATATATATATATATAATTAATATTCCATACTTATGATACTTGTGATAATTTTAATTGTCCATTGTTAGTAGTCCAACGTTTGTAGTCCAATAGTATATATATATATATATATATATATATATATATATATATATAAATATAAATGCGTATATTGTGTTAGAATTCACTAACAATATAATATATTGTCTTAATATAATAAGACACATAATATGTATATTGTCTGAAGCAATCCGCGACCCATTGTATGCATGTTTCAGGCTCGATCACAACTTAAAGTATAAAATATTTTGGAATCCACTTCGACCCACAGCTAACTCGAAATTACTGCCAATGGTGTCTTATAGTTCGTTCCAATAATATATATAGAAGAAATCAAAATGATATGTCAAAACGCTGTATAAGGATCCACGGTGATCAAGTCATATATATATATGGTGCCTTACGATCTTTATTAAGACTATAATATATTGTCGTAGAACTTAATCACGACTATTATAAATTGTATTTCCATAAGTTCAGGAACAAGACATGTATAAATACATGTAGGATACAAGGTAAGTTAGCTAGGATAAGGTTAGCATTCATTTTTATAAATCATGTCCGTAGCTAAAAATTAAGAAAAATATCTAATTTTGTTTTACCCATAATTTCTTCGTTACAAATCCGTTTTGAGTGATTCAAGTTGCCATGGTTTCGTATCTAACTAAACATTATTAATCTTAATAGAAAAAGTATAGGTTTATATTCGAAAATACAGCTTAGGTGTCAAATAAGAGAAGATAGTCATATCCGTCGTAAGAACGACATCTTGATAACCCTTTTGAAAAAAATACTTACACTTAGAGTTTAACCATGGATTTTGGATATATTTCATATCCATATAAAATAATATTTTTCACCAAAGGAAATCTTTTAATTCAAAGTTTAAGATAGGTTTTTAAAATTAAACCCAAAACAGCCCCCGTTCGACTAAGACGGCGTATATTCAATTTTAAGGTGTTCTTCGTGTTTACAAGTTTTATATCCTTATGTTAGCTTGACATACTATCATAATACATGTGTTGAAGTATTTTAAAAGTCAAGTTAGAAGGATTAAGTTTGTTTGCGAATAAGTTTAGAATCAACTAAACTATGTTCTAGTTGTTGTACGTTTTAAACTCATAATAAGATAGCTATATAGATATGAATCGAACGAAATTATGAATAAGGTGACTACCTCAAATCAACTAAGTGATGTTACTGGAAAAATAAGAAGAGAAACTTGAGGTTGAAGGTCTTCTTGATAGCTTGGAATTCTTGAAGTAGAATCATAGGATGAACAAAAGTTCGAATAAGATTTCTATCTTAAATTAACATAGTTATAAGTATATAAATTGAACCAAAGCTTATATATGATTCTTACCTTGATTTAAAATGGATAGTTGCTGAGATTAAAAGGATGTTCTTGATCTTTGAAGTGTTGTTGGAATGGATGAAAAGATTGGAAGTAATCTTGAAGTATAAACTTAAAATGGAAGTAGTAACTTGTAGTGTTCTAGATTAGTTTTTTTTATGATGATTAAAGTTTGTTTTTGAGGCTAGATCTTCATGGTTATTTGCTGAGATGTTTAAGGGTGTTTAACGCTTAAGAGAGTATGTGTTTAGTTAGAAAATGGTAGTAGAAAAATTGAATCAAAATGGTATACAACCTAGCCATTAAATAAGTGAATTAATGGGGAACCAAAACAAAATTCAAGTTTGTAATCTTATGTATTTTCCATGCTAGCTTACAAATCCTAGTTACCTCATATCTAGGGCAGAAATTTGGTTGATTAGGATGTTGATTTGATGTGTATATACCAATATTAAATACATATAGAAGCTGGGTATGATACGGGTATAAATACCGAATCAATACGAGTAGAATTCTTGATAAAATTGAATGAGAAAAATGAGTATAGCTATCTTTGTTGAGTATAAGTATGTAAGTATATATGTTTAAGTCCTTCATAAGTGTATTAATACATATTAATACAATACATATACATATATTTTAATTTAGAAGTTACTACAACATTAATCGTTATATATATGTATATAGTCTTGAAGGCTTTAAGTTAGTATTCTCATTTTATATATATAACTCTTTGTTAATATATTTAATGATATACTTAAATATCATTTTAAATGTCATAAATATATATATCCAAATATATATTCTATTTAATGATTATCACAAATTATGACGTTCGTGAATCGTCATACAGACTGGGTGGTCAAACATTTGCATAAAATCCATTCCAAATATATATATCTTGAGAAGTTTGATTGCTTAACATGTTGGAAACATTTAATTATGTAAATATTAATCTTATATATAGCAAAAAAATCCGGGTCGTTACATTACACACCCGTTAAATTAAATTTTGTCCCGAAATTTAGAATAGTACCTAGTTAACGTGCGATATCGGGAAACAAATGTGGGTACTTCAACTTCATTTGGTCTTCTCATTCCCAAGTAAATTTAGGTCCTCTACGAGCATTCCATCGAACCTTAACGATTGGTATCTTACTTTGTTTAAGTCGTTTGACCTCACGATCCATAATTTTGACGGGTTCTTCAACGAAATTTAGTTTCTCGTCTAAAGGAATAATGAGATCTTCAGTAGCTAGGCATTTCTTCAGGTTTGAAACATGAAAGGTGTTTTGAATCTTTTCTAATTGTGGAGGTAGCTCAAGTCGATAGGCCACCGGCCCAATGCGTTTTTCAATTTTGAATGGCCCAATGTATATTGGGCTCAATTTCCCCCGTTTTCCAAAACGAATAACACCTTTCCAAGGTGATGCCTTAAGCATAACCATATCACCTTCTTCAAACTCTAAAGGTTTTCCTCTAACATCTGCATAGCTCTTTTGTCGACTCCGGGCTGTTTCCAATCATTGCTGAATCTGAATGATTTTATCAGTGGTTTCTTGGATAATTTCTGGACCTGTAATCTGTTTATCCCCTACATCACTCCAACAAATCGGAGACCTGCACTTCCTACCATAAAGTGCCTCGAATGGTGTCGCCTAAATACTAGAATGATAGCTGTTGTTGTAGGAAAACTCAGCTAACGGTAGATGTCGATCCTAACTGCTTCCAAAATCAATAACACATGCTCGTAGCATGTATTTGAGTGTCTGAATCGTCCTTTCACTCTGCCCATCAGTTTGTGGATGATAGGCAGTACTTAAATCTAGACGAGTTCCCAACGCTTCGTGTAATGCCTGCCAGAATCTGGAAGTAAATCTGCTATCACGATCAGAGATAATAGAGATTGGTATACCATGTCTAGAAACAACTTCTTTCAGGTATAACCGTGCTAATTTCTATATACCATCCTTTTCTTTTATTGGCAGAAAGTGTGCTGACTTAGTAAGACGATCAACTATTACCCAAATCATATCATAACCACCTGTGGTTCTCGGTAACTTAGCAATGAAATCCATGGTAATGTTTTCCCATTTCCATTCTGGGATTTCAGATTGTTGGAGTAGGCCCGATGGTTTCTGATGTTCAGCTTTTGTAGTGACCCGAACTTTTTCATGTTTATATATATTAATTGAGATTGATATTTACATGACTAAATGTTTCCAACGTGTTAAGCAATCAAACTTGTTAAGACTTGATTAAATGAAATAAGTTTCATATAGACAATTGATCACCCAAGTTGACCGGCGATTCACGAACGTTACAAAATTGTGAAAACTACATGTTGTGGTATATATAGACATATATATATGGTTGACATGAGATTATGATGAGTAAGTATCTCACTAAGTATATTAACAATGTGTGATATACATAAGAAATGAGATTACTAAGTTAAGAAACTTGAAATGATATATATATATAACGATTATCGTTATGATAATGTCTACTAAATACATATGTATCATATTAAGATATTGATACACTATATTTAACATGATAAAATGATATTTAAATATATCATTAAGTGTGTTAACAATGAACTACATATGTAAAAACAAGACTACTAACTCAAGAATTACGAAACGAGACTTATATGTAACGATTATCGTTGTATCGATATTTTAATGTATGTATCATATTAAGAGATATTCATACATCATAATATCATGATAATATAATAATTTAACATCTCATTTGATATAATAAACATTGGGTTAACAACATTAATTGAGATCGTTAACTTAAAGGTTTCAAAACAACACTTACATGTAACGACTAACGAAGACTTAACGAATCCATTAGAATGTATATACATGTTGTGTTTTGATATGTATTCTTACACTTTTGAAAGACTTCAAGACACATATCAAAGTACTTCTACTTAACAAAAATGCTTACAATTACATCCTCGTTCAGTTTCATCAACAATTCTACTCGTATGCACTCGTATTCGTACTCGTACAATACACAGCTTTTAGATGTATGTACTATTGGTATATACACTCCAATGATAAGATCTTAGCAGCCCATGTGAGTCACCTAACACATGTGGGAACCATCATTTGGCAACTAGCATGAAATATCTCATAAAATTACAAAAATATTAGTAATCATTAATGACTTATTTACATGAAAACAAAATTACATATCCTTTATATCTAATCCATATACCAACGACCAAAAACACCTACAAACACTTTCATTCTTCAATTTTCTTCATCTAATTGATCTCTCTCAAGTTCCATCTTCAAGTTCTAAGTGTTCTTCATAAATTCCATAAGTATAGTTTCATAAAAATCAAGAATACTTCCAAGTTTGCAAGTCTACTTCCAAGCTTTCTAATCCATTCCAAGTAATCATCTAAGATCAAGGAACCTTTGTTATTTATAGTAGGTTATCTTTCTAATTCAAGGTAATATTCATATTCAAACTTTGATTCAATTTCTACAACTAAAACAATCTTATTTCGAGTGAAAATCTTACTTGAACTGTTTTCGTGTCATGATTCTGCTTCAAGAACTTTCAAGCCATCCAAGGATCCTTTGAAGCTAGATCTATTTTTCTCATTTCTATTAGTTTTATCCAGAAAACTTGAGGTAGTAATGATGTTCATAACATCATTCGATTCATACATATAAAGCTATCTTATTCGAAGGTTTAAACTTGTAATCACTAGAACATAGTTTAGTTAATTCTAAACTTGTTCGCAAACAAAAGTTAATCCTTATTACTTGACTTTTAAAATCAACTAAACACATGTTATATATCTTTATGATATGCTAACTTAATGATTTAAAACCTGGAAACACGATGAACACCATAAAATCGGATATACGCCGTCGTAGTGAAACCGGGGGCTGTTTTGGTTTGGATAATTAAAAACTATAATAAACTTTGATTTAAAAGTTGTTCTTCTGGGAAAATGATTTTTCATATGAACATGAAACTATATTCAAAAATCTTGGTTAAACTCAAAGTGAAAGTATGTTTTTCAAAATGGTCATCAAGATGTCGTTCTTTCGACGGAAATGACTACCTCTTTAGTAATTGACATGTAACTTAAATTTCCGACTATAAACCTATATTTTTTCTGTTTGGATTCTTAAATTAGAGTTCAATATGAAACCATAGCAATTTGATTCACTCAAAACGGATTTAAAATGAAGAAGTTATGGGAAAAACAAGATTGGATATTTTTGATCTTTTTAGCTACGGGAAATGTGAAGGTATTTCGTATGCCTGAGATACATATTAAATTAACGTGGCCACTATGTTATGATCCAAGTCGGGTCATACCCAATAACAATCTTACCAACACTTTATATGTATTTATTTTAACGGATGGATTGTTAAATAAATACGCGACACTTGAACTTTAGAAAATCGGTTTTCTAAATTATAATCACTTGAGATAAATTATTTGGATAATTTATATATGATGTGGATTTAATTATTTATAGGTTTAAATAATTATGTTATGTTATATTTTATAAAATGGTTTATAAAATTATTGCAAGTAACAAATACATGTTTATTTTATACAAGTTTATAAAATAATTACAAGTTTTATAAATTTATTCTTGTTATAAAATAATGGATGGTGGGCAGATTTTGGAGCCCCAAGAAAGTCTATCCCATGCTTATTCTTGTTGCTTTCCATAACACAACTCCACATATACATGTCCTTTGACTAGTAGCAACATACACATGCAAACATTTCAAGTGAGAGAGTAAAAAAAAAAATTGAAAACAGTCCCTTTGGAGCTGTTGGCTGCCGTGGCCTGTTTGTGTTCAAAAGAGGTTCAATATTTGGTTTTTGAAAGCTCTAATCAAGTGCTAATAAATCCTAACTAAAGTGTAAAGGTTTGGTAATTAAAGGCTTGGGGTATTACACACTTGAGGCTTCAAGTTAGAAGCTTATTTGCCATTATCTTCTTCATCATTTTAGCTGTCCAATTAAGCTTTTACTCTTCATTAAGGAGGTATAAACTTCTTCCTTTATTGTTATATGTAAGCATAATTCCAAGACCTGATATTACATGGAATTCAATTAAAATGGTTTAACATATACACTTGTTTCTAAATGAAATATTGCTTCCGCTTGCCTTAATACTCATAAATTGGTTTTGTGATTATATAAACATTATGAACTTGTTGTTATGTTGAATTCCATCAATGGTATCTAGAGCCGAAGTCTATGAAATATGCTTCTTATATATGGTCTTTAAAACCCACCAACTTTGCATTCTATTAACATGCATGAAAATAGAATGTAAAAATGTTCGGGTTTGGATGGGTTTATGGTGTTGGCCAAATTTTAAGGGATTCCAAATGTGGTTTTGGACTTGTCATTTGGTTAATATTTGTTGTTAAAATAATGTTCACAATCATAGCCATGACCATGTGTTTGAATGAATGCTTGTTTGTTTGATTTATTATTCAATTGAAATGGTTGTAATATTCATTCTATTTGGTTTGTAAAATTAATTATTCATTTGGTATGTAATATTAATTTTGGTTATGTAATTTATTTTATATTTGGTATGTAAAATAGATTAGGTTGCATTTTTATTTTTTAGAAAAATGTATTAGGATATATTTTTTGTAAAAATGAAGATGCACAAGATGGTGTTAAAGGAAGAACACAAGAAGAATCAACTTGGATGCAAGATTAAGTGGGAGTGGTAAAATCTCCTACTTTGTGTTATGACCCATTACCCGGTGGCATTTTGTTTTCGGCTAAACAAAATGCTTACCAAAAGGCTTGATTGTGAACATAATTGTTTTGCATGCATGGTTGTGTTGGTTGATTATAGTTTGTATGTTTGGTTACTACAAGTTATCACACATGTTAACAACAAATAAAACTACATTTAATTGGTTAAATTAAAAATAGTTAACAACATGCAAAACTACAAATTTAATTGGTTAAATTAAAAGTGGCAAAAGACCTTAATGAATGGTTATTAAGAACAAGTGAATGATAACACATATAAAATGGTTTATATCAAATAATTGGCTAAATTACATAACTTGAAAATGGATTTCAAATGAACCATACACTAAATGCATGTTGGTGTATGGCATATAAAAGTTTTCTCAAACTAGAATTAAAGGAAACTTAAAACCCTTTACACTAGGTCAACAATTTTAAACGCCATCCTATTGTATGACACTTAAAAATATTAGGGAACTTATAATGGGATAAAGGTCACCTAACCGTTATGAGCAAACTAATATGATTAAGGTAATTTTCGCACACTTGTGGGATAAAGGTCACCTAAGCACTTGTATGCTAAGTTTACATGTCTATACAAGTAGGACGACTTGATTTGGAAATCATGAACTTAGGGTCACCGAAGCATGATGAACAAATAGGCGTTGATGGGATAATATGCCATGCAAAAGGATTGCATGATCCCATAACTTAGAAGTTGCAAAAGGATTGCAATTGTCATACAATGACTACCTAGCTAAATCAAATGACGGGATAAAGGTCACCTAACTGAAATTTGGTTTACCGTTGGATTCTAAAATTTAATGAATATCAATTGGATTTAAAGGGTATTGATTGTTAAATTAAAATTGATACTTAAACAACTTTGTTAAATTTTGTAGATGGCCGCCAATAACAACAATAACATTCCTAATGCACCTATTAACTTTAACAACCTATCGTTGAGGTCAATCCTCGAAAAGGAAAAACTCAACCATACGAACTTCATGGATTGGTTTCGCAATCTAAGAATTGTCCTCAAACTAGAGGACAGGGCGTATGTGTTGGAAGACCCCATTCTCGATCAACCGGATGAGGATGATACGGAAGCCATGGCTTATTGGGAAAAATATTGCACCGATTCGTTGCAAGTTTCTTGCCTCACGCTTGGGACTATGATACCCGAACTCCAAAAGGATTTTGAGCATCATAGTGCATATGAGATGATCACACAGTTGAAGGAGATGTTCCTTCAACAAGCTCGTGTCGAGCGCTTTGAAACGGTCTGAGCACTTCATGCATGTCGGATGGACGACACCCAATCCGTTTCATCTTATGTCCTTAAAGCCTAATTGATCGAGCAAACCGTCTTAATTGCAACGTGTCTAATGAATTAGCCACGGACCTTATCCTTAACTCATTGTCAAAGAGGTTTGACACATTCGTGTTAAATTATAACATGAATGGTTGGGATAAAAGCATTGGCGAATTACATGCCATGCTTAAGACGGCCGAAGCGAGCATGGGTAAAAGGGCTTCACCCATGTTTATGATCAATGAAGGCGGGTCCAAAAACAATAACACTTCTAAGTCGAAGGCAGCTAAGAGGAAAGGACCCGCCTACCAAGGCAAGGGCAAGGGAAAGGGGAAGATGGTTACCCCAACCAGCAACAACAAGAAGCAAAAGGTTACCGGTAAAGCTAATCCCAAGGAAGATCCGTGCTTCGGTTGCGATGACATGGGTCACTGGAAACGAAACTGCCCGGTCTACCTTAAGGAGTTGAAGGAAAAGAGGGATGCAGGGCAAACCTCAGGTAATGTATATATGGTATACATTGAGCTTAGTATTACCTCTTCTAATACATGGGTATTAGACACAGGATGTGGAACTCATATTTGCAATTCTTTGCAGGGGTTCAAAAGAAGTGATCAGGATGCGAGAACAACAAGTCTCTTCATGGGAAATGGAGCAAGGGTGCAAGTGAAAGCTCAAGGAGACTTTGTTTTGAAGCTTCCAAGTAGTTTGGAGCTTATTTTGAAAAATGTTTTGTATGCACCCGATTTATCACGAAAGATTATTTCTGTATCCCGTTTGAAACAATATGGTTTTAATCTTAATTTCATTAATGATGATATCCATGTTTCTTTAGATAATGTGTTCTATTTCAAGGCTTCGCCTTCGAATGATATTTATGAATTAGTTCATGATGACACATCATACATTAGCTCAATGTTCCATACAAACACCAAGAAACTCAAAAGGGATTTGAGTGATTCCTACTTATGGCATTGCCGCCTTGGTCACATAAACAAGAATCGAATGCATACACTTCAAAAGAATGGACTTTTGAAATCAAATGAACTAGACTCGTTTGATGTATGTTAATCTTGTTTACAAGGCAAAATGACTAAAGCACCTTTCAAAGGGACCTATGAAAGGGCTAAAGACTTATTAGGATTAATACATTCGGATGTATGTGGACCTTTTAAGCCCATAACTAGGAATGGTGAAAGATACTTCGTTACTTTCATTGATGACTTCAGTCATTTCGGATATGTCTACTTATTAAGACACAAGGACGAAACTTTTGAAGCATTCAAGGAATATCAAAACGAAGTACAAAATCAACTCAATAAGACAATCAAGGTACTTCGTACCGATAAAGGAGGTGAATACCTAAGCGATGCATTCCAAGATCATCTTAGAAGTTGTGGGATTATCTCGCAACTTACTCCACCCGGGACACCACATCTTAATGGTGTGTCTGAAAGGAGGAACCGAACCCTAATGGATATGGTTCGATCTATGATGGCTAGAAGCTCGTTACCTCTATCATTTTAGGGTTATTGTCTATGCTCCGCGGCTCGTATTTTAAATATGGCCCCAACCAAGAAAGTGGAACGAACACCTCATGAGATGTGGTTTGGAAAACCTCCATCTCTATCATACTTAAAGGTATGGGGATGTGAAGCTTATCCTAAGCGTTACGTCCCTAATAAGTTAAATGCTCGATCCACGAAGTGTATCTTCATAGGATATCCCAAGGATAATATGGGCTATTATTTCTATGATCCTTCCGAGCAGAATGTATTTGTTGCTCGGAAGGCAGAATTCCTTGAAACTAAGTTCTTAATGGAAGGCGAAAGTGAAAGGAAAATAAATCTTGAAGAGATTCAAGATCAAGTAGATGATACACAATTGGTTGACACTAACACTCAACATGAAAATGTTGAGAATGATCAAATGGATGATCAAAATACACAAGACGTTCGCAGATCTGGTAGGATTAGTAATCCTCCTGAGAGATATGGGTTTCTCATGGATGGTTGCTATGTGGTTGATTTGGATGAACCAGCAAACTACCAAGATGCTTTATCAAGGATTGATAAGGATAAATGGCAAGAAGCCATGAACGCTGAGATGCAATCCATGTATGACAACCAAGTTTGGGAACTTGTTGCACAACCTGCTGGCTCAAGGCTAGTTGATTGTAAATGGATTTTCAAAATGAAAACCGACATACATGGAAACTTGGATACATATAAAGCTAGACTTGTAGAAAAAGGTTTCACTCAAACTCAAGGGGTTGACTATGATGAAACTTTTTCGCCTGTGGCAATGCTAAAGTCTATTAGGATATTATTTGCCATTTCTGCTCATTATGATTATGAAATATGGCAAATGGATGTCAAGACCGCTTTCCTAAATGGATATCTTGTAGAAGATGTCTATATGGTTCAGCCTGAAGGTTTTGTTGATCCGAAATATCCTAAAAAGGTATGCAAGTTAAAGAAGTCAATCTACGGATTGAAACAAGCATCTAGAATGTGGAATCATCGTTTTAATGAGGAAGCCGAGAAATTTGGCTTCATTAAAAATGGTGATGAAGCTTGTATATATAAGAAAGCTAGTGGGAGCACTATCATGTTCCTTGTACTATATGTGGATGATATATTGTTATTTGGAAATGATATTTCGGCAATGCAAGGAGTTAAAACTTGGCTAAGTAAATGCTTCTCCATTAAGGATCTTGGAGAAGCACAATACATTTTGGGGATTGGGATCTACAGGAATAGATTTAAGAAACTGATAGGTTTGAATCAAAGTGCATACATTGAAAAGGTCTTGAAAAGGTTCAAGATGGAGAACTCTAAGAGTGGTTTGGTACCCATTCAAAGAGGAACGCCTCTCAGTTCATCTCAGTGCCCTACCACGAAATATGAACAAGAGAGAATGAAGAGAGTCCCTTATGCATCTGCTATTGGGTCAATCATGTATGCAATGATATGCACTAGACTGGATGTGTCATGCGCCCTAAGCTTGACAAGTAGATACCAGAATAACCCAGGAAACAGTCATTGGATTGCGGTTAAAAGTATATTGAAATACCTTAGGAGGACTAAGATATGTTTCTAATATATGGATCTGGTGAGGAGGAACTCGCTGTAAAAGGTTATGTGGACGCGAGTTTCCAAACCGATCGAGATGATTCTCGATCACAGTCCGGTTATGTCTTCACGTTAAATGGAGGTTCGGTCTCTTGGAAGAGTTCAAAACAGGATGTTGTTGCATTATCCACTACAGAGTCGGAGTACATTGCCGCCTCATTGGCAGCCCAGGAAGCTGCATGGATGAAGAAATTCATCGACGACTTAGGAGTAGTCCCTTCCATTCAGGACCCTCTTGAGATCTTTTGTGACAACGAGGGTGCGATTGCTCAAATCAAAGAACCTCGTGCTCACCAAAAGACCCATCACATTGAGCGGAGATTCAACTACATAAGGGATGAAGTTGAAAAGGAAAAGATATGTATTCGCAAAGTTCACACAGATCTTAATATAGCGGATCCTCTTACGAAGCTCTTACATGGATCTAAACATACTGGACATGTTTGTGCATTAGGGCTTCGATATTCTAGTGATTGGTCATGATCTGTTTTAAGTATTGTAACGGAACGAAATTGTTCAAACTCATTAATATAATTATGGTATTAATTTATTTTGAGTCATGTTCCTATTTTGCATATTTTATCCATGAATAAGTAATTATTCTAAATTCCGTAGTCGATCACATTCGTGGGAACAAATGTGAGGTTTAGACTATTATGAACTTGGATTGGTATACATTCACGGACTGAATGTGGGGCAAGGATGCTACCAAGGTTCATAGATATTTGTGGGATGCAAATATTGGAAGACCCGCCCTCAAGATTTGCTAAATGGAACCTTTGTGGTTGATCACATGTAATCTTGAGTAAAGGCGAATATCATTGTATCCTCTGACCTGAGATACATATTAGGTTCAGATATTTACCAAGTATTGTGCCTCGATTCTTTCCTTCGCTATTCTGAAATATGGTAGTTCATAAGGACGTATGTAGTCAAGATGGAATTTATCCCTCTTATTCGTTGAGAGTCAGATGTCTAAGGCCTGATAAAGTTAAATCTAGAAGAGAGTGATCACTCTGTGTCTCTTGAATTTAACATGACATCTAGGACAAAAGGAAATAATGAAAGATTCACCTATTCATATTCGAGATGGGAACTCGAAGAGGATGATGTTATTGAATGGCACAAAGTCATAACATATTGGGGGCGATGGACGGTTGTTAGGTGGTATCCATCACTTGCATTAACTTCTTATGTTTCTCGTGCAAGTGGGAGATTGAAGGTATTTCGTATGCCCGAGAGACATATTAAATTAACGTGGCCACTATGTTATGATCCAAGTCGGGTCATACCCAATAACAAGCTTACCAACACTTTATATGTATTTATTTTAACGGATGGATTGTTAAATAAATACGCGACACTTGAACTTTAGAAAATCGGTTTTCTAAATTATAATCACTTGAGATAAATTATTTGGATAATTTATATATCATGTGGATTTAATTATTTATAGGTTTAAATAATTATGTTATGTTATATTTTATAAAATGGTTTATAAAATTATTGCAAGTAACAAATACATGTTTATTTTATACAAGTTTATAAAATAATTACAAGTTTTATAAATTTATTCTTGTTATAAAATAATGGATGGTGTGCAGATTTTGGAGCCCCAAGAAAGTCTATCCCATGCTTATTCTTGTTGCTTTCCATAACACAACTCCACATATACATGTCCTTTGACTAGTAGCAACATACACATGCAAACATTTCAAGTGAGAGAGCAAAAAAAAAAAAAACTGAAAACAGTCCCTTTGGAGCTGCTGGCTGCCGTGGCCTGTTTGTGTTCAAAAGAGGTTCAATATTTGGTTTTTGAAAGCTCTAATCAAGTGCTAATAAGTCCTAACTAAAGTGTAAAGGTTTGGTAATTAAAGGCTTGGGGTATTACACACTTGAGGCTTCAAGTTAGAAGCTTATTTGCCATTATCTTCTTCATCATTTCAGCTGTCAAATTCAGCTTTTACTCTTCATTAAGGAGGTATAAACTTCTTCCTTTATTGTTATATGTAAGCATAATTCCAAGACTTGATATTACATGGAATTCAATTAAAATGGTTTAACATATACACTTGTTTCTAAATGAAATATTGCTTCCGCTTGCCTTAATACTCATAAATTGGTTTTGTGATTATATAAACATTATGAACTTGTTGTTATGTTGAATTCCATCAAAATGTTTAACAAATCTATACAAATCATATCCTAGCTAACTTATATTGTATTATACATGTATTCTAATATATTATATAATCTTGGGATATCATATACACGTATGCAAATGTTTTGACATATCCTATCAACCCATGTATATATATTATTTGGAACAACCATAGACACTCTATATGCAGTAATGTTGGAATTAGCTATACAGGGTTGAGGTTGATTCCAAAAATATATATACTTTGAGTTGTGATCTAGCCTGAGACGTGTATACACTGGGTCGTGGATTGATTCAAGATAATATATATCGATTTATTTCTGTAGATCTAACTATGGACAACTAGTTGTAGGTTACTAACGAGGACATCTGACTTAATACACTCAAATCTTTAAAACATAATAAAAATGGTTGTAATTATATTTTGATCATACTTTGATATATATGTACATGTATAGGTTCGTGAATCGATCCGTGGCCAAGTCTTATTTCCGAGGAAGGAAATATCTGTGAAAGTGAGTTATAATCCCACTTTTAAAATCTAATATTTTTGGGATGAGAATACATGCAGGTTTTATAAATGATTTACAAAATTGACACAAGTACGTGAAACTACATTCTATGGTTGAATTATCGAAATCCAATATGCCCTTTTTTATTAAGTCTGGTAATCTAAGAATTAGGTAACAAACACCCTAATTGACGCGAATCCTAAAGATAGATCTATTGGGCCTAACAAACCCCATCCAAAGTACCGGATGCTTTAGTACTTCGAAATTTATATCATATTCGAAGGGTGTCCCGGAATGATGGGGATATTCTTATATATGCATCTTGTTAATGTCGGTTACCAGGTGTTCACCATATGAATGATTTTTATTTCTATGTATGGGATGTGTATTGAAATATGAAATCTTGTGGTCTATTGTTACGATTTGATATATATAGGTTAAACCTATAACTCACCAACATTTTTGTTGACGTTTAAAGCATGTTTATTCTCAGGTGAATACTAAGAGCTTCCGCTGTTGCATACTAAAATAAGGACAAGATTTGGAGTCCATGTTTGTATGATATTGTGTAAAAACTGCATTCAAGAAACATATGTCGATGTAATATATTTCTATTGTAAACCATTATGTAATGGTAGTGTGTAAACAGTATATTTTAGATTATCATTATTTGATAATCTACGTAATTTTTTTAAAACCTTTATTGATAAAATAAAGGTTATGGTTGTTTTAAAAATGAATGCAGTCTTTGAAAAACATCTCATATAGAGGTCAAAACCTCGCAACGAAATCAATTAATATGGAACGCTTATAATCAATATGAACGGGACATTTCAGTTGGTATCCGAGCGTTGGTCTTAGAGAACCAGAAAATTTGCATTAGTGTGTCTTATCGAGTTTGTTAGGATGCATTAGTGAGTCTGGACTTCGACCATGTTTTCTTTAAAAATGATTGCTTAGCATTTTTGTTGGAAACTATATATTATTAACATGTAAATATTATGTGATATATTAATCTCTTAACATGTTTGATATTGTGTGATAGATGTCTACCTCTAGCACAAATCCCATTGACTCACCTAATAATAACAAAGAGTCGAATATATATTGGCAAGATTCACAAGTTCCCGAAGAACCGGAAGAAGAGGAAACGGAACCGGAAGAAGAGGAACCGGAAGAAGAGGAACCAGAAGAAGAGGAACCAAAAGAAGAAGAGGTTTCGGAGGGGGAATAGTAGGAACCACAGAAAACCGGTCAAATAAAAGAAAATCCTCAACCAATGGACCAAAGTTAATAATGGTCAATGGTGTTTCCACTAAGGAAGCAATATATTGGGAAAATTACCAATTTTTCGATGAATCGGATCCTGATGAGGATTCCGATGATGTTATAGAAATTACCCCGTCCCAATTTAATGAGGCAAAAGAAAATAATAAGGGAAAATGCATCAAAATAGAGAAATCTGATTCCAACCCCGTGAACTTTATATGTACCGTCAACACCCGTATTTTCAATATCGTGACAATAACCCAGGAACCTCTAAACCACCAGGTTTTTCTAAACCAATGTGGAAAATGATGACTCGTAAAAGAGGAACATCATATATCCCTAGAAGATTAGGAAAAAGAACCAAGTCCGATGAAGAAGAAACCAGTGATTCAGATTAGAGGGGTGTGAGTATGTTGTGTAATTAATGTATTGTAGTGTGGTTGTACTTTTATGTTCTATGTAAAAATTGCTTGTATTGTTTGTTATTATGAATCTAATCCTTGTGTATTTTACAGTATAAAAACAAAATGGACGTTAAGGGTAGACAACCGAATATTTTAGAAGACCTACCAGAGGATATGATTGAGGAAATCTTGTCTAGAGTCGATCAGAATTCATCAGCACATTTAGTTATGGCAAAATTAACTTGTCAAACATTTGAAAGACTTTCCAGAAATGCCTTAGTTTATAAAAGGCTTTCCTTTGATAGGTGGGGTATATCACATTGAGGAGACTTTAAGTTACGCCGTGTTTTCTTTAAAGCGTTAAATGCGGGGAACCCAAATACAATTTTACGCTACGGGTTAAGAACCTATTTTGACTCAACATATCCCAACATAGGATTTCATGAATTAGAAAGAGCTTCTAACATGCAACATAAAGAAGCATGTTATGCTTACGGGTTAGTGATGTTCGCTTCTTACCAAAGTGAGAAAAAGAACATCGGATTGCAGCTTTTAAATAAAACTTTCCCACAAGTGACGGATTCAGTAGTTGGGGTGAGAAACAAGGTTTTTAGATTATTACGGGGCTGTTGGACATTACGAAACCCTCGTCCTTTGACGACATTACAACATGCTGCCTAGCCAATGGTCATAACGGTTATTTTCCATAAGACCAAGGATGGGAAGTCGTCTTAGTAAAACCAGAATGCATGACTTGTTTCTGGACTTATGAATTACGTGTCTTTATTTCCTTTGCTGAACAACTTGTGTATTAACTAGATTTATCTTCAAAACTGTCCTGTATCATAGTGTACTATATTTCATGTTATATGTAATATAGCGAAGTTGTAAGTTTGAAGAATATTTGTATGTGATATATTATTATAATCAGTTTTTCATATGGAATTGTAGTAGTTGAATTGTATATTAGCTACTAAGTATGAACTTAACGGGTAGGTAGTACCCGAATTTAAACTTATAAAACGTTAATATTAAGAAAAAGCTTTTATAAATGAGTTCATATTATACTACGAGATACTATTGACTACTCTTAATATTCTGTATGATTAACTTGTTTCATTTGGCTATTTTAAAGGAAATGGCACCGACTACTCGACACACCTTGAATATGAGCGAAGAGGAATTTCGTGCCTTTCTTGCTTCAAACATAGCTGCAGTACAGGCCGCGCTACATACCAACAATAACTCTGAATCTAGCAATATAGCTAACAGCACAAGAAATCGTGTAGGATGCTCCTACAAGGAATTCACTTCCTGCAAACCTTCAGAATTTGATGGGACCGAAGGACCAATCGGATTGAAACGGTGGACCGAGAAAGTTGAATCGGTGTTTGCCATAAGTACGTGTGCTGAAGGAGACAAAGTGAAGTACGCTACGCATACCTTCACATGTATTGCGTTAACATGGTGGAATGCCTATCTAGAGCAAGTGGGATAAGATGCTGCTTACGCGCTACCGTGGTCAGCATTCAAGCACTTGATGAACGAGAAGTACCGTCCCAGAACCGAGGTCAATAAGCTCAAGTCAGAACTTAGAGGGTTACGAACACAGGGATTCGATATTACTTCGTACGAAAGACGATTCACAGAATTGTGCCTATTGTGTCCGAGAGCATTCGAAGATGAGGAAGAGAAGATCGACGCGTTTGTGAAAGGGTTACCGGAGAGAATCCAAGAAGATATAAGTTCACACGAACCTGCCTTCATACAAAAGGCATGTAGAATGGCTAACAAACTAGTGAACCAGATTGAGGGAAGAATTAAAGAACAGGCGGCCGAAGAGACCAACGTGAAGCTAGTCAAAAGAAAGTGGGAGGAAAATGGTGATAAGAGTCACCAAAACAACAACAACTATCCCAACAATTGCAACATCAATCGCAACTACAACAAACGGCACAACAACAACAACAACAACAACAATTACAACAATCATCCCAACAACAATAACAACCGCAACAACAACAACAACAATTAGAAGCAGCTATGCCAAAGGTGTGAAAAGTATCACTTGGGGTTCTGCACCAAATTTTGTAACAAGTGTAAAAGAAATGGTCATAGCGCGGCGAAGTGTGAGGTCTACGGACTAGGGGTTAACAGAACGAAAGGAATAAATGGTGTCGGAACGAGTAATGGTGAAGCAAGTAGTGTCGGAGCAAGTTATGCCAATGTAGTTGGTTATAAATGTGGAAAACCGGGCCACATTATTAGAAATTGCTCGAACCAGGAGAACACGAATGGACAAGGCCGCGGAAGAGTTTACAATGTTAATACGGCAGAGGCACAGGAAGACCCGGAGCTTGTTACGGGTATGTTTCTTATTCACAATAAATCTGCTTACGTTTTATTTGATTCGGGTGTGGATAGAAGATATATGAGTAGAGATTTTTGTGCTAAATTAATTTGTCCATTGACACTGTTGGATAGTAGATTTTTACTCGAATTAGCAAACGGTAAATTAATTTCAGCACATTATATATGCCGGAATTGAGAAATTAAAATGGGTAGCGAAATATTTAAGATTGATTTGATACCAGTAGAGTTACGGAGTTTTGATGTAATAGTTGGCATGGACTGGCTGAAGGAGATGAAAGCAGAGATCGTATGTTACAAAAATGCAATTCGCATTGTACGAGAAGAAAGAGAACCCTTAATGGTGTATGGAGAAAAGGGCAACACGAAGCTACATCTTATTAGTAATTTGAAGGCACAAAAACTAATAA
This sequence comes from Rutidosis leptorrhynchoides, assembly GCF_046630445.1. Lineage (NCBI taxonomy): Eukaryota > Viridiplantae > Streptophyta > Magnoliopsida > Asterales > Asteraceae > Rutidosis > Rutidosis leptorrhynchoides. The sequence continues at coordinate 308,280,086 of NC_092336.1, read as the reverse complement.
AAAAAGTTTGCTATGTTGTTCTAGCACACGTCGAGAAAGTAAAAACTGAAGAAAAGAGCATCAATGATGTTCTCGTCGCAAAAGAATTTCCAGATGTATTTCCGAAAGAATTACCGGGACTACCTCCACATCGATATATTGAATTTCAAATAGATCTTGTACCAGGAGCTGGACCAATAGCTCATGCTCCTTACAGACTCGCACCCAGCGAGATGAAAGAACTGCAAAGCCAACTGCAAGAACTATTAGAACGTGGTTTCATTCGACCAAGCACATCACCATGGGGAGCTCCTGTTTTGTTTATCAAGAAGAAGGATGGTACATTTAGGTTGTGTATTGACTACAGAGAGTTGAATAAACTTACCATCAAAAACCGTTATCCATTGCTGAGAATTGACGACTTATTTGATCAACTACAAGGCTCGTCAGTTTATTCGAAAATCGATTTACATTCTGCATATCATCAAATGCGAGTAAAGGAGGATGATATTCCAAAAACTGCTTTTAGGACGCGTTATGGTCATTACGAGTTTATGGTTATGCCGTTTGGATTGACTAACGCACCAGCTGTGTTCATGGACCTTATGAACCGAGTGTGTGGGCCATATCTTGAAAAGTTTGTCATTGTTTACATCGATGACATACTTATTTACTCAAAGAATGATCAAGAGCACGAAGAACATTTGAGAAAAGTGCTAGAAGTATTGAGGAAAGAAGAACTGTACGCTAAGTTTTTAAAGTGTGCATTTTGGTTGGAAGAAGTTCAATTCCTCGGTCACATAGTGAACAAAGAAGGTATCCAGGTGGACCCGGCAAAGATCGAAACCGTTGAACAGTGGGAAACCCCAAAAACTTCGAAGCGTATACGTCAATTTTTAGGATTGGCTGGTTAATACAGAAGATTCATCCAAGATTTCTCCAAAATAGCAAAACCCTTAACTGTATTAACGCATAAAGGGAAGAAATTTGAATGGAAGGATGAACAAGAGAAGGCGTTTTAGTTATTGAAGAAAAAGCTAACTACGGCACCTATATTGTCATTGCCTGAAGGGAATGATGATTTTGTGATTTATTGTGACGTATCAAATTAAGGTTTGGTTGTGTATTAATGCAACGAACGAAGGTGATTGCTTATGCGTCTAGACAATTGAAGATTCACGAGCAAAATTATACAACTCACGATTTGGAATTGGGTGCTATTGTTTTTGCATTAAAGACTTGGAGGCATTATTTATATGGAGTCAAAAGTATTATATATACCGACCACAATAGTCTCCAACATATATTTAATCAGAAGCAACTGAATATGAGACAACGCAGGTGGATTGAACTATTGAATGATTGTGATTTTGAGATTCGATACCACCCGGGGAAGGCGAATGTGGTAGCCGTCGCTTTGAGTAGAAAGGACAGAGAACCTATACGGGTAAAAGCTATGAATATAATTATTCATACTAACCTTACTACTCAAATAAAGGAGGCACAACAGGGGGTTGTAAAAGAAGGAAAGATGAAGAATGAGATACCCAAAGGATAAGAGAAACATCTTAATATTCAGGAAGACGGAACCCGATATAGGGCTGATAGAATTTGGGTACCAAGGTTTGGAGATGTGAGAGAAATGGTACTTAAAGAAGCACATAAAACCAGATATTCAATACATCCCGGAGCAGGGAAGATGTATAAAGATCTCAAGAAACACTTTTGGTGGCCGGGTATGAAAGCCGATATTGCTAAATATGTAGGAGAATGTTTGACGTGTTCTAAGGTCAAAGCTGAACATAAGAAACCATCAGGTCTACTACAACAACCTAAAATCCTGGAATGGAAATGGGAAAACATTACCATGGATTTCATTACTAAATTGCCAAGGACTGCAAGTGGTTATGATACTATTTGGGTAATAGTTGATCGTCTCACCAAGTCAGCACACTTCCTGCCAATGAGAGAAGATGACAAAATGGAGAAGTTAGCGCGATTGTATTTGAAGGAGGTTGTCTCCAGACATGGAATACCCGTCTCTATTATCTCTGATAGGGATGGTAGATTTGTTTCAAGGTTCTGGCAGACGTTGCAACAAGCATTGGGGACTCTTCTATACATGAGTACTGCCTATCATCCACAAACTGATGGGCAGAGTGAAAGGACGATACAAACGCTTGAAGACATGCTAGAGCATGTGTTATTGATTTCGGAAACAGTTGGGATCGACACCTACCGTTAGCAGAATTTTCCTACAACAACAGTTATCATTCTAGTATTGAGATGGCGCCGTTTGAGGCACATTATGGTAGAAAGTGCAGGTCTCCAATTTGTTGGAATGAAGTGGGGAATAGACAGATTACGGGTCCGGAGATAATACAAGAAACTACCGAGAAAATCATCCAAATTCAATAACGATTGAAAACTACCCAGAGTTGACAAAAGAGCTACGCGGACAGTAAAAGAAAAGATATAGAGTTTGAAATTGGAGAAATGGTCATGCTTAAGGTTTCACCTTGGAAAGGCGTTGTTCGATTTGGTAAACGGGGGAAACTAAATCCAAGGTACATTGGACCATTCAAGATTATAGATCGTGTCGAACCAGTAGCTTACCAACTGGAGCTACCTCAATAACTCGCGACTGTACATAACACTTTCCACGTCTCAAATTTGAAGAAATGTTTTGCTAAAGAAGATCTCACTATTCCATTGGATGAAATCCAAATTAATGAAAAACTTCAATTCATTGAAGAACCCGTCGAAATAATGGATCGTGAGGTTAAGAGACTTAAGCAAAACAAGATACTGATTGTTAAGGTTTGATGGAATGCTCTTAGAGAAATCGATTTCACCTGGGAGCATGAAGATCAGATGAAGAAGAAATACCCGCATCTATTTCTAGAAGATTCGTCAACACCTTCAACAGCTTAAAATTTCGGGACGAAATTTATTTAACGGTTAGGTACTGTAGTGACCCGAACTTTTCCATATTTATATATATTAATTGAGATTGATATTTACATGACTAAATTTTTCCAACGTGTTAAGCAATCAAACTTGCTAAGACTTGATTAAATGAAATAAGTTTCATATAGACAATTGATCACCCAAGTTGACCGGCGATTCACGAACGTTACAAAATTGTGAAAACTACATGTTGTGGTATATATAGACATATATATATTGTTTACATTAGATTATGATGAGTAAGTATCTCACTAAGTATATTAACAATGTGTGATATACATAAGAAATGAGATAACTAAGTTAAGAAACTCGAAATGATATATATAACGATTTATGTTATGATAACGTCTACTAAATACATATGTATCATATTAAGATATTGATACACTATATTTAACATGATAAAATGATATTTAAATATATCATTAAGTGTGTTAACAATGAACTACATATGTAAAAACAAGACTACTAACTCAAGAATTACGAAACGAGACTTATATGTAACGATTATCGTTGTATCGATATTTTAATGTATGTATCATATTAAGAGATATTCATACATCATAATATCATGATAATATAATAATTTAACATCTCATTTGATATAATAAACATTGGGTTAACAACATTAATTGAGATCGTTAACTTAAAGGTTTCAAAACAACACTTACATGTAACGACTAACGAAGACTTAACGAATCCATTAGAATGTATATACATGTTGTGTTTTGATATGTATTCTTACACTTTTGAAAGACTTCAAGACACATATCAAAGTACTTCTACTTAACAAAAATGCTTACAATTACATCCTCGTTCAGTTTCATCAACAATTCTACTCGTATGCACTCGTATTCGTACTCGTACAATACACAGCTTTTAGATGTATGTACTATTGGTATATACACTCCAATGATAAGCTCTTAGCAGCCCATGTGAGTCACCTAACACATGTGGGAACCATCATTTGGAAACTAGCATGAAATATCTCATAAAATTACAAAAATATTAGTAATCATTCATGACTTATTTACATGAAAACAAAATTACATATCCTTTATATCTAATCCATATACCAACGACCAAAAACACCTAAAACCACTTTCATTCTTCAATTTTCTTCATCTAATTGATCTCTCTCAAGTTCCATCTTCAAGTTCTAAGTGTTCTTCATAAATTCCATAAGTATAGTTTCATAAAAATCAAGAATACTTCTAAGTTTGCAAGTCTACTTTCAAGCTTTCTAATCCATTCCAAGTAATCATCTAAGATCAAGGAACCTTTGTTATTTATATTAGGTTATCTTTCTAATTCAAGGTAATATTCATATTCAAACTTTGATTCAATTTCTACAACTATAACAATCTTATTTCGAGTGAAAATCTTACTTGAACTGTTTTCGTGTCATGATTCTGCTTCAAGAATTTCAAGCCATCCAAGGATCCTTTGAAGCTAGATCCATTTTTCTCATTTTCAGTAGTTTTATCCAGAATATTTAAGGTAGTAATGATGTTCATAACATCATTCGATTCATACATATAAAGCTATCTTATTCGAAGTTTTAAACTTGTAATCACTAGAACATAGTTTAGTTAATTCTAAACTTGTTCGCAAACAAAAGTTAATCCTTCTAACTTGACTTTTAAAATCAACTAAACACATGTTATATATCTTTATGATATGCTAACTTAATGATTTAAAACCAGGAAACACGATGAACACCACAAAATCGGATATACGCCATTGTAGTGAAACCGGGGGCTGTTTTGGTTTGGATAATTAAAAACTATGATAAACTTTGATTTAAAAGTTGTTCTTCTCTAAAAATGATTTTTCATATGAACATGAAACTATATCCAAAAATCTTGGTTAAACTTAAAGTGAAAGTATGTTTTTCAAAATGGTCATCAAGATGTCGTTCTTTCGACGGAAATGACTACCTCTTTAGTAATTGACATGTAACTTAAATTTCCAACTATAAACCTATAGTTTTTCTGTTTGGATTCTTAAATTAGAGTTCAATATGAAATCATAGCAATTTAATTCACTCAAAACGGATTTAAAATGAAGAAGTTATGGGTAAAACAAGATTGGATATTTTTGATCTTTTTAGCTACGGGAAATGTTTAACAAATCTATACAAATCATATCCTAGCTAACTTATATTGTATTATACATGTTTTCTAATATATTATGTAATCTTGGGATACCATAGACACGTATTCAAATGTTTTGACATATCATATCGACCCATGTATATATATTATTTGGAAAAACCATAGACACTCTATATGCAGTAATGTTGGAGTTAGCTATACAGGGTTGAGGTTGATTCCAAAAATATATATACTTTGAGTTGTGATCTAGCCTGAGACATGTATACACTGGGTCGTGGATTGTTTCAAGATAATATATAACAATTTATTTCTGTAGATCTAACTGTGGACAACTAGTTGTAGGTTACTAATGAGGACAGCTGACTTAATACACTCAAATCTTTAAAATATAATAAAAATGATTGTAATTATATTTTGATCATACTTTGATATATATGTACATATTTGTATAGGTTCGTGAATCGATCCGTGGCCAAGTCTTATTTTCGAGGAAGGAAATATCTGTGAAAGTGAGTTATAGTCCCACTTTTAAAATCTATTATTTTTGGGATGAGAATACATGCAGATTTTATAAATGATTTACAAAATAGACACAAGTACGTGAAACTACATTCTATGGTTGAATTATCGAAATTGAATATGCCCCTTTTTATTAAGTCTGGTAATCTAAGAATTAGGGAACAGACACCCTAATTGACGCGAATCCTAAAGATAGATCTATTGGGCCTAACAAACCCCATCCAAAGTACCGGATGTTTTAGTACTTCGAAATTTATATCATATCCGAACGGAATAATGGGGATATTCTTATATATGCATCTTGTTAATGTCGGTTACCAGGTGTTCACCATATGAATGATTTTTATCTCTATGTATGGGATGTGTATTGAAATATGAAATCTTGTGGTCTATTGTTACGATTTGATATATATAGGTTAAACCTATAACTCACCAACATTTTTGTTGACGTTTAAAGCATGTTTATTCTCAGGTGAATACTAAGAGCTTCCGCTGTTGCATACTAAAATAAGGAAAAGATTTGGAGTCCATGTTTGTATGATATTGTGTAAAAACTGCATTCAAGAAACATATGTCGATGTAATATATTTCTATTGTAAAACATTATGTAATGGTCGTGTGTAAACAGTATATATTTTAGATTATCATTATTTGATAATCTACGTAATGTTTTTAAAACCTTTATTGATAAAATAAAGGTTATGGTTGTTTTAAAAATGAATGCAGTCTTTGAAAAACGTCTCATATAGAGGTCAAAACCTCGCAACGAAATCAATTAATATGGAACATTTATAATCAATATGAACGGGACATTTCAGCTTTGACTTTAGAACAAGTCAAACATTCTCCTACATATGTGGCTATATCGGCCTTCATTCCTGGCCACCAAAAGTTTCTCTTGAGGTCTCGGTACATTTTCCTCGCTCTGGGATGTATTGAATATCTGGTTTTATGTGCTTCATCTAGTACCAAATACCTGGTTCTCCATTCTTTGGTACCCAAATTCTTTCAGCTAAATACCTGGTTCCGTCTTCCCGAATATTAAGCTGTTTTTCTAATCCTTTGGGTATTTCCCTTCCAAAAATTCTTTCCTTCAAAACCTCCTGTTGTGCCTCTTTTATTCGAGTAGTAAGATTAGTATGAATAATCATGTTCATAGCTTTTACTCGAATAGGTTCTCTTTCCTTTCGACTCAAGGCATCGGCTACCACATTCGCTTTCCCCGGGTGGTAGCGGATTTCACAATCATAATCATTTAGCAGCTCAACCCATCTACGCTGCCTCATGTTTAGTTGCTTTTGATTTAAAATATGTTAGAGACTTTTGTGGTCGGTGTATACGATAAACTTGACCCCATATTGATAATGTCTCCACATCTTTAATGCAAAAACAACGGCGCCTAATTCCAGATCATGTGTGGTGTAGTTTTGTTCGGGAATTTTGAGTTGTCTAGAAGCATATGCAATCACCTTCTTCCGTTGCATAAGAACACACCCAAAACCCATTCTTAATGCGTCGCAGTAAATAACAAAATCTTCCATTCCATCAGGTAACGATAAAATAGTTGCCGTAGTCAACTTCTTTTTTAACAATTGGAAGGCCCCCTCTTGTTCGGAAGTCCATTCATACTTCTTCCCCTTATGTGCCAAGGCAGTTAAAGGTTTGGCTACTCGGGAGAAATCTGAAATAAATCTCCTATAATAACCGGCTAAACCCAAAAATTGACGTATTTGCATTGAAGTTTTAGGGGTTTCCCAATTTTTGATGGCTTCGATCTTGGCGGGATCAACTTTGATTCCATTACTACTGACTACGTGGCCAAGAAATTGTACTTCATTTAACCTAAAAGCGCACTTAGAGAATTTTGCATAAAGCTGTTCTTTTCTTAACAATTCTAACACAAGTCTCAAATGTTGTTCGTGTTCTTGGTTATTCTTCGAATAGATAAGAATGCCATCAATAAAGACAATAACAAACTTATCTAAATATGGACTATATACTCGGTGCATGAGATCCATGAAAATTGCGGGTGCATTGGTAAGACCGAATGGAATAACCATTAATTCGTAATGGCCATAACGAGTTCTGAAGGCTCTTTTTGGTATATCAGCTCCTTTAACCCTCAGTTGATGATAAACCGACCTTAAGTCGATTTTGGAGTATACGCTCGAACCTTGGAGTTGATCAAACAGATCGTCGATTCGGGGTAAAGGGTATCGGTTTTTGATGGTTACTTTGTTCAGCTCACGGTAATCGATACACATGCGAAAAGACCCATCTTTCTTTTTAACGAATAAAATTGGAGCTCCCCATGGTGACATACTCGGTCGGATAAAACCACGTTCTAATAATTCTTGTAGCTGACTTTGTAATTCTTTCATTTCGGTGGGCGCAAGTCTATATGGAGCATGAACTATTGGTGCGGCTCCTGGTACAAGATCTATTTGAAATTCAACGGATCGTTGTGGAGGTAGTCCCGGTAATTCGTCTGAAAACACCTCAGGAAATTCTCTTGCAACGGGAATGTCATCGATTTTCTTTTCTTCTTTTTCAATCTCCTCGACGTGTGCTAGTACGGCATAGCAACCTTTCTTATTAGTTTGCGCGCCTTCAAACTACTATTAAGATTTAATTTGGCATTACCCTTTTCTCCGTACACCATTAAGGGTAATCCGTCTTCTCTCGGAATGCGAATCGCCTTCTCATGACAAACAAATTCGGCTTTCACCTTGGACATCCAGTCCATTCCAATAATTACGTCAAAGCCTCCCAATTCCACCGGTATTAAATCAATTGCAAACGTTTCGATAACTAAACTAATTTTTTGATTTCGGCAAATTTTATCAACCTTAATTAGTTTACCGTTTGCTACTTCAACTATACACTTTTTATCCAAAGGAGTTAACGGGCAATTTAACGTTGATGTTGAAGGCTCTCCCACGGCCTTGCCTATTTCCATTCCGGCACTGGTTTATGGTATGGCCCGGTTTTCCACATCCATAGCAAACAACGCCGTTATTATTTGTTCCGGCATTATTTACTCCTTTGTTTCTATTTGGTCCGTAGACTTCACACTTTGCCGCAATATGGCCATTCCTATTACACTTGGTACATAATTCTCTACAAAACCATTCCAGATGAAACGTATCACACCTGGGGCATATAGTTCTTTGCCTTTTGTCGTTGTTGTTGTTGTTGTTGTTATGGTTATTGTTGTTGAGTCGTTTGTTGTTGTTATTGTTGTGATTGGGATTGTTGTTGTTGTTATTATTATTGGGATGGTTGTTGCGGTTATTGTTGCGGTTATTGTTGTAGTTGTTGTTGCGATTATTGTTGTTGTTGGGGTGGTTGCGATTGTTGTTGTAGTTGTTGTTTTGATTGTTGTTGTTGTACTGGTGACCCTGATCACTGCTTTCCTCCCACTTTCTTTTTCCCTGTTTCATTATGGCCTCCTCGGCCGCTTCTTTCTTTATCCTTCCTGTAATTTGGCCTATCAATTTGTGGGCTATACGGCTCGCTTTCTGCATTGTTGCAGGGTCGTTAGCACCTACATGCTCTTGGATTTGTTCCGTCAATCCTTTTATGAATGCTTCAATTTTTGCTTCTTCATCCTCAAATGCTCCAGGACACATTAAAGCCAGTTCATTGAAACGTCGCTCGTAGGTAGTGACATCTAACCCTTGAGTTGTCAATGCTTTAAGCTCTACCTTGAGCTTGTTGATTTCGGTTCTGGGACGGTACTCTTCCGTCATCATGTGCTTGAAAGATAACCATGGAAGTGCGTAGGCAGTATTCTGTCCTACGTAATCCATGTAGGTATTCCACCATGTCAAAGCAGTACCCCTGAAAGTATGTGTGGCATACCTAACTTAATCCTCTTCTACGCAGTTGCTGATTGCGAACACAGCTTCAACCTTCTCTGTCCACCGCTTTAGTCCAACGGGTCCTTCAGTTCCTTCAAACTCATTAGATTTACAGGCCATAAAAGCTTTGTAGGAACATCCTACCCGATTGCCATTGTTTCCTCCACTGCTGGAACCCGATTGTTTATTGTTGTTCATTGCATTCACCACTGCAGCCATATTTGCAGCGAAAGCTTGAAGTTCTTCTGTGTTCAATTGTTGTTGTCTAGTAGCTGGAGGAGCCATTTCCTTCAAAAATAGCCGACTGAATTAATCATATAGAATTTTAGAAGTAGCCAAAAAGTATTTTGTAGCTTAATATGAACTTATTATTATAAAAGCCTTTTCTTCATATTAGCGTTTTATAACTATAATAATGTTCATACTTAGCATCTAACACACAAATTAACTACTAAAATTCTAATATGAAAAACTATGGTAAGTTATTACGTTACTACGTAATAATAAGTTGTAATAATAATAATAAACCTTCCATGCTTATTCTTATTATTATACAATCATAAGGAAAATTACATTGCGGATTTTCTTACAAACTTAAGCACACAATATAATACATATTATACAATGCATGGAATACAGGATAGCTGCCGATGGTTCAAGAACGGCGAGATTTCTTAGATGTTGACGTTGTTTCTTTCTCGGCCAAACGTTTGGATTATCGTTTGGATAGTTCTTTTTCCAAATCCTCTCAATTGGTTCTTTCGGCTAATTGTTTGGGAGCAAAACCAACAGTCGTTATACGAGCGGTCATTTTATAAACTGGTCTCTTAGGTGGTTCAGGTGGATGATCACAAATATTTTGGGTCATAATAGGTTCATCGGGTTTGGGATCGGGTATAACAGCCAAAGATTTTCCCAAATCACGTTGTGGTTCAGTAATTTTCACAACTTCTTCAGGATCCTCTTCTTCGGGTTCCTCTTCGGGATCTTCTTCTGGATCCTCTTCTGGAACCTCTACTGGCAATTGTGAATCTTCCCAATTTTCCCAACATTTTTCCACTTTAATGGTAGCACCAAAAGTTAACTTTTCCATTGGTTCATAAGTCGTATGCTTTGACTCAGCCTCTGAATCACTTGATAAGTAAATGAAATCTAAATCACTAGAGATGCTTATATGATCGGATGAAGTCATCTATCACATAATAGCAGGAACGTTAAGAGAATGATATATCTTATAATATTTATATGTTAATAATCTTATGTTTCCAACAATTATATTAAGCAATCATTTTTAAAATAATTACGGTCGAACTCCACACTCACTAATGCATCAAAAATCAGTTAGACACACTAATGAAAAATTTTCTGATTCTCTAAGACCAACGCTCGGATACCAACTGAAATGCCCACTGTGATGGCCCCGTCAAAACACTTAACGGCTACGTCACTTGGTCTCACAGCTTGATCGAACTTAAATGAATTTAATAAATGACATTGCATTCTTTTATTTCAAAAGTTTCCCAAAAAGGAAAGCATACCAAAATATGTAGTTTAAAAGTAACCCAACATATTAATAATCCAAAGTTGACACAAAAACATTGTCAACATCCCACAAGTATTAATTATTCAAAAACCAAATGCAAGCCAAAGTTTCATAAATTGTTTCATAAAAATCTGCCCAAATGCATGCAGACTCTTCTAAACACAGCGGAAGCATCACATAAACTCAACTACCTGTGAAAACATGCGAGTAAACTGTCAACACAAAGGTTGAGTGAATTATAGGTTTAAATAATTGAATAAACTTTAGACCACAAGATTTAAAAATGTTAGAAAACATTAAACATTATTCCATTATCAATGAGCCACCTGGTAACCACTTAACCCTTTATTTACCCTTGCCAAACACAATAAAAAAATATACACTGGACAGTGTATCTACAACAAAATACGAAGTACTAAACATTCCGATTATAAATTGCTAGCGCGACTAGCTCGAAATGGAGTTGTCAAACCTGATAGATCTATCCGTAGGATTCGCGTTCACCAGTAGAAACCAATGATTACAGTTACCAGACTAGGGAATATTTTTGTCCAACTCATAATGAAAAATTTAAATTTAATTGTCACTTGTGTCTAAACGTGAAATAAAATGCATGTAATCACATCCCAAAAATATACTTTGAAAAGTATGTAAAAACGGGACTATAACTCACCTTAAAAGTAATGAAGTAACCAACACATTTAAGCGAACAGCAAATGCAGTACAGTGATCAGGAATGATCACAACGCCGACCTATAAATAAAGTAGGTCGATATAAATAACTAACTTATGTCAAGTCTTAGTATGATAGCTATTGTACATGTTGCAAGTAATCATAGAACAATACTCAATATGCATCGGTTTGATTGGAACAGCTTACGGACACACACTTTCTATTTTTAGAAAGTTTCTATTTTTAGCAGGTTTCCATTTTTGGAAAGTTTCTATTTTTGAAAAGTTTCTATTTTTGGAAAGTTTCTATTTTTGAAAGTTTCCAAATTTAGAGAGTTGCTATTTTAGGAAAGTTTATAAGTTAGGAAAGTTTCCTTAATTAGAAAGTCAACAAAAGTCAACTGAAAGTCAAAGTCAACCGAAAGTCAACTCAAAAGTCAACCTTGGTCAAACATGGTCAACGTTAATTTTAAAAGTGTAAGTTATAATAATAATATAAGTTATAACATTTATTAAAGTTAAATATGTCTAATTATGTCATAACATATGTTTAATTAAATTAAAATGAATTATTAAAGTTAATATAAGTTTAAATGATATAATTAATATAACATAAGTATTTAATTAATTAATTAAATATTAGTCATAATATAAGTATTATTAATTAATAATAAATTTTAAATCATATCATAAGTTTCATTAATTAATAATGAATTATTAATCATATTATAAGTTTCTAATTATAATTATTAAATCATTAGTATTTAATAATTAAATTATAATTAAATAATAACTAAGTCTTATAATAATTAAATAATTAATTAATCCTTATTATAAGTCTTATAATAGTAATCTCATAATATAAGTTTAATACTTATCATAAGTATTTTCCATTAATAATGAAGTATTATTAATCATATGTTTAATTAAAAAGTTAATTAAATCATAAATATTAATTAAATGATATAATAAATATATATATATATATATATATATATATATATATATATATATATATATATATATATATATATATATATATATATATATATATATATATATATATCATAAGTTGTAAATAATAATAATTACTTTTTTTATCATAAGTAATTAAATGATAATGTAATCCATTATTTATATCCTAAGTTTAATAATTAATCAAAAGTTTTAAATCAAAAGTTCATCGGGTCGTATCTTGAGCCCCGGGTGTCGGTTTTCGACGAGCCTTACATATATCTCCGCCTAAGCAAACCACCCGAAACTTTGGTGCACTCAAGAACACCCCAAGAACAGTCCACAAGTCGTGATGTACAGCCAACACACTACTTGCAACTTCAATTCAATCAAAAACGTGTTTTAGACGTAACGGGTGATTTGTGGCTCGGATTGAGATGACCCGAACATGAAAGTTCGTCCCACCATCAGTCCTAACACACTAACACACCCTAAAGTCACCAAATATGGTCACAAAGTCGGACCAAACCTGGTTCATACCAAAATCACATTCAATCTTAACAAAATACCACTTTGATCATAACTATGGTTCCGGGAATCGAAACGACATGAATCCGGTGTCTAAAATTAATGTCTTGTTGAGAGAAACTCATTTATATACTTTATTTTAACTTTTATATCAGTTACAAAGTCAGAAACACACGAAAAAGCTTCTGTCCAAATTATATCAAACCGAAAACATATGTAAACGAGCAATTTTACGCATACAATCAACATTACAACAACTAATAATCATCATACTACTAATAAATCATCAAAATACAGAAAATTAAGGAAAAATTAAAAGTTCTAGGGTTAGGGTTTATACCCTAATCAAGAAAAGAGAAGTATAATCGCGTAGAGAACGGAACGAGGAACGCGTTGATGTATAACAATCCTTGATCCAAGCTATGAAAATTGATGAAGATGATGATGTTGGGGAGGAGCTAGTCGACGGCCAAGAGGAGAGGGGAGGAGAGGCTTGAGAGTATATCCCCCCTATCTTCGGCTGAATTGGGTGAGGGGAGGGCCCCATGGTGGTCCAAGTTGATAAATGGAAGAAACCTTGTGGCCCGAATGCCCGAACGAACCCGAAACGCCAAAACGCACTTACGCGATTAAAAATTTAGAAAGATAACAAACGCGCGATGAAAAATAAATATAAATACTATATATAATAATATGACCTTAAAATATCATATTTAAAATAAATAGGATTTAAATATCCCAAAAACGCGACCGTTGGTTTGAAAACCGAAAAGATTCGCCGGATAGAAATCCGCGATTCGTATAAACGTACGATTTAAAATATGAAGACATATATTCACATAACACATAATAATTAATATATTATTACTAAAATAATAATATAGGTCATGAAATGACGTAACCCAATTAACAGTTAACGATCGTTAAATAATTAACGGTAAAAGATAACGGAAAAAGTAGGGTCGTGACACCCGTTCATATTAATTATAAACGTTTCATATTAGTTGGTTTCTTTACGAGGTTTTGACCTCTATATGCGACGTTTTTCAAATCTTGCATTCATTTTTAAAAACAACCATAACCTTTATTATTGAATAAAGGTCTTAATGACATAATTTAGATTGTCTATCAACGACAATCTCCTCAAATAAATAAGTTTTTACACAAGCCATTACAATATGATCAAATATATTACAACAAATACTCCGAATGCAAGTTTAAACAATATTAACAATTATGCCGACTCCAAATCTTGACCTTGGGTTGGCATACGACAGCGGAAGCGTTTTTAATATTCACCTGAGAATAAACATGCTTAAAACGTCAACAAAAATGTTGGTGAGTCATAGGTTTAATTTCTATATAATAATCATAATATTTAATAAGCCATAAGATTTCATTTAATTAAATGCGCATGATCATTACAACTACAAAAATCATTCATACAATGAGTCACCTGGTAACCAACCTTAACATAGAGCGCTTAAGATATCTGGCATCATACATTCCACTATTCAAATGTATGACAAGAACCCTTCGAAGTACTAAAGCATTTCCACTATTCGAAAATGGGGGTGGTTGGTGCCCGTAGATCTACCTTTAGGATTCGCGTCAATTAGTGTTTTTCACTAATTCTTAGGTTACCAAGCATAATAATAATAAGTACAGATATCCAGTATAACAAAACAATCGTAGAATGTAGTTCCATGAACTTGTGCTATTTTGTAAAACATTTATAAATTTTGCATGTATTCTCATCCCAAAATAATTTAGATAGTAAAAATGGGACTATAACTCACTTGTGATGATTTTCGAATAGATGGTGATAAGACTTGGGCTTTTGACAAATTTACGAACCTAATAATAATATTCTTGTGTCAAGATATATATATATATATATATATATATATATATATATATATATATATATATATATATATATATATATATATATATATATATATATATATATATATAATTAATATTCCATACTTATGATACTTGTGATAATTTTAATTGTCCATTGTTAGTAGTCCAACGTTCGTAGTCCAATAGTATAAATATATATATAAATATAAATGCCGAAATTGTGTTAGAATTCACTAACACTATAATATATTGTCTTAATATAATAAGACACATAATATGTATATTGTCTGAAGCAATCCACGACCCATTGTATACATGTCTCAGGCTTGATCACAACTCAAAGTATATAGTATTTTGGAATCCACTTCGACCCACAGCTAACTCGAAATTACTGCCAATGGTGTCTTATAGTGCGTTCCAATAATATATATATAGAAGAAATCGAAATGATATGTCAAAACACTGTATATGGATCCACGGTGATCAAGTCATATATATATGGTGCCTTACGATCTTTATTAAGACTATAATATATTGTCGTAGAACTTAATCACAACTATTATAAATTGTAGTTCCATAAGTTTGGGAATAAGACATGTATAAATACATGTAGGATACAAGGTAAGTTAGCTTGGATAAGGTTAGCATCCATTTTTATAAATCATGTCCGTAGCTAAAAATTAAGAAAAATATCCAATTTTGTTTTTCTCATAATTTCTTCGTTACAAATCTGTTTTGAGTGATTCGATTTGCCATGATTTCGTATCGAACTCAACATTATTAATCTTAACAGAAAAGTATAGGTTTATAGTCAAAAATACAGCTTAGGTGTCAAATAAGAGAAGATAGTCATATCCGTCGTAAGAACGACATCTTGATGACCCTTTTGAAAAACATACTTCCACTTAGAGTTTAACCATGGATTTTGGATATTTTTCATATCCATATAAAATAATATTTTTCACCAAAGGAAATCTTTTAATTCAAAGTTTAAGATAGGTTTTTAAAATTAAACCCAAAACAGCCCCCGTTCGACTAAGACGGCGTATATTCGATTTTAAGGTGTTCTTTGTGTTTACAAGTTTTATATCCTTATGTTAGCTTGACATACTGTAATAATACATGTGTTGAAGTATTTTAAAAGTCAAGTTAGAAGGATTAAGTTTGTTTGCGAACAAGTTTAGAATCAACTAAACTATGTTCTAGTTGTTGTACGTTATAAACTCATAATAAGATAGCTATATAGATATGAATCGAACGAGATTATGAATCAGGTGACTACCTCAAATCAACTAATTGATTTTACTGGAAAAATAAGAAGAGAAACTTGAGGTTGAAGATCTTCTTGATAGCTTGGAATTCTTGAAGTAGAATCAATGGATGAACAAAAGTTCGAATAAGATTTCTATCTTAAATTAAGATAGTTATAAGTATATAAATTGAACCAAAGCTTATATATGATTCTTAGCTTGATTTAAAATGATAAGTTGCTAATATTAAAAGGATGTTCTTGATCTTTGAAGTGTTGTTGGAATGGATGAAAAGATTGGAAGTAATCTTGAAGTATAAACTTAAAAAGGAAGTAGTAACTTCTAGTGTTCTAGATTGATTTTTCTTATGATGATTAAAGTTTATTTTTGAGGCTAGATCTTCTTGGTTATTTGCTGAGATGTTTAAGGGTGTTTAAGGCTTAAGAGAGTGTGTGTTTAGATAGAAAATGGTAGTAGAAAAATTGAATCAAAATGGTATACAACCTAGCCATTAAATACGTGAATTAATGGGGAACCAAAACAAAATTCAAGTTTGTAATCTTATGTATTTTCCACGCTAGCTTACAAATCCTAGTTACCTCATATCTAGGGCAGAAATTTAGTTGATTAGGATGTTGATTTGATGTGTATATACCAATAGTAAATACGTATAGAAGCTGGGTATGATATGGGTATAAATACCGAATCAATACGAGTAGAATTCTTGATAAAATTGAATGAGAAAAATGAGTATAGCTATCTTTGTTGAGTATAAGTATGTTAGTATATATGTTTAAGTCCTTCATAAGTGTATTAATACATATTAATACAATACATATACATATATTTTAATTTAGAAGTTACTACAACGTTAATCGTTATATATATGTATATAGTCTTGAAGTCTTTAAGTTAGTAGTCTCATTATATATATATATATAACTCTTTGTTAATATATTTAATGAGATACTTAAATATCATTTTAACATGTCATAAATATATATATCCAAATATATATTCTATTTAATGATTATCACAAATTATGACGTTCGTGAATCGCCATACAGACTGGGTGGTTAAACATTTGCATAAAATCCATTCCAAATATATATATCTTGACAAGTTTGTTTGCGTAACATGTTGGAAACATTTAATTATGTAAATATTAATCTTATATATAGCGGAAAAATCCGGGTCGTTACACTATGGTTGTTCAGAAATATATATATAGATGGGTCGATATGATTTGTCAAAACATTGTATTCGTGTCTATGGTATCCCAAGATTACATAATATATTAGAATACATGTATAATACAATATGAGTTAGCTAGGATATGATTAATATAGATTTGTTACCAATTTTCACGTAGCTACAACAAGCAAAATTATCCAATCTTGTTTTACTCATAACTTCTTCGTTTTAAATCCGTTTTGAGTGATTCAAGTTGCTATGGTTTCATATTGAACTTAAGTTTATGAATATAAACAAAAAAAAGTATAAGTTTATATTTGGAAATATAGGTTACAAGTCATTTTTGTAAAGGTAGTCATTTCAGTCGAATGAATGACGTCTAGATGACCATATTGGAAAACATACTTACACTTTGAGTTTAACCATAATTTTTGGATATAGTTTCATGTTCATAATAAAAATCATTTTCCCAGAAGAACAACTTTTAAATCAATGTTTATCATAATTTTTAATTAACTAACCCAAAACAGCCCGCGGTGTTACTACGACGGCGTATATCCAGTTTTACGGTGTTTTTCGTGTTTCCAGGTTTTAAATCATTAAGTTAGAATATCATATAGATATAGAATGTGTATTTAGTTGATTTTAAAAGTCAAG
Organism: Rutidosis leptorrhynchoides; assembly: GCF_046630445.1. Taxonomy (NCBI): domain Eukaryota; kingdom Viridiplantae; phylum Streptophyta; class Magnoliopsida; order Asterales; family Asteraceae; genus Rutidosis; species Rutidosis leptorrhynchoides. Next base: position 308,261,971 of record NC_092336.1, on the reverse strand, counting down.
TTAGAAGGATTAACTTTTATTTGCGAACAAGTTTAGAATTAACTAAACTATGTTCTAGTGATTACAAGTTTAAACCTTTGAATAAGGTAGCTTTATATATATGAATTGAATGATGTTATGAACATCATTACTACCTCAGGTTTTGTGGATAAACCTACTAGAAATGAGAAAAATAGATCTAGCTTCAAAGGATCCTTGGTTGACTTGAAAGTTCTTGAAGTAGAATCATGACACGAAAACAAGTTCAAGTAAGATTTCCACTCGAAATAAGATTGTTAAAGTTATAGAAATTGAATCAAAGTTTGTATATGAGTATTACCATGTATTAGAAAGATATCTTACTATAAATAAGAAAGATTTCTTGAGGTTGGATGATCACTCAAAGTGGATTTGCATGATTGGAAGTAAGCTAGCAAACTTGGAAGTGTTGTTAGTTTGTTCTTGAGTAGTTGTTTTATAACTTGGTTTATGTATGGATTTATGAACTAGATTGAGCTAGATTTTGTTGAAGGTGATGAAGAACACTTAGAACAAAGGAAGAACACTTGAGAGAGAGTAATTTGATTCAAGAAAATTGAAATGAAAATGTGTTTGTGATGCTCCTAATTCACGTAAACTTATGGTGTCCATATAGTCTTCATTAGTTTGTAATCTTATGAGATATTTCATGCTAGATGTTAAATGATGGTTCCCACATGGTTAGGTGACTCACATGGACTGCTAAGAGTTGATCATTGGAGTGTATATACCAATAGTAAATACATTTAGAAGCTAGGTATTGTACGAGTATGAATACGGATGCATACGAGTAGAATTGTTGATGAAAATGAATGAGGATGTAATTGTAAGCATTTTTGTTAAATAGAAGTACTTTGATAAGTGTCTTGAAGTCATTTAAGAGTGTATGAATACATATTAAAACACTAAATGTATATACATTTTAACTGAGTCGTTAAGTCATCGTTAGTCTTTACATGTAAGTGTTGTTTTGAAACCTTTAGGTTAACGATCTTGTTAAATGTTGTTAACCCATTGTTTATTATATCAAATGAGATGTTAAATTATTATATTATCACGATAATATGATGTATTAATATATCTTAATGTGATATATATACAGTTAAATATTGTTACAACGATAATCGTTATATATATGTCTCGTTTCGAAATCATTAAGTTAGTAGTCTTGTTTTTACATATATAGTTCATTGTTAATATACTTAATGATATGTTTACTTATCATAATATATATATATATATATATATATATATATATATATATATATATATATATATATATATATATATATATATATATATATATATATATATATATATATATATCCATATATATGTCATTATATAGTTTTTACAAGTTTTATCGTTCGTGAATCACCGGTCAACTTGGGTGGTCAATTGTCTATATGAAATCTATTTCACTTAATCAAGTCTTAACAAGTTTGATTTCTTAACATGTTGAAAACACTTAATCATGTAAATATCAATTTCATTTAATATATGTAAACATGGAAAAGATCGGGTCACTACACTATATGCAGTAATGATCGAGTTAGCTATACAGGGTTGAGGTTGATTCCAAAATAATATATATACTTTGAGTTGTGATCGAGTCTGAGACATGTATACAATGGGTCACGATACTTATTAATTAATTCGAATATTATATATTAAACTATATATGAATTATTGAAACTCTAACTGTGGACTACTAACATTGGACAATTAAAATGAATTAAAATATTGATTATAACATATGAAACTAAATATTTTCTCAAGTTTGCCACTTGATTTCATCTTAAACCTCATTTGTATTTTGACGATTACAATCTGCGTTCAAACCTTTCTTGATTCTTGAAAACACCTCAATCGAGAGGATGAACCAACCACACTTCATCTACGGAAGAAAAGATTGATACATAAAGTTATGCACCTAAAACCCCTCGAAACCTGAGTAAATGTTTAACACGTATCTGTGCTAACTCCTTTGGCATTATTATTACCGAAAATAACACTGCAATATTTTTTCAAAATAGCCAATTTTGTCACAGCTCCAGTAAATCAACTTCGACTTTTCGTTCGAAATAACCTTATTATAACCTTGATATATAAGTTTGCCTTTCGTCATCGTTACCGAGGAACCGTTTATATCTCATCATATTAGCAGAAACTTACCAGCAACTTCATTACTCATTGACTTAAGTCTCACTGAAGAACCATTATATTTGTTCATTAAAACCTATTCATATATTCATCCGTATCTTATAACGAGAATTGCTATACCAATTATCGGAAATTGGCAATCAGTATCTTGAAATCTCGCAGCATGCCTACATCAACAGTTATAAGTATACATATAACATTTATCTCTTAGAATCATGATCTTCCATTATGAAATTCTGAAAAGCACCCAGTCTACGAATCAAAAATCTCAATGTGGAAAAAGTTGAATGAAGCAGCAGAAACTGCAGACAATCGTAAACGACCTTAACTATCGAAAGTTTAATGATAAAGAATTGTATGTTGGCAAAGCTCGGAAATGTTGGAACTGGAAAACGGATTGAGCAAACCATGAAGGAGGCTGTGGACAAATCACAAAGACTAAACCTGCCTTCAAAGAATCCGAATGATTCAGTGTCTGCTAAAGTCATTAATTAATACCTTGCTCCTGTCTCTAATACTTTACGAACAAATCTTCTTCATCAGAAATTCTAAGATATCATCGTATCTTTCATTATAAATATCCTCGATATTTCTGAAGATAGTTTCATAACTAATCTTATCTAAAATCATTTATCTCTCCGCGATATATGCGTTACATCATAAAGGAAACTATTTTAGTTTCTGAATTCTGAAAAATTCGAATTTAAAATATGAATGTCTTTGAAGTAGTGGTGGGAACTGAAGCATGAGTTAGTATAATATAATGACACTTGATCAACATGATTATATTACAGTAAGTCATGCTGAATTTCTAAATAGAACGTGATGATTCACAGACATATCGTCATCATGTACCATGTTACACGACTCTTACATTCTACCTAATCTCCAAACATATCAAGAATATATCTTCCTGATAGTTCTATCTTTTCTCTTGAATTCTGGTAATTTAACCAATCAAAATCGTGCTATTACAATTTCTCTCTTAGAACATTAGTTATGTTCATTCAAAACTTCATACCTACGAATTCTGGACTATTACCCGCTTGACTTAAAGTCGGGAAGAGAAAACAAAAGGATGAAACTCCAAAATATAAAGGAAACGAAGGGAGTGAATTTATAGTGAAGTATCAGACAGGGCAATCGAGACAGATCATCGCATTTAATCAAAGAGAATTCTAATTTCCTTAATTATCAAAGAACCAAATCTTATTACAAAGATTTTCTCTAAATCTCTTGAATTCCGGAAATCAACCGTGACTACATCACCAGTTAAGACGAATGTACATTTACTCATTTCACTCTTTTGTGATAGCTTTACTCATACGCTTCGAGCAATCGAATTATTTTACTCATATTTCTCAACAGTAATAAAACTCTATATATCAAATCATATTCGTCATGAAAACATTTTTATTGTTAGCCATGACGACCTCGATCAAATTTCGGGACGAAATTTCTTTAACGGGTAGGTACTGTGACGACGCGGAAATTTCTGACTAAATTTAAACTCAATCTTAATATGAAATCGACACGATAAGCAAAGTCTATTAAACCGAGTCTCAAAATTTTTGAACTATTTAAATGATTCAGTTGACCTTTGACATTTCCCGACGATTCACGAACAATTAATTGTAAATAAATATGTACATATATATATATATATATATATATATATATATATATATATATATATATATATATACATATAAAAATGTAAATATATATAATAATTAGAAATAGTAAAAGTTAATCATTAAAAATTAAGAATGTGAAGTAATATACAAGATAATAAAGTGGTTATTAATTTAAAGCTATATATAAATATATACGACTTCTATACAGAAATATTATGATGTGCATATTTGAGTATATATAAAAGATATAAATATGTGTTTTATATATATATATATATATATATATATATATATATATATATATATATATATATATATATATATATATATATATATATATATATATATATATATATATATATATATATATAATTATTAGACATTACATCATTAGTAATATGTAATATTAGTATATTAAATTATAAATAGAAATATAGTTGTTATATCAATGTTATTATTTTCATTATTAATATTAATATCAGTATTATTATTAGATACATATAATATATATATATATATATATATATATATATATATATATATATATATATATATATATATATATATATATATATATATATATATATATATATATATATATATATATATATATATATATGATATTTGATACATTTAATTACGAATTTTATTGTTATTAATAATATCATTATTATTATAATTAGTAGTCAAAATTATGAATTTTGTTATTATTAAGATTATTATTAAGATGATGATGATTATTATTATTATTATTATTATTATTATTATTATTATTATTATTATTATTATTATTATTATTATTATTATTATTATTATTATTATTATTATCATTATCATTAATAATCATTATTATTATTACTATAGTTATCATTATTAGTATTACTATAAAAATAATACAAGTTATTATTATTATTAGTATTATTATTTTTATAATTAGTATTTTTATTATTATTAATACTAGACATTAATATTAATATAATGAAATATCATTATTACTATTATTAATATTAATATTATTATTACTAAAATTATTAAAATTTATATAATTATTTTTATTATTATTATAAAACAACTTATTAATATTATCATTATTATTATTAATTCCATTATTACCATTATCTGTATTTTTATTATGGTTAACATATTTATATTTAAAAATTAATAATACTGAATATATTAGTACAGATAACAATGAATTTAGTTGAATATCATTACCATCGTTCCCTATTCTTTCTCCAATTTTTGTCGAGTCAATCAAGGCTACAAATCAAATATAAATCGAATCTGGTACATCACTAGCTGTTTATTTTTATTTTTATTTTTGTTTTTACTCTCCTGATTAATATTCCTGTCTGCATTTTGTTACCCATCGCAATCGAATTCACATTATAAACAAAAATCCATCTAATCACCTTTATGAAATTCAATTATTCGAGTATTATCCATATAGAATGATACCACTACTGCATTTCAGAAATTAAAAACAGAAATTAAAGAAAATGAAACCGTTCTCTCTGTTCTTGACCAAGAACATCAAAAGCTTGATTTTGAATCATTTTTAAAAATCTAAAAGTGCAGAAGTGTTTGAAATCTTTTACTTAAACTATCTGCAGAATTTCAAATCTCAATTCATTATATCGAGTTTGAATTTTCAAGTCAAAGTTTTAATTTTAAAAAGTCAAACTCCATTCTTTGAGCGAATTCGAGTTATAGGTTACAATTGAAGTTAAATTAAGGATTTCAGAAGTTTCCAGAAACGATTTAAGACTTAATTCATTTAGAAATCGTGATCCAAAACAGTCTAAAAATTGAATTTGAGTTTGGAGTTCATACGGTGTTTCAGTACCTGTTCCGGTTTCTATATTCTTTATTTTTCTTTGTTTTAATTAATTTCAACAATCACAAAAAGTTTCTGTTTAGATTAAGAATACAAAAACAAATCCAATCTGTTATTGTTGCGGTTGGTTTGATCTGGGTCGATTTGATTGTGGATGAAGATGTTATAATACAGAAAACTTGGTTAAATAAAAATGGTTTGGGTCTTCAATCAGAAAAGCAGAAGTAGCAGAGTGGTGTGGGTTATTTTCGGGTTAACGAGAGGTCGAGGGTTCGAGCCTAGGCGCAGGCATTTTTTTTTTTTTTAACAACTTGTTTAAAGGTAGTTTTATATATATATTTTTAACTTTCTTATTATTAAAATTGTTATTATTATTTATATAATTTATTAGTGTTATTATTATTAAGTATTATTAGAATTATAATTATTATTATTATTACCATGATTATATGTAATATGAACATTACTATTATTATTATTATTAACATTATTGATGTATTTATTATTAGAAATTTTGTCATTTAAATATTAGTTATCATTTATCATTATTACTACTAGGATTATGGTTATAATTTAGAATATGGTTATTATTATTATTATTATTACTATTATATTTATTAACAACTAAGACATGTATTATCATTATTAATGTATGGAAATAAATATTATGGATAATGTTATTATCATTTTCTTATTAAGTAACATCATTAAGTATTATTAAAGTTATTACTGGTAGTACTAATATTAATATAAGTATTATTATGATTAGGATTATTATTATGAGTAACTTTTAATGAACCATCACTAAAATCTATATCTATATCTATATCTATACTATACATTATAAGAAAGTCTTAATTGAGATACATTAATTCAAAATACTAAATCTTGACCATTGGATTGAACAATTGACAAACACTACCCCTATTTGTAAACCGTTGATCTAATTATAAGCTCATAAGTCATCTTTAGTCACTTCTCTTCCCTTAATACCCCTAAAATTAAATGTGGAGATTAAAATCCCTCGATAGGCAAATACGGAGACACTCGCAGAACACACACACACACTAGGGCAACCACTCTCAAATCGCTTCCTTCTACAATCATCTTCTTCAAAAATCGATCCCAAAACTCAGGTTACATTACTCGCGGGTGAATTTCTCTGATTTAAGGCTTCGATCATTAGGTTTGTCATATATGTTCATTTATTTTGTGCTTCTATTATTAGGATCTCAAAACCTAGCTACAATCTCCTGTTAACCAGTCGAAATCTTCACACATCAATCACATAAATCAGTACCTAAGATCGTTTAAGGGACAATTACTTGGAGCAATATCTGTTATGGAATCATCTTCAATTGCAAATCACAAGTTAGTATTTTTTATTTTTTATTTCAATTTTTACCGTTATCAATGTATTGGATTTTAGTCTGTAAAGTTAGGGTTTCAAAATTTGGGTTTTTGCTACCAAACTGCAAAATCAATTGTTTACATAAAATCAATTATGTCTGTGTTTGTGTTTGTTATAGACAATGTATGTATACATCAATACATACAGCTACCTTTACGTGTTCTACATTCAATTAGCATTTTTTACAAAGTTTGGGATATTTATTGTTTATGTATACTGTGTAAAAACAGATATTATAACAAAATAGATCCATACACTCTACCTCTTTCATTCATCTGCATAGTAGTGCAGATGAGCAGCTAATAAAAGGTATGGCCTTCTCTTCTATAAGGTTACATAACTCATTCATTATTTTTATTCAGAGCACATGTTATAGTTGATAATATTATTTCATTGTTTAATAGATCATTCTTTATTTTCTAGCCACTTCTAACGTCATGGGTCAAACCCCATTTTCAACGTTTTATGTCAAAAATTGAAATGTTTATCAACACACTAAGCGGATATAAATGCCAAGTGGAAATACGATTCGATGGTAAAGAAGTCTACTTAACCAAAGGCATTCCAAAAACAATTTTGATTTGGTAATCTATGAACCAGATCCGTGTCTAACAAATTCAGACTGATTTTGTCAAGCTAACTAGGAACAAAGCTAGAGAAAGTTAGCAGGTGCAATCTAAACTTTTTTTCTACATTTATATGTAATTCTATAAGTAGTATAAATAAATATAAATATTAAATAATATACTGATTAGTGTTTTCCGGAATAAGAGGATGATGGTCAATTTACTAAATCTCACCTACTAATTTCATGATCATTTTTGGCAACTACATTATTAACAATATTAAGAGTTTGTAGCCTATCACCAACTTAATGGCCACTGTATATTAATGACGATTTAACACTTGAATACTTCTAAAGTTTGTTATTATTAAAGTTGCCAAGAAATTAGTTGCTCTTTTATAACGTGTATTGTTAGTTTCTTATAATTTATGAGTTCATCAGATGCAACGTCCATCTATGTATGACATAATCTTATATGTTTGCATCTGTATGTGGAAGTATGAAAATTTACTGGCTTTTTTTTATAGAATATCAACCATGCCGATGCAGGCTGTTTGTGGGGAGAGTTAGTAAGCAACAGAGGTAATTCTAATAATCGTTTTTGACATCATATGAAAACTGCCAATGAAAATTGAAGTATATAACTATATTTAGAACTTTTTCATTTATTAATTAACCATTTCTTAATATCATCATTTTATATAAACTAATTTTAATATTTTAACCAAGGTTTTAAAGACGGTGGACGGCTTACTCCTACCCATATTGACCCTTGGTAATCGGTTAATCTATTTATAATTAAGTTCTCTAAGAAATATTACTTTTTTAAGAAGGGCATGTACCATTTGATGTTCATGTTTATGTTTTTTTTTTCCAGATTGATATGATATCTATTGGTCCAGCTGTCCAGGTATATAAGGAACACACTCGATTTTAAATTTTGATGATGACACGAAGGTTAGTCTTAATAAGACATTTTTTAAATTAACTCACTTTAGCAATATTGTATACATTTGTTGGATCCTTCATTTTGGATAGTATTTAATGAAGGTGCGAAGTTGGGTTCATGGGTTGGATAATGGGTTAAAATATGCTTCTATTCTAACTTTCCATTTTTTGTACAGGTCTACCTGGGTCGGGCCAGGTAGTATGGGCTGATGCACCGACACTTTTTCATCCATTTTGTTAAAGGCTAGCTAGCTAAACCATCAGATTACATAGGTTATTACTACAATAAATCAAGAAGGACTAAGAGTCTGATGATGACAACGAAAACAAAGATGAAGTTGATGATGATGATGTCATCGTATAGTTGAATTCTAAAGGTGGGAGTGATAATTGAAGTGGAATTCAGGTAATGTATCATTATTTATATATGGAAGATAAGTGCTAACTTTATATTAGTGTTGTGTACTACTCACTCTTCAGTTATAAGTAAATTGATCAAAGTTACCACATCTATTTTCTTAAGCACTATCTAACCCACGATAACCGTTGATGACGGAATATTACTTCGAATGAGAATTATGTTTATTTTTTTATAAGATAATGTGCATATGTATATAGTAATAATTTCATTAATTAATTTTCTCTTATTGCTATATTTGTGTTATTTAGAGTTCTTGGCCAAATAGGGTTGTAGACGTTGATAGCTCCTAAGCAAAGTCTTCATTGGATAACTTACCATATTCTCATGATATCACTTATGGTCGATCAACGGTTGCCAATATAGTGGATCTCACAGAGAATGATAAACTAGGTAAATACATTGGCATTAGTATACTTTGTGCTAAACATTGACACTGTCATTCGTTAGAACTGCCAAATATCATGATTGTGTTTTTGATCATGAATCTTATCTTTGATCATATGGGATGCCTTTCTAATCCTGTTCCTATGCATTTAAATTCTGGTAATTTTTATATGTTTTTTAGAATGTGCTTATTTTTATGTCATTTGAATTTGGGTGTTTATAGTCACTACACTTCTTCAAAGGTGTACAAACTGGCATTTCACTTTTACGTGAGTTCGTAATTTGTTAACTTATCAACTTTGAGTAAATAAGAGAATGGTTGGAAGTTTTGCTTTTAATTGATAAGCTTCGCTTTATTTGAGTTTTCAGAACACTGGCTGTCCACCACTCATCTCTTTCTGGTAGGGTTAATAATTCAAAGCAATCTTCTCAATCGGGATGTTGATATTGGACAGTTGACTGAATTGCAACTTCTGTAAGTTATATGCTTAATCAGTTGATTTCTATTTGTTTTGTGTATCTGATTTTATATGGTTCTATTTTTGACTCTGTATCTAGAGAACTAAGGAGTATCTCACAAGAAATGCTTGACTTGGTTATATGCAACAACAAATCTGCATTAACATCACTTGCCCACTTAAAGCATCAATGTTGATGTAAATATTTGCGATTCAGATCCCATCCACCATAAGGTACTTTATCTTTTTGATCATCTTCTTACTTTTTGGTTTGTTGATGTGTTTTTCTTGATTCTTATTGCATTGTGTACTTAAAGTTTGACATTTGCTTCTGCAGGTTGTTGCCGGTGAAGAAGCAATATTTTAACTTTACTTGAGCTAAATGTACTTATCGTTAGCTCTATCTTATTTGTGTATTTTTCGAATCCTAGGAAAGAAGGTTATGTTTGATCTGAAATTATGGGTTCTGTAAGGTATGGTCACTTCATTTGATTCTTAAAGCGAAGAAATATTTGCGTTAAATTCTATATATTTGCTTCAAATCTATTATTGTTTTCCTCGGGTGTTTTATAAATTTAAAATTCCATAATTTTTACATAATGCAACTGATGAGCTGATTTTTGTTTGTTTCTGTAGATTCTACCTCTTTGTGTTTTATAGATTTATCAATCCATAATTTTTTCATAATGAAACTGATGAGCTGATTTTTTTTTTCTGTAGGTTCTACCGCTTTGTGTAGATCTTCAGAATATGGTTATGCAATCAATGATTAAGCCCTGTATAACTATGATAGCAGGTATTGTGTAATTCTTTCAAGACATTTAACTAAAGAAAAAATATAGATGCCATATTAGCGATATTAAAATTTGTTTACTTTATACTTGCTTTGTAATTGTTGAGTGTCAGCTTTTGATTGCATTATGAAGTTCTTTAGAGTTCATTGTTCAATTATAATTATTACTATATATTTACTCTCATCTCAAAGTTATATATGTAGCATAGATCTTGGACCTAAAAGACCAAGATATCGTTGGAGAAGCTACTGTGTTTTTCTGAGGTACTTTTACCTACCGTTCTTGATTTTCGTGTCATAGTGTCAACTTTTTTATGTTGTCGCTAGACTCGAAAGACTGGATTTATAATCTTTCTCAAAAATATCCTCTCCGCAGGCAGTCTTTCTTATAGACTTCATAACAAATGTGTTTTAATCTCGAAATATTATGATCTTATAAAGAGTGGTTGTCCCAAATGGGCAGAACCGTGTCAATGTGAGCTATTTCGTTAATGGGTTTTTCAACACATCCAAATGGTTAAAGTGAGTGAAACCCTATAAAAAGTCATTGTAGTTCACATGTTTGGGCGGTTTTTAACATTCCCCAATTTGACCCATTACCCAACCAACCTACTTTTCCAACTATTTATGATGTTTTAATGACGACTATAATCTACGGTAATATTTCTAACTATGGTTTATTAAACATTATTCGAGATGTGTCTGAATATGCAATATGGAAGCCATTATGTCTGAATATGCAGCAATGTGTGAGTAAGGTGATGATTTCTAACCATTGTTTATTATACATTTTTCTACATTTAAGCTATTTATCATCCTTATCCGCTGACCTTTTTATTACAGTTATATCTTGGTATTAGCTGGAGTAGTCTCGAAACGTCATTGCATTGTAGCAATCCTTCACATGTATATTATTCATTACTTGAATAGAAGAATTGTGCTTTGCTTAAGTTGGTGTGAACCTAATCTATTTCATTCGCAGATAGTAAGACCAGGTTGAGCTGAAGATGGTTATGCTAAAGTGAGGACACCAGACGAAAATGGTGATATACCTGATGACGAAATGAATGCAGTTGAATTTTCCTTTGGAGTACTTGGAATGATTTCATTGGTATATTATTCATTACTTAAACATTTGTAGATTACTTTACATATGAACGCATTCAATTATATATACGTTGTGCCGGGAATATTTGAACTTGTAACCTACAATTGGCTTTAAAGTTGCAACCGTTGTTCGAGATATCGGTTACATGTGTAACAAAAAATGATAAGATAGGAATAAATATGTTATTTATGTTGTGTTTCAATGGGTTTAAATATATGTTGATTTAGGTTTATATGTTGACAAAAGTACATTTCAACATATTGATCACATTTTATATGGGTAAGCATTTTCTGTTTACTCACTAATCATAAAGCTTATTGATTTTTATACTAATGTAGTATGTAGGTGAACCACATGGGTCAAGAGGAATATGGGCAATGTATGTAGGTGAAACATTTGATTGAACTATATAGTAATTAGGAACTCTTTTTAACCCTTTGGAAGCTAACATGTGGAAACGAGTTAAGAGAATCAACCTATACCAGCTAGAGCAATGATTCTTAGTCATAAGAATATGACGTTGGTTAGCTTTTGAATTGAACTTATAAGATAGAAATAATGCTTCAACATGATTGTGCAATTGTAATGTACATTGTCTTTGGTGTAGGCTGATAACATAAAAATCTTATGATGTTAATCTATGGTTACGTAAATTTGCTCTTAGGTTCATGAGGTTAATGAAACTAATTGGTCATACGATGTTGGGTTGAACCGGTTAGGTTTTTGTGAGTTAGAAACCAACCGGGTATGTTGGGTTGATTTGAAACACATTTTTGAAATTAATTATTCACATAATGTTTATAATATGTGGATTGACTTGTCATTGCAATTCAGATGAAATTTAGGACTTTCAAATGATATTGTGAAAATTGCATCTGGCTATTATCACTCAGCGTGATTGTTTCTCTTCCAACTATTATAGGTTTGTACATCTTGATAGGTGAAGGTTTTAAGTTTCCATACATAATTTAAGAAATATGAAACTTCTAAACAACATTGGATCAATGCATACAGGTTTTATAACTCATCTTACTATACATTAATTACAATTACAAAACAACATTAGACCTGAAATGATTATATCAAGTGTTTATACTAACCATATTCTTTATTTCAAATAGAAAATTTTGCAAGTCTAGGACAAGATCCACAAATTCAACCCGTTTATCTATTGATCTATCAGTTGTGTACGCAATTAAGAGTTTATCAGTTGTGTACGAAATTAAGAGTTTATTGGATGAAAAAAAAAACCTATGGTTAAACAATTTTAGTTATATCCTTTGGCTAAACTTATGCGATTGAAGTTTGAAGCGACCCGTCCTAATCTATCCGGACGAAGTCCACATCGATTACAAACGATTCACAATAGTTGATTACATCGCGAGGTACTTGACCTCTATATGATACATTTTACAAACATTGCATTCATTTTTAAAAAACAAACTTTCATTTCATTGAAAGTTGACGACATGCATACCATTTCATGATACATCCAACTATAATTGACTTAATAATAATCTTGATGAACTCAACAACTCGAATGCAACGTCTTTTGAAATATGTCATGAATGACTCCAAGTAATGTCTCTAATATGAGCTAATGCACAGCGGAAGATTTCTTTCATACCTGAAAATAAACATGCTTTCAAGTGTCAATCAAAAGGTTGGTGAGTTCATTATTTTAACATAAATAATCATTTTCATCATTTTAATAGACCACAAGATTTTCATTTCCAATTCTCTTAAATAAACATCCCATGTATAGAGACAAAATATCATTCATATGGATTGAATACCTGGTAACCGACATTCACAATATGCAAATAAGAATATCCCCATCATTCCGGGATCCTCCTTCGGACATGATATAAATTTCGAAGTACTAAAGCATCCGGTACTTTGGATGGGGCTTGTTGGACCCAATAGATCTATCTTTAGGATTCGCGTCAATTAGGGTGTCTGTTCCCTAATTCTTAGATTACCAGACTAAAAAGGGGCATATTCGATTTCGATCATTCAACCATATAATGTAGTTCCAATTACTTGTGTCTATTTCGTAAAACAGTTATAAAAGCAGCACATGTATTCTCAGTCCCAAAAATATATATTGCAAAAGCATTTAAAAAGGGATTAATGAAACTCACCCTACTGTATTTTGTAGTAAAAATACATATGACAATACTGAAAAATGCAGGGTTGGCCTCGGATTCACGAACCTATATCATTTATGTATATATATATATATATATATATATATTAAAACATATACTTGTAACTGAATAAATCTATATTTTATCATTAGTGATGTAATTGTTATATTTAATAAGTTTTCATCCTTTATTTATATATATTTATTTTATATATCGTAATATTAATATAGTTAAGTTATGTATATTAGATATATGTATCTTTTATATGAAGATCATTTGTTTATGAAATTATTAATTTTGATAATACTAAAGTTTATAAAAATAATGATATTTTATAATAATATTGATAAAAGTGATAATAATAATGTTAATAATGATAGTAATACTAAGTTGTATTAAAATAACTTGGATTATATTAATTATGATAATTCTTTGAAATCATACTTTAGTTAAGATTACTGATTTTCATGATAATATTTATATCCAAAATTTCTATATTTTTAATCCTAACAATATTATTAAACCTGTATATTCGTGGTTATAATAATCATATCCTTCGTGTTTAATTTATAAACAAATGACTATAGTTTCTTATAATATTAATTTGTATTCATAATCATATTCTATATGTATTCTTGAAATTATAATATTACTAGCGAAAATAATATAATAATAATACTATAAATAATAATATTAATAATAATAATACTAAATGATATTACTAATATTGTTGATAATAATAACTAATATAATAATATTAGTGATATAACTTTAATAATAATAATAATAATAGTTTACTTACTAATAATAACTATAATTAATAGTAATAATAATACTAATAATCATCATCATTTTAATATTAGTAATAATAATAATACTAATAATTTATAATGATAATAATGGCAATAATCAAATTAATGATAATACTAATGATAATAATTATATAACTAATACTTATAATAATACATATGATAAAAACAATTAAAATACTTATATGTATGATAATAATAATAATTATAATAATAAGAATAATGATAATAATAATAATAATTTTAATAATGGAACAAAAATAAAATGTATACCCTTCTCTAAAAAGAATTGCTCCCGACGGGACTCGAACCCGAGACCTCTGGCACACCCAACACCCCTCCTAACCATTCTTCTAATCCTGTCTTTCTGAATAAATCCCATACCCAATTATACTTAATCTGTTCCTATTTTCTGTCTAATTCCTTCATCTTCTTCAAGAGTTAAATCAACCAGAAATCAAAACCACCATCGATTAAACATTGAAAGGATTTTAGGATTTGTAACAGAAACAATAACGAGCTGTGGTGGTGGTTTGAATTAATAGAAAAGAAAATCAAAACAGCAGCAACAGTAGAAGCTTACGAAGAACAACCCAAACTTTGATTTCTAAATTAACAGCGTTTGAGATCTAAGTTACAATATGAAAAAGTCTTTAAATCACTTCTATAATCCTTCTGAAGCCTCAATTGAAATAGAAACTTCAATACGTTTACGAATTTGATGATGATCAGCTCGTTGACTTTTTAATCTCAAACGTTTGACTCAAAAATTCTTATTCGATACAAAAAATTAGGATTTGAAACCTTCCAGGAAGTTTAAACGTGGTATTTAGAACAGAATTGCATTAACATAATTTGAAATAATTTATGGAATCGTTCTATTTGAAAATATGAAAGTAAGAACAGGGTGCGACTGGTTTTGTTTATATTTTCTGATTTAATTTCCGAAATACAGCAATGGATAGGAGTATATGTGTTGATGAATAACGACTCATTGTGTAGTACAAATGATGTGATCGACTTTTGTTTGATACTGAAGATTGGAGGTCGATCAGTTAATGGAGCAGACACAAAACAAAAAAAAATTAAAACATATGTAGATGTGTAACAGATTATTGGCTGTACTGCTATAGAACTCGATTTCCTAAATCAAATTAGAGACAAGAGATAAAGTTTGATAACGATGTTAAATCGATTGATTCCTTCTCTGATTTTAAAAATATAATTTATATATATATATATATATATATATATATATATAATCTATACTTATAATTTATAAATATAATATAAAGGTATTAATAATAATAAAACTTTTACAAAAAATACTGAAAATAATAATAATAATAATAACTATAATTACTAATAATAATATGTCTCAATAATAATAATTGTAGTGAAATTTATATTAATGATATTATACAGTAATAATACTAATAATTATATTAATAATAATATATCCAATTGCATGTATCAAACCTGATATTAATATTAATGATTATATTAAAATTAATAATATTTATATAATAACTATATTCTAAGTTGTCATTTAATTTAATCTATTAATATTACATAGTATAATTATGTAATACTTACATATTAGGTAATAACATATTTGAATATTTAATATTTACATATTTTGTATATAGTACAATATACATATAATGTACAGATTTCATATATATTTATATAGATTTATTTTTAATAACAACCTTATTATCTTGTATATTATTTTACATATTTAATTTTAATGTTTCAATTTATATTTTATTATTTCAAATCATTATATATACTTTTGTTTATATTTAATTATGTACATATATACATATATTTTTATTTACACACAATTGTTCGTGAATCATCGGGCATGGTCATAGGGTAATTGATTACATAAATATAAATTTCAAAACTTTCGAGACTCCATATTAAAGATTTTGCTCATCGTGTCAGAAACATATAAAGATTAAGTTTAAATTTGATCAGAAATTTACGAGTCATCACAAAGTTAATTGGTAGTAGAACTATAGATGAACCTACATATAAGGTGATCTTTATGAACCTACATATAAATATAAGATAACATTTGGTTTGAGTTTCTGAAATTCGGACGTCTGAGCCAATAAAGTTCAAGATATGGTGAGATCTCATCTTCATGATATATCATTTATGCAGGTTTGTATTTAATCACTTATTATATGTTACATATGTTACCTTCATAATATATAACACGTTGATCTATGTTATGCAGTAGTATTATTTTGGGTAGAAATTTGAAGGTTGTATTTTTGTTACTTGGATGTTTTTATTGCGATATATGTTTTAAGGTGGTTTTCTTATTTGTCTTTGTTTCTTCCGTTTAGATTTTTGCCTTTTGATGAGAAGATGATAGGGTATGTGATGAATTACAGTCATTTGTTCCATCTTGGTAAGCAAAATTATCCACTCAAATATTTGGTTCATTTCCTTTTATATATACCTTTATGCTAATACAGAATAAGATGGTATTATTTCGTTACAGTGTACATAGATCATAGAGGTACAACTGAGCACCCTGATTTGGTTATACATATGATAAGTCATATGTGGAAACCTTTTATTTCAGAATTATCTTCAATTTAATTTTAGCCAGCTGCTCCATCACAAGTTGTTTTTGAGGACTTTGTCAAAGACCAGTGATCAGAATCTTTGTTCTAAATGTTTCGTTCGATCTCATTATGTTAACGAATGCGAGTTTTCTTGGCCTGTAATATGTAAGATATGTAATTCTCACATAGCGAAGTTATGTATTAAATTATGTAGTGAGGTACATGGAGAGGGGTTATGTATATATTTAGTCTGTTTGTATTTTGATGGTTAGGTTTGTAATTATGAAACGCTTTAGGATGTAAGTTATGGTAAATTTGTAATCATTGAATACTTTGGCATGTAATTTAACTTTGTAATGTAGCCATCGACGAATGATGGTTACTTTTTTATCGTACAATGTTTTGCCATGTAAACTGAATGTGTAATGAATACGCATTGCAACAATCGCATACAATTATCAGCAGCGTAGCGCACCCCTATGTTCTTGTTTGCTTACATTTGTATCTTAGAGAAATTTTTATCAAATTTAATTTTGGGCGATCATCCATTGTTAATTACATTTTCACATTTTATTGCCGAAACCCGCAATTTTTGCGGGTCTTAAGCTAGTTATTAATATTAATAATAAAATGGTTATATTTATAGTTACTAATAATATCAATATTATTACTGTTATCATTAATACTAGAAGTATCCTTAATTTTAACCTATAATTTATTAAAACTAGTAATATCATTATTATTAGTATTATAAGTATTATTAAAAATTATCATCTTATATAAAAATTTGTATTATTACTATTATATTTAAATTTAACAGTATTATTACCCATATCTTAATATTCTCATTAAATTAACTAACAAAGGATATTCTTATAACAATATATTTAATACACATAAGTAAACTATATTAAGATCTTATTATTTATTAAAATAAATATATAATAGATAAGTTATTGATATAAAAACTTATATTACTAATAATAATATATATATTTTTCAATTACAAGTATATGTGTTAATATACATATGAATGATATATGTTCGTGAATCCAAGGCCAACCCTGCATTGTTCAGTTGCGTCGTAAGAATATTTTTACTACAAAATATTGTATTGTGAGTCTCATTTGCTCTCTTTTTAAATGCTTTTGTAATATATATTTTTGGGACTGGGAATACATGCGCTGCTTTTATAAATGTTTTACGTAATAGAAAAAAGTAATCGAAACTACATTCTATGGTTGGATTATCGAAATCGAAAATCACCCCTTTAGCTTGGTAACCTAAGAATTAGAGAACAGACACCCTAATTGACGCGAATCCTAAAGGTAGATCTACGGGCACTAACACCCCCATACTGGAAAATGGTATGCTTTAGTACTTCGAGTTTATATTATACAGATAGATTTCTGTTTTGGGGATATTCTATATGCATGATGTTAATGTCGGTTACCAGGTGTTCAATCCATATGAATGATTTTTATACAGATGCATGATTTTTATGAGAAACGAAATGAAAATCTTGTGGTCTATTAAATTAATGGAAATGATTGTTTATGATAAACTAATGAACTCACCAACCTTTTGGTTGACACTTGAAAGCATGTTTATTCTCAGGTATTAAGGAAATTTTCCCCTGTCCATTTGCTCATTTTAGAGATATTACTTGGAGTCATTCATGACATATTTCAAAAGACGTTGCATTCGAGTCGTTGAGTTCAACAAGATTATTATTAAGTCATTGATAGTTTGGATATATTATGAAATGGTATGCATGCTTGTCAACTTTCGATGTAATGAAAGTTTGTCTTTCAAAAATGAATGCAATATTTGTAAAATGTATCATATAGAGGTCAAATACCTCGCAATGAAATCAACTATTGTGAATCGTTTATAATCGGTATGAACGGGTCCCTTCATGTCAAGCCCTATGGATCCATATACATCTATTCGCGCCCACCAGTTCTTATAACCGGCAGTTACTAGTTACCAAAGGTAAGGGATTTTCGGTTCAAACTCGGTGTAGAATTTAGTATGTACTTGTATCCATTGCGTTTAAAATAAAGTGCATGTATTCTCAGCCCAAAAATATAGATTGCAAAAGCAATTAAAAAGGGAGCAAATGAAACTCACCGTAGCAGCACATAAGGTCATTCACCAAAATGTGACTGAAACTCGAAATGCAAAATAACCGTAGATCTCAACCTAGAGAACATGTGTTGGTCAATACGTGTCTAACAAGCTAGGTCCGGTCATAGTGTATCACAATCCTAATGCTCGAGACTGACGTGCAAAAGTTAACAAAAGTCATCTCAAAAGTCAACCTGACCCAATATGATCTTTAAATCTATACATGTTTATTATATTAACATAATATAAGTCTTGATAATTGAACGAATTTATATTTTATCAAACTCAAAATATTATTTATTTCAGGAGCTATATTATATTTGAATTATCATTGCAATCGAAAATATTTTATTATTTCACATAGTTTTTCAATACTTGTAAAATCAGATTATAGTGTTTATAAAGCTTTAAAACATGATAAGACAGTCAACTTTGATAATTGTTCAACAAGACAAAACGTGCCTTATATAGAAATTCATTTACTCGATTAGTAATATCTAAAAATCCAATTTATCAATCTCATAGACAAGTTGTTTAAATATTAATTTGTAGTTTCAAACACAATTTCAATTAACATCAAACATAATTCAGTTGACCATATATTTTAATCCGTTCATCGAAATCAGGCGATTTCTAAATGAAAAGTTATTAATTTTTCGCCAGCTTTCCAATAACATGCATATCATATACCTTATATCAGTAGTATATGTATTAAATTCGTGATTCTTCATAAAACTATCTAACGTCAAAATTTAGCATACAAGCATGTATAAACATATATACTCGAGCACTAGACATGGATACACTATTAATATATAAAAGATAAGATATGAATGCTCATGTATCAATATTGTGATTCAATATTGTAGGAAAGTACGTGGATGCAACGGAGATGATAAACACTAGGTTTGACTTGCGAACAATACCCACGAACATTACCCATAACCTCCATAACTATAACCCATAAACATAAGTCAATTACCAATAAGTAATACTATTGTGATCGTAACCACAAGCCAATAGTATTAAACAAGTGCAAAAGTTTAAATACGAAAGTAATCAATGTCTTTATTAAATCATGCTGACTCCACGGCCAGACCAAAGCATCAAACAAACAGCAGAAGCTATACCTCTTATGGACCTGAGAATAAAACACGCAAAAATAGGTCAACAATAATGTTGGTGAATCTACAGGTTTAAGTATGTAAAATAGTATCTGAAAAACAGTATTCATAAAATAATTCATTTGCATTTGACCATGAGATTTCAATAAGCACAACCTAAACATTGCAAAATGTACATAATCCATGAGCACTTGAATACTAGCATAAAGACCTGCGTATTGTATACACTACACTTATCCTTTACCCCATAAAATATATACACTTGTTCGAGTGTACATAGAGTTCAAAGTAAGTTCACCACAGTTATAGTAGGGTGAGGTTTGTCTAACCTAACGGATCCGTCCATCTAAATTGTGCTTACCTGAAAGTAATAAAAGTATTCAATCTAGGGGATTTATGAACAATAACTCAATATGTATAATAGTACTCTTGTCAAACAAAAAAGAATTTGTAAATAATATAAAAGTAATCAGCGTGTATTCTCATCCCTGAAAATATGCAAAAAGCGGGACTGTAGACTAACCTTTGAAAAGCTAGAAATGAAAAGTAAGTGAAAATAGCTTTTACGGTTTACAGCCGGGTAATGCAACCTAGGTATACGTATTTAGGTTGGTCAATATTTGTATCTTATAAAATAGTGGTTTCATAGAGTAAGTTGTCCTATTGCTCAAACCGACGCGTTTCATTGTAAAAGTCAACACATAGTTAACTAGTTCATGCAAGTCAACAAAAGTCAACCAAAGTCAAACATAAGTCAAACTTGGTCAAAGAGGTCAACCAAAGTCAACACCTCAGGTGTTTCGTGTCAAATGTTGGTAAAATAATCAAACTTGGTTCATATCATGCATTTTTAGTTTCGATTTCAAGTTTCATCGATTTTCGACTTCATTGTCATAACGCATGTTAAGTTGTGTGCAACTAAAACACATATGCACGTATGGCAATCAAGTTCCACTTAAGAAATGTAAATGTTCAATAGTCAACCTATAACTATTCATGAGTTCAAAATTTTATCCTTAGCATGAAACAGATAATTGTATTCACAAAACATGTTGCATGAAATCAGTTTCAATCTGCGCATCAATCTCAAAATGGTCATAACCGGAGCTAGGAGCATGCAAATCAAACAAGGTCAGTGGATAAATTTCAAGGACAAGTTAAACTACCACATATAGAAATATGAGATGATTTGGTTTAGCCAGTTGGTACAGTTTATTCCGGCATGTTAGACCTTCTGTTTCAGCTCAATTCAGTAGTTATCAAATCTTTGGCCTTATTATGCATAATGTATCAGGTTTCAAGGTTTACCATAAACTATACTTTGGTTAAATAACATATAAAGTATAAGTATCCATAAGATCAAGTCCTAAAACTACTCACAACTTAACTTATTGAGCTAAAGGTGCATACTTAACAGATTCAGACAGAATTCAGGTTATCATGTTCGCACACACATTACACAAGCTATACAAATCCATATAACACAAGGCCTAGATGAAAAGTTATCTACAACATATGAATTTTACATATATGCAAATACTTGATTCAATATCACATTTAAAATTTCTTTTAAAATCTGTTTTATGCTACCGAGCTAACTAGTTTTGTCAAGAACATTCATTTAGGCATAACGTAAGCTTTACAACTCCAAATAGCATGATATCCTAGTCCAAATTGAATGTTATTGAGTTCTCTACACAATGGTGATCAGTTCATAACTCAATTCCATACCCATTTTACCAGAATTCGTATAAATCATAGGTTCATCAACAAAACTTCATTTAATCATAACTTGCACATACGGTAACGAAAATACGCAATTACCAAGCCTAAAAGTATTAATTTTTTTGATAGGATTATATATATGTAATAATATTTATCATTCAACAAATTTAAGTTTCTGTAACCATGCAAAACAAATTCGGGATTAACCCTAATCACATCAAACGAACGAATTAACGCAAGCAATTTACATGTACGCGTATAGACTTGAGCAATTGACATCTTACACTACAAAATCATATCAAAATCAGATTTTTAAAGATTAGGGTTCATAGAATTATACCTTTGATAACAAAATTACTTATATCAACGCGTAGCTATCAATGTGAATTGCAATCTTTATATTGAAAGTTTAATCTAAAAGTGAAACATTGATGGTGTTAGGGTTGTGGTGATGGTCGACGATGAACAGAGAGGGAGAGGGAAGAAGATGCGTTTGATTTAGGTTTAAGGTAGAATAGATGCAGTTTACTATTTCATCTAATTTAGTTTAGGTCCTAATTACACTAAAGGACAACTAGTGACCATACATAAGCCCAAAATAAATCAAAAAAGGGGGTGGGGGTGGTCAGCCGAATGGGGCCCAAGAATGGTGCCTGGGCTCTCGTTATCCAATAGCGTGTACTCGTGGTCCGTTTCAAGTGTCCTTTAAACGTACCGAAGGCCCGTAACGCTAAACCGATCGTAAAAATGCAACCAATAAGTTTAATTTATTAAAATACCAATAAATTAAATATTTTACAAAGTTAATAATTATTAAAATAATTATTAAAAATAAACCTGAGCGTTTCGTTACTTGAAAAGTGATTTTGTAGTTATTCAAATCGTTTCGTTTTTATCGTATTTCATTGACCGAAATAAGTTTATCAATTAATATTAACTCATATTAATTCAAGTAACCCACCAAGGATCAAGTACGCATTTAATACACTTAAACACATATAAAGTCAAGTAATCACCATTAAAACAATTAACAGACAGTTAACAGAAGTGACGGAAATAGTAGGGTTGTTACATTACCCACCTGTTATTGAAAATTTCGTCCCGAAATTTTAGTGAACGTCCGCTGAAGTAGTTTCTTCCAGAAACAGTTTCGGATACTTTTGCTTCATTTGATCTTCACGTTCCCACGTGAACTCTGGTCCTCTTCGTTCGTTCCATTTAACCTTAACGATAGGGATGTTGCTTTGCTTTAAGCGTTTGACCTCACGGTCCATGATCTTGACAGGTTCCTCAATAAAATGAAGTTTGTTATCGATGCGCAGTTCCTCTAAAGGAATCACTAAGTTTTCATCGGTTAGGCACTTCTTCAGGTTAGACACATGGAAAGTGTCATGTATTTCACTGAGCTCTTATGGCAGTTTCAATCTGTAAGCTACTGGTCCATCTCTCTCAGTTATCTCGAATGGTTCAACATATCTAGGACTCAGTTTACCCCGTTTTCCGAATCGTACCACTCCCTTCCAAGGTGATACTTTAAGCATGACTTTGTCACCAATCTGAAATTCCAAAGGTCGCCGTCTAATATCAGCATAGCTTTTTTGACGACTTCGAGCCATTTTTAATCGTTCTTGGATCTGTACGATTTTCTTTATTGTCTCCTGTATAATCTCAGGACCTGTCAATTGACTATCCCCCAATTCGCTCCAACACACGGGAGATCTACACTTTCTTCCATACAATGCTTCGAAAGGTCCAGCTTTGATGCTCGTATGTTAGCTATTGTTGGACGAGAACTTAGCTAGTGGTAAATACTTATCCCATCCGTTTTTGAAATCAATAACACATGCTCGCAACATTTCTTCTAGAGTTTGAATAGTTCGCTCACTTTGGCCATATGTCTGGGGGTGATATGTTGTACTCATATCCAAACGAGTCCCCATTGATTTTTGTAATGTCTGCCAGAATCTAGAAGTGAATATGTTGTCGCGATCAGATATAATGGATACAGGCACTCCATTCCTAGAGATGACTTCTTTAATGTAAACTTGAGCTAACTTCTTCATCTTATCAGTTTCTCTTATTGGTAAGAAGTGTGCAGACTTAGTGAGACGATCCACGATAACCCAGATGGTGTCGCAACCTCCCATAGTTTTTGGCAGTTTTCTGATGAAGTCCATTGCAATACATTCCCATTTCCACTGTGGAATCTCTAGTTGAGTCAGCAGCCCTGATGGTTTCTGATGTTCAGCCTTGACCTTAGCACAAGTCAAGCACTTTCCGACATAGGTAGCTGAAGGTATTTCGTATGCCCGAGAGACATATTAAATTAATGTGGCTAATGTGTTATGATCCAAGTAACGTCATACCCAATAACAAGCTTACCGACACCTTATATGTATTTAATCTTAACCATTGGATCATTGATTAAATACACGACACTTGAACATTAAGAAAAATGGTTTTCTGAAATACTACTTGATGTATGCATATATATATATATAAATTATGGAATAATTTATATAATATGGATTTAATTATTTATAGGTTAAATAATTAATAATGTTATGTTACATTTATTTATAATTGATTTTATATAAAATGTACATAATTAATATGCAAGTTTATAAAATGTGCATTTTAATTTATATGGAATTTTATATATATTAGTTTTATAAAAGTTTAACTTATATAAAACTATTTTATTTAAACTAATATGGGAGTGGCCTTGGAGTTGTAAGAAGGCATGCTAATGATTCCCTACACCTTGCCATACTTTCCCATTTCCATATACATGCACATTTGACTCTTTGTGGAGAGAAACACTTGCAAAATAAATCAAAAAAAACTGCATAAACCTCTATTTTCTGCAGCTGAAAGCCGTGGGCTTTGAAGGGTAAGAAAGGGTTCTTATCTTGAATTTTACAAGCTCATTCAAGTGTTAAACAAAATCCTAACTAAAAGCAAGGGTGTTGGTGTATAAGTTTGGGGTATAACAACTTGAGGTTTCACACTTTTGGAGCTCCATTCATCTTCATCATCTTCATCATTTACTAGCAAGCTTGGAGTAGGTATAATCTCTTTACTTGCTTGTAGTTTGTAAGCATATTTCATAACTTGATCCTAATTGGGATTTTAACTTTAATTGGTTAAATATTAACAAGTTACCAAATGGTTATTTACATGCTTCCGATTTGAATGATTCTTAAAAGGTTTTAAGTATTATGAAACTTGTTAAATCCCAACAATGGTATCTAGAGCCGAAGTTGTTGAAATATGCTTCGAGATGATTATTAAACTCACTATATATTTTGCATTTTATGTACATGCATTATTGTAAAATGCAAAAATTAAAGTGTTTGGGTGGGTTTGTTGGTTAGCCAAATTCAAGGAGGTTCCAAATGGGTTTTGGAACTTTCCATTTGGTCAATTTTGTTGTATGTTAAAATTCACAATCAAGCCTTGACCTTGTGTTTGAATGGTTGCATGTTTGGTTGATTTAATTCATTCATTTGGTATGTAATATTAATTCATTCATTTGGTTTGTAATATTATTATTTTGGTTATGTAATTTATTTTATATTTGGCATGTAAAATAGATTAGGTTGTATTTTCATTTTTTAGAGAAAAATGTATTAGGATATATTTTTTGTAAAAGATGAAGATGCAAGATGAAGAACACAAGAAGAAGCATTCGGCTAAACAAATGTCTACCAAATCGGCTTGATTGTGAACACATTTGTTTGCAGGCGTGGTTGTTTTATTTCTTGTATGATTGTGGATTGTGTATGTTACTACAACAAGTTATCACACAAGTTAACAACAAGCATAACTACAATTTAATTGGTTAAATTATTAATGACATGCAAAACGTCAATTTAAATGGTTAAATTAAAAACGGCTAAAAGGACATTAATAAACGGTTATTAAGAACATGATAAGGATCATATATATAAAATGGTTTATATCAAGTAATTGGCTAAAATTACTAGACTTGAAAATGGATTTCAAATAAACCATACACTAAATGCATGTTGGTGTATGGCATATATGTTTTCTTAAACTAGAATAAAGAAAGCCGAAAATCCCTTTAAAACTAAAACAAGGTAAACAAGTTTAACGCCAACCTTTTGTGGGACACTTAAACATAGTAAAGAACTCATAATGGGATAAAGGTCACCGAACCATTATGAGCTAACTAATATGGTTAAGGTAAAATTCGCATGCTTGTGGGATAAAGGTCACCTAACCACTTGTATGTTAATTTTACATGTTTACACAAGTAGGACGACTTGATTTGGGAATCATGAACTTAGGGTCACCGACGCATGAGGAACAAATAGGCGTTGATGGGATAAATATGCCATGCAAAAGGATTGCATGATCCCATAATTTAGAAGTTGCAAAAGGATTGCAATTGTCATATAAATGACTACCTAGCTAAATCAAATAAAGGGATAAAGGTCACCTAACCGAAATTTGATTTACCGTTGGATTCTAATATTTAATAAGTCAATTAAAATTTAAAAGGGTATTTTTTATTAAATTTAAAATCGATACTTAAATGAACTTTGTTAAATTTTGAAGATGGCCGCCAATAACAACAACATGCAAAACGCACCTATTAACTTGAACAACCTATCGTTAAGGTCTCTCCTCAAGAAAGACAAACTCAACCATACGAACTTTATGGATTGGTTCCGCAATCTAAGGATTGTCCTCAAACTTGAGGATAAGGCGTATGTGTTGGAAGACCCCATTCCCGATCAACCCGACGAGGATGATACGGAAGGCATGGCTTATTGGGATAAGTATTGCGCCGATTCGGTGCAAGTCGCTTTCCTAATGCTTGAGACTATGATACCCGAACTCCAAAAGGATTTCGAGCATCATACTACATACGACATGATCACACAATTGAAGGAGATGTTCCTTCAACAAGCACGTGTCGAGCGCTTCGAGACGGTTCGAGCGCTTCATGCATGTCGTATGGACGACTCCCAATCCGTTTCATCTTATGTCCTTAAGATGAATAGCCTCATTGATCGCACAAACCATCTTAATCTCAACATATCTAATGAGCTAGCCACGGATCTTATCCTAAACTCCTTGTCAAAGAGGTTTGACCAATTTGTAATTAATTACAATATGAATGGGATGGATAAGACCATTGGCGAACTTCATGGCATGCTTAGGACGGCAGAAACTAGCATGGGTAAGAGGGCTTCACCCGTGCTAATGATCAATGATGGTGGGTCCAAAGGTAACAACACCTCTAAGCTAAAGGCGGCTAAGAGGAAAGGACTCGCCCATCAAGGCAAGGGAAAGGGGAGGATGGTTACCCCAACCAAAAACAAGAACAAGAAGTAAAAGGTTGCCGGACAAGCAAACCCCAAGGAAGACCCGTGCTTCGGTTGCGGTGAAATGGGTCATTGGAAATGCAACTGCCCGGTCTACCTTAAGGAGTTGGAGGAAAAGAGGGATGCGGGGCAAACCTCAGGTAATATATATATATGGTATATATAGAGCTTAGTATTACTTCTTCTAATACATGGGTATTAGACACTGGATGTGGAACTCACATTTGCAATTCTTTGCAGGGGTTCAAAAGAAGTAGCAAGCAAACGGGAACATCAAGTCTCGTTATGGGTAATGGAGCCAAAGTGCAAGTGAAGGCTCAAAGAGACTTTGTATTAAAGCTTCCAAGTGGTTTGGAACTTATTTTGAACAATGTTTTGTATGCACCGGATTTATGTCGAAACATTATTTCAGTTTCCCGTTTAAAACAATGTGGTTTTTATCTTAATTTTGTTAATGATGATATCCACGTTTATTTAGATAATGTATTCTATTTTAAGGCTTCGCCTTCAAATGGAATTTATGAATTGGTTCATGATGACACATCATCTAGTAGCTCAATATACCATACTAGCACCAAGATACTCAAAAGGGATTTGAGTGATTCCTACTTATGGCATTGTCGCCTTGGTCACATAAACAAGAATCGAATGCATACACTCCAAAAGAATGGCCTTTTGAAATCAAATGAACTAGACTCGTTTGATGTATGTGAATCTTGTTTACAAGGCAAAATGACTAAAGCACCTTTCAAAGGGACCTACGAAAGGGCTAAGGACTTATTGGGATTAATACATTCGGATGTATGTGGACCCTTTAAGCCCATAACTAGGAATGGTGAAAGATACTTCGTTACTTTCATTGATGACTTCAGTCGTTTCGGATATGTCTACTTATTAAGACATAAGGACGAAACTTTTGAAGCATTCAAGGAATATCAAAACGAAGTACAAAATCAACTCAATAAGATAATCAAGGTACTTCGTACCGATAGAGGAGGTGAATACCTAAGCGATGCTTTCCAAGATCATCTTAAAAGTTGTGGGATTATCTCGCAACTTACTCCTCCTGGAACACCCCAACTTAATGGAGTTTCCGAAAGGAGGAACCGAACCCTAATGGATATGGTTCGATCTATGATGGCTAGAAGCTCGTTACCTCTATCATTTTGGGGTTATTGTCTATGCTCCGCGGCTCGTATTTTAAATATGGCCCCAACCAAGAAAGTGGAACGAACTCCTCATGAGATGTGGTTTGGAAAACCTCCATCTCTATCATACTTAAAGGTATGGGGATGTGAAGCTTATCCTAAGCATTACGTCCCTAATAAGTTGAATGCTTGATCTACAAAGTGTATCTTCATAGGATATCCCAAGGATGATATGAGATACTATTTCTATGATCCAACTGAGCAAAATGTATTTGTTGCTCGAAAGGCTGAATTCCTTGAAACTAAGTTCCTATTGGAAGGAAATAGTGAAAGAGAGATAGATCTTGAAGAGGTTCAAGATCAAGTAGATGATACACAATTGGTTGACACTAGCACTCAACATGAAAATGTCGAGAATGATCAGATGGATGATCAAAGTATACAAGACGGTCGCAGATCTGGTAGGATTAGTAATCCTCCTGAGAGATATGGATTTCTCATGGATGATTGCTATGTGGTTGATTTGGATGAACCAACAAACTACCAAGATGCTTTATCAAGGATTGATAAAGATAAATGGCAGGAAGCCATGAACGCTGAGATGCAATCCATGTATGACAACCAAGTTTGGGAACTAGTTGTACAACCTACTAGCTCCAAGTTAGTTGATTGTAAATGGGTTTTCAAGATGAAAACCGACATGCATGGAAACTTAAATATATATAAAGCTAGACTTGTAGCAAAAGGTTTCACTCAAACTCAAGGGATTGACTATGATGAATCCTTTTCGCCTGTGGCAATGCTAAAGTCTATTAGGATATTATTTGCCATTGCTGCTCATTATGATTATAAAATATGGCAAATGGATGTCAAGCCGCTTTCCTAAATGGATATCTTGAGGAAGATGTCTATATGGTTCAACCTGAAGGTTTTGTCGATCCAAAACATCCTAACAAAGTATGTAAGTTAAAGAAGTCAATCTACGGATTGAAACAAGCATCTAGAATATGGAATCATCGTTTTAATGAGGAAGCCAAGAAATTTGGCTTCATTAAAAATGGTGATGAAGCTTGTGTATACAAGAAAGCTAGTGGGAGCACTATCATGTTCCTTGTATTATATGTGGATGATATATTATTATTTGGGAATGATATCCCGACAATGCAAGGAGTTAAAACTTGGCTAAAAGGCTGCTTCTCCATTAAGGATCTTGAAGAAGCACAATACATTTTGGGGATTAGGATCTACAGGGATAGATCCAAGAAATTGATAGGTTTGAATCAAAGTGCATACATTGAAAAGATCTTGAAAAGGTTCAAGATGGAGAACTCTAAGAAAGGTTTGGTACATATTCAAAGAGGAACACTCCTTAGTTCATCTCAGTGCCCCACCACAAAAGATGAACAGGAGAGAATGAAGAAAGTCCCATATGCGTCTGCCATTGGGTCAATCATGTATGCAATGATATGCACTAGACCGGATGTGTCATGTGCTCTTAGCATGACAAGTAGATACCAGAATAACCCAGGTAACAGTCATTGGATTGCTGTCAAATGTATATTGAAATACCTTAGGAGGACTAAGGATATGTTTCTGATATGTGGGTCTGGTGAAGAGGAACTTGATGTAAAAGGTTACGTGGATGCGAGTTTCCAAACTGATCGAGATGATTCTCGATCACAATCCGGTTATGTCTTCACACTAAATGGAGGTGCAGTCTCTTGGAAGAGTTCAAAACAGGATATTGTTGCTTTATACACTACAGAGTCAGAGTACATCGCCGCATCATTGGCAGCTCAGGAAGCTGCATGGATGAAGAAGTTCATCGATGACTTAGGAGTAGTCCCTTCCATTCAGGACCCTCTTGAGATCTTTTGTGACAACGAGGGTGTGATTGCTCAAATCAAAGAACTCGTGCTCACCAAAAGACCCGTCACATTGAGCGGAGATTCAACTACATAAGGGATGAAGTTGAAAAGGGAAAGATATGTATTCGCAAAGTTCACACAGATCTTAATATAGCGGATCCTCTCACGAAGCTCTTACATGGAGCAAAACATGCAGGACATGTTTATGCATTAGGGCTTCGATATTCTAGTGATTGGTCATGATCTGTTTTAAGTATTGTAATGGAACGAAATTTGTTCAAACTCATTAATATAATTATGGTGTTAATTTATTAATCTTGAGTCAGGTTCCTATTTTGCATATTTTATCCATGAATAAGCTCTTATTCTAAATTCCGTAGTCGATCACATTTGTGGGAGCAAGTGTGAGGTTTAGACTATTATGAACTTGGATTGGTATACATTCATGGACTGAATGTGGGGCAAGGTTGCTACCAAGGTTCATAGATATTTGTGGGATACAAATATTGGAAGACCCGCCCTCAAGATTTACTAAATGGAACCTTTGTGGTTGATCACACGTGATCTTGAGTAAAGGCAAATATCATTGTATCCTCTGACCTGAGATACATATTGGGTTCGGATATTCACTAAGTATTCTGCCTTGATTCTTTCCTTCGCTATTCTGAAATATGGTAGTTCATAAGGAAGAGCTCAGGTGTAATACAAAGTATATATCTAGGACGTATGTAGTCAAGATGGAATTTGTCCCTCTTATTCGTTGAGAGTCAGATGTCTAAGGCCTGATAAAGTTAAATCTAGAAGAGAGTGATCACTCTGTGTCTCTTGGATTTAACATGACATCTAGGATTAAAGGATAAATGAAAGATTCACCTATTCATATTTGAGATGGGAACTCGAAAGGGATGATGTTATTGAATGGCACAAAGTCATAACATATTGGGGGTGATGGACGGTCGTTAGGTGGTATCCATCACTTGCATTAATTTCTTATGTTTCTCGTGCAAGTGGGAGATTGAAGGTATTTCGTATGCCCGAGAGACATATTAAATTAATGTGGCTAATGTGTTATGATCCAAGTCGGGTCATACCCAATAACAAGCTTACCGACACCTTATATGTATTTAATCTTAACGATTGGATCATTGATTAAATACGCGACACTTGAACATTAAGAAAAATGGTTTTCTGAAATACTACTTGATGTATGCATATATATATAAATTACGGAATAATTTATATAATATGGATTTAATTATTTATAGGTTAAATAATTAATAATGTTATGTTACATTTATTTATAATTGATTTTATATAAAATGTACATAATTAATATGCAAGTTTATAAAATGTGCATTTTAATTTATATGGAAGTTTATATATATTAGTTTTATAAAAGTTTAACTTATATAAAACTATTTTATTTAAACTAATATGGGAGTGGCCTTGGAGTTGTAAGAAGGCATGCTAATGATTCCCTACACCTTGCCATACTTTCCCATTTCCATATACATGCACATTTGACTCTTTGTGGAGAGAAACACTTGCAAAATAAATCAAAAAAAACTGCATAAACCTCTATTTTCTGCAGCTGAAAGCCGTGGGCTTTGAAGGGTAAGAAAGAGTTCTTATCTTGAATTTTACAAGCTCATTCAAGTGTTAAACAAAATCCTAACTAAAAGCAAGGGTGTTGGTGTATAAGTTTGGGGTATAACAACTTGAGGTTTCACACTTTTGGAGCTCCATTCATCTTCATCATTTACTAGCAAGCTTGGAGTAGGTATAATCTCTTTACTTGCTTGTAGTTTGTAAACGTATTTCATAACTTGATCCTAATTGGGATTTTAACTTTAATTGGTTAAATATTAACAAGTTACCAAATGGTTATTTACATGCTTCCGCTTTGATTGATTCTTAAAAGGTTTTAAGTATTATGAAACTTGTTAAATCCCAACAGTAGCAATGTCAGCTTTTAAATTTGACCACCAATAAAACATCTTCAGATCTTTGTACATTTTATCTGATCCCAGATGAATTGAGTACCTTAACTTGTGTGCTTCCTCCAACACCTGTTCTCTCAATCCACCAAACTTCGGTACCCAGATTCGGTTAGCAAAATATCATGTTCCGTCCTCTTTTATGTCGAATTTCTTATCTAATCCCTTGATAAATTCCACATCGACATTCTCTTTCACGGCCTCCAGTTGTGCATCATGGATCTGTGATGTAAGGTTCGTATGTACGATTATGTTAAGATCCTTAACCCTGAGAGGTTTCTCTCTCTCTTTTCTGCTCAAAGCATCTGTTATAACATTCGCTTTGCCAGGATGGTAATGAAGTTCACAATCGTAATCGTTAAGCAGTTCCAGCCAGTGACACTGTCTCATGTTGAGTTGCTTCTGATCAAATATGTGATGTAAACTCTTATAGTCGGTGAAGATAGCAATCTTGGTTCCATACAGATAGTGTCTCCACATTTTGAGTGCAAAGACTATAACTCCTAGTTCCAGATCATGCGTTGTGTAGTTCTGCTTGTGAATATTTAACTATCGTGATCCATAAGAAATAACCTTGATTCGTTACATAAGTACACAACACATTCCTTGACGCGAGGCATCACAATAAATAACAAAGTCTTTATTTCCCTCTGGTAGAGATAATATCGGTGCAGTTGTTAGCTTCTCCTTCAATAATTTGAATGCAGTTTCTTGTGGTTCTGACCACTCATACTTCTTGCCTTTATGAGTTAGGTTGGGAAATCTTAGAAAATCTTTCAATGAATCTCCTGTAGTAACCAGCTAGACCCAGGAATTATCGGATCTGAGTTGGTGTCTTTGGGTTTTCCCAATTCTTAACCGTATCAATCTTTGCAGGATTGACTTGTATTCCGTTGGCCCCTATAACATGACCAAGGAATTGTACCTCTTGCAACCAAAAGTCACACTTTGAGAAATTTGCATAAAGTTGTTCTTCTCTAAGCATTGTCAGTATCAAAC
This sequence comes from Rutidosis leptorrhynchoides, assembly GCF_046630445.1. Taxonomy (NCBI): domain Eukaryota; kingdom Viridiplantae; phylum Streptophyta; class Magnoliopsida; order Asterales; family Asteraceae; genus Rutidosis; species Rutidosis leptorrhynchoides. The sequence goes on along the minus strand of NC_092336.1, from coordinate 308,228,336 downwards.
GTAAATGCTGCTCGTGCTCTTCTTTGTTCTTGGAGTACACCAATAAATCATCAATAAATACAATGATGAATTTATCTAGGTATAGCTTACACACACGATTCAAGAAGTCCATGAACACTGCTGGTTCGTTCGTCAACCCAAACGGCATCACTGTAAACTCATAATGTCCATAGCATGTTCTAAAAGCTGTCTTAGGAACATCAACTTCTTTGACACTCAGCTGGTGATAACCTGACCTCAGATCAATCTTTGAGTAACAACTAGAACTCTGTAATTGGTTAGATAAGTCATCAATCCTCGGCAATAGATACCGATTATTGATTGTCAATTTATTCAATTCTCTTTAGTCGATACATAATCTCATCAATCCATCCTTCTTCTTAACGAACAAGAACGGAGCTCTCCAAGGTAAAAAAATCGGTCGTATAAATCCCTTGTCTAACAACTCTTGTAATTGGATAGACAACTCTTGTAGCTCTGGGGGTGCAAGTCTATACGGTGCACGAGCCACCGGTGCCGCTCCTGGAAGTAAATCAATCTAAAACTCAACTTCCCGATGCAGTGGGAGACCAGGTAGTTCCTCCGGAAAAACTTCGAGAAAATCCTTAACTATAGGAACATCTCTGAGTCTCATTTCTTCTGGTTCAGCTTGGCTTACGTGAGCCATAAATGCGATACATCCCTTTCTCACATACTTCTGAATTTTCAAGCAGTTAATGAAATGTAGATGTGTGTTGCTCTTCTCTCCATACACCATCATAGGTTCACCGTTTGCAATAGGAATACGAATAGCCTTTTGGTCGTAGACCACCTCGGCTTTATTGTCAGATAACTAGTCCATTCCAACCACAAGGTTAAAACTTCCCAGTTTAATAGGTATCACATTAATGTTAAAAGGCTTACCCTCTAACTTTAGAATACAACCACAATAAATCTTATCAGCCATCATCAAGTTATCGTTCCATAGTTCTATAGAATGTACGTTATCTAAGGGAGAAATAGGATTCTTAATGCAAATATCCTTAGATATAAAGCTTCTATTAGCACTAGGGTCAAACAAAACATAAACATGTTGATTATTGAGTGAAAACGTACCCGTGACTAGCTTCGGATCATCACGAGCTTCTGCGGAGTTGATATTGAATGCCCTGCCTTGAGCAGTTCTAGTATTGTTGTTCTTGGGCTAATCTTTCTTAAAATGACCCGGCTGTTCGCAACGAAAGCAATACCTAGTATTGTTAGTACTATTTGCATTGTTCGCAGTGTTGTTGAGGTTAATTTTGAATCCCTAGCCAAATGGTCAAACTTCTTACACCCGTCACAAATTACAGCAGTACAGGTTCCAGAGTGATGCTTGCAATACCTTTGGTATTGTGGCTTCTTACCCTTATACCAGAGTTAGCTCCAGTGACACCAATGTCGTTTCTGTACGTATCCTGCTTTTTGAACGGTTGTTGGTTATAGTTCTTATCTTGCCCATCGTTCCACTTTCTCCATCATTAGACTTAACCTCACTAATAGTAGTACCCTTTCCTCGTTGAGCAATCTGGTCCAATAAAAAATTGCCATATCAATAGCTTCTTGCACAGTTGTGGGTTTGGAAGTAGTGACTCCACCTTGAATGTTCTCACTTAAACCTTCAATATACTGTTCGATCTTACGAGTCTCAGGAGTGACCATCTCTGGACACATTAAAGCCAACTAGAAGAACATTTTGTTATAGCCAGTGAGATCAGTGCCAACTAACTTCAGCCCTTGGAACTCACGTTCCATCTTCTTAATCTCATTGTGAGAACAGTACTCCTCGATCATTCTCTGTTTCAAGGTTTTCCATGGAAGAGCATACGCTTGATCATGATCTAGAGACTGTGCATAATTATTCCACCAAGTAAGAGCACTGTCAGATAGTGTGCCCGTAGCAAAACCCACGCGATCAACATCATTACACCTACTGATGCGAAAAATAGAGTCTAACTTCTCGAATCAACAATTAAGACCGACTGTCCCTCATTCCCACTAAAGGATTGTGGGTTGTAGCTAGTGAATGTTTTGTAAGAACATCCACCACGGCCTTGGTTGCCGTTGTTGTTGTTGCTCGAACCACCACGGTCATTGTTGTTACGCGTATTGTTGAACTCTCTGAGTAGCTCGGCTCTTTCTGCCGTGATGCCTTCGGCGACAAGTCTCCTGATTTGAGATGCTGTAGATTCCTTCGGAGGCATGATCTTCAACACAGAAAAATACACCAGGTCAGTGTCAAAACAATGCTATATAAAATATACTAGCAACGAGTAGTGAAGACTAGTAAGTAGTAATAATATGAAGAGATTTCTTAGTAGTGAGAAGTAGTGTTAAGTAGTGCTAGTAGTGGTCAGTAGTGACAGTAGTATTAATTTTTGACAACAATGATAATTATAGTAGTGTTCCTACAACACATGCAATTATCTATCACATAACATAGATAAATACCATACAAATAACATATACATATATATATATATATATATATATATATATATATATATATATATATATATATATATATATATATATATATATATATATATATATAAGACCATACCACACAATATAAAGATTAATAGTTATTCATAACCGATAAATAATCAATCATATCCAAAAATAATCCAGTAGTAAAAATCCAACCAAATAAACACCAAGTACTAATAGCCCAGTTTAAACCACCCAGTAAGTCATATGCAAAACAGTATAAAGAACGATGGAGAATGAGAAGAAGAAAGTCCAAAGTCAATGACTCCTTCACTTCTTCCTCTGCCTAGTGTGAAAAGCCAGTCCATCATCCTTAGTCTTAGCTAGAGCCGCCTCTAGCTCAGATATCCTTGCAGCCTGTGCTTCATTCAGCTTCTCTTGCACGAAAAATCTACCCTCAATCTCATACAGGTACTCGTTCATAGACTTCACTGTTTCCTGTAACCCAATCACTTCAGGATGCGGGTAAACTCTCATGATATCACTGAGGGCATCCACACGATCACGTATAAACAGGTTCCTGTTAGTATGGATTAGATCCATAGTGTGACGACCCGGGAATTTCCAACCAAATTTAAACTTAATCTTTATACGATTGCGACACGATAAGCAAAGTCTGTTATATTAAGTCTCAAGAAGTTTGAACGATTGTCATACATCCAATTACCCTTTGACTAGTCTCGACGATTCACGAACAACTAATTGCAAACAGATACTTTTATAAATATAAATATATATAATATATATATATATATATATATATATATATATATATATATATATATATATATATATATATATATATCAAATTGAAATATAGGATGATATATGATTTAATTGTAAAATAGTAAACGATATAATAAAGTTGTTATTTTAAAATGAATCTATATATATATATATATATATATATATATATATATATATATATATATATATATATATATATAGATTCATTTTAAAATAACAACTTTATTATATCGTTTACTATTTTACAATTAAATCATATATCATCCTATATATATATACTATTTTACAATTAAATCATATATCATCCTATATATATATATATATATATATATATATATATATATATATATATATATATATATATATATATATATATATATATATATATATATATATATATATATATATATATATATATATATATTAAATATTCAAATATATTATAAGTATTACATAATTAATGAAATGTAAAATTAATATATTAAATAGTGTTGCAAGTTTAATTTTAGTTGTTATATTGTCATTATTACTTTTACAAATATCAACATCAATATTAGTTTTATGCATATATTATAATTGTAATTTGAATATTATCCATTATTATTATTGTTATTATTAGGTATTAATATTATAAATACGAGTAGTATTATTAGTATTATCATTACATATTATTATCACTATTACCATTAAGAATTATTATTATTATTATCATAAATTATTACTAACATTATGGTTATTATTATTAAAAGATAACACAATTTATTATTATCATTATTATTATTAGAATTAATATTAATATCATATATTTTTTTTGGCTGCATTATTATTTATTAATATTAATAAAATTATTATTATTATTATTATTATTATTATTATTATTATTATTATTATTATTATTATTATTATTATTATTATTATTATTATTATTATTATTATTATTATTAATTATTAATATTAATTAATTATAAAAACTATAGAAAACATGAAATTAGTATGGGATTTGTTACACATAACCATCATTCTGTTTATCAATTTTGTTTTCTTGTCTTTAGAATGTTACCATCAAAATCTGATTACTTATACAAATCCAAAAACCATTTTCTATCAACTTCAACTTTTTATTCTTTTTATTTCCTTTCTGTACTGGTCGAACCAAGCTGTCATCCCTTTTCATTCTTTAAAAATCGATTAGCTCATTAAACATAAACCATTATCGATTAAAAACCCAATACAATTTTTTCTGGTCGATTCTTTTTAAACAGAAAAAAGAAAGATACAGTTTATACCTCTGTTCCTAGTTCGTTTAAATCAAAACCCTGATTTTGTGTTATATTCCAAAATCCATAAACGTGATCTTGTTAGGAATCCTCTGAGCAAACTCTCTGTAAAATCTCAACTCTTAATTCCTCAAATTGAAATTGAATTTTGAAAGTCAAGTTTTGGGTTTTTGAAAGTCAACTGAAGTTCATCCATTAAATTCAACTTTTCCAAGATGATTTGAGTTAAATTGACGATTCCTTGAGTTTGTATACATGATTTGAGTACTAGTCCATGTAGAAATTTTTGTTCAAAACGTTACCCAAATCCAAAATTCAATTTTTTTTATTTTAACGATGACAGCAGCAGCATATGCTGTCCTTTTTATTTTTTTTATTCTGTGTTTGATTTATTGGAATAATTGTTGCAAGCATATACATCTGATTTCGAAATCCAAAAACAAATGGGTTATGTTGATTAGTTTAACCTCTGGTCGATTGGAATTAATGAGGAAGAAGAAGGAACGGTTAAAAGGGTTATATATATTCGAAGGGTATTAAAATCAGAAAAACAGAACGGATTGGATGGTTAGGCAGTGGGCTAGGTGAACGAGAGGTCGCGGGTTTGAGCCCCGGCATGTGCGTTTATTTTTTTTTTTTAGGATTGATACTATGAGGTAGCCTTTCATATTTTCATTTTCATTTTCATTATTATTATTATCATTACTAGTATTATTATTATTAATGATATTGTCATTATAAATTATTGTTATTATATGAAAATGATTATTATTATTATTATGATTATGATTATTATTATTATTATTATTATTATTATTATTATTATTATTATTATTATTATTATTATTATTATTAATTGTTATCACTACTAAATAATCGCATTATAATTACTACTAGTATTATAATTATTATAAGTATTATAACCATTATTATCATTAATATTAGTATTAGTTGAAATGTCCCGTTCTTATTGATTAAAAACGTTCCATATTAATTGATTTCGTTGCGAGGTTTTGACCTCTATATGAGACGTTTTTCAAAGACTGCATTCATTTTAAAACAAACCATAACCTTTATTTCATCAATAAAGGTTTAAAAAGCTTTACGTATATTATCAAATAATGATAATCTAAAATATCCTGTTTACACACGACCATTACATAATGGTTTACAATACAAATATGTTACAACAAAATAAGTTTCTTGAATGCAGTTTTTACACAATATCATACAAGCATGGACTCGAAATCTCGTCCTTATTTAAGTATGTGACAGCGGAAGCTCTTAATAATCACCTGAGAATAAACATGCTTAAAACGTCAACAAAAATGTTGGTGAGTTATAGGTTTAACCTATATATATCAAATCATAATAATAGACCACAAGATTTCATATTTCAATACACATCCCATACATAGAGATAAAAATCATTCATATGGTGAACACCTGGTAACCGACATTAACAAGATGCATATATAAGAATATCCCCATCATTCCGGGACACCCTTCGGATATGATATAAATTTCGAAGTACTAAAGCATCCGGTACTTTGGATGGGGTTTGTTAGGCCCAATAGATCTATCTTTAGGATTCGCGTCAATTAGGGTGTCTGTTCCCTAATTCTTAGATTACCAGACTTAATAAAAAGGGGCATATTCGATTTCGATAATTCAACCATAGAATGTAGTTTCACGTGCTTGTGTCTATTTTGTAAATCATTTATAAAACCTGCATGTATTCTCATCCCAAAAATATTAGATTTTAAAAGTGGGACTATAACTCACTTTCACAGATTTTTACTTCGTCGGGAAGTAAGACTTGGCCACTGGTTGATTCACGAACCTATAACAATATATACATATATATCAAAGTATGTTCAAAATATATTTACAACACTTTTAATATATTTTGATGTTTTAAGTTTATTAAGTCAGCTGTCCTCGTTAGTAACCTACAACTAGTTGTCCACAGTTAGATGTACAGAAATAAATCGATAAATAATCGATAAATATTATCTTGAATCAATCCACGACCCAGTGTATACGTATCTCAGTATTGATCACAACTCAAACTATATATATTTTGGAATCAACCTCAACCCTGTATAGCTAACTCCAACATTCACATATAGAGTGTCTATGGTTGTTCCGAAATAATATAGATGTGTCGACATGATAGGTCGAAACATTGTATACGTGTCTATGGTATCTCAAGATTACATAATATACAATACAAGTTGATTAAGTTATGGTTGGAATAGATTTGTTACCAATTTTCACGTAGCTAAAATGAGAAAAATTATCCAATCTTGTTTTACCCATAACTTCTTCATTTTAAATCCGTTTTGAGTGAATCAAATTGCTATGGTTTCATATTGAACTCTATTTTATGAATCTAAACAAAAAAAGTATAGGTTTATAGTCGGAAAAATAAGTTACAAGTCATTTTTGTAAAGGTAGTCATTTCAGTCGAAAGAACGACGTCTAGATGACCATTTTAGAAAACATACTTCCACTTTGAGTTTAACCATAATTTTTGGATATAGTTTCATGTTCATAATAAAAATAATTTTCTCATAATAACAACTTTTAAATCAAAGTTTATCATAGTTTTTAATTAACTAACCCAAAACAGCCCGCGGTGTTACTACGACGGCGTAAATCCGGTTTTACGGTGTTTTTCGTGTTTCCAGGTTTTAAATCATTAAGTTAGCATATCATATAGATATAGAACATGTGTTTAGTTGATTTTAAAAGTCAAGTTATAAGGGTTAACTTTTGTTTGCGAACAAGTTTAGAATTAACTAAACTATGTTCTAGTGATTACAAGTTTAAACCTTCGAATAAGATAGCTTTATATATATGAATCGAATGATGTTATGAACATCATTACTACCTTAAGTTCCTTGGATAAACCTACTGGAAAAGAGAAAAATGGATCTAGCTTCAACGGATCCTTGGATGGCTCGAAGTTCTTGAAGCAGAATCATGACACGAAAACAAGTTCAAGTAAGATCATCACTTGAAATAAGATTGTTATAGTTATAGAAATTGAACCAAAGTTTGAATATGATTATTACCTTGTATTAGAATGATAACCTACTGTAAGAAACAAAGATTTCTTGAGGTTGGATGATCACCTTACAAGATTGGAAGTGAGCTAGCAAACTTGAAAGTATTCTTGATTTTATGTAACTAGAACTTGTAGAATATATGAAGAACACTTAGAACTTGAAGATAGAACTTGAGAGAGATCAATTAGATGAAGAAAATTGAAGAATGAAAGTGTTTGTAGGTGTTTTTGGTCGTTGGTGTATGGATTAGATATAAAGGATATGCAATTTTATTTTCATGTAAATAAGTCATGAATGATTACTCATATTTTTGTAATTTTATGAGATATTTCATGCTAGTTGCCAAATGATGGTTCCCACATGTGTTAGGTGACTCACATGGGCTGCTAAGAGCTGATCATTGGAGTGTATATACCAATAGTACATACATCTAAAAGCTGTGTATTGTACGAGTACGAATACGGGTGCATACGAGTAGAATTGTTGATGAAACTGAACGAGGATGTAATTGTAAGCATTTTTGTTAAGTAGAAGTATTTTGATAAGTGTATTGAAGTCTTTCAAAAGTGTATAAATACATATTAAAACACTACATGTATATACATTTTAACTGAGTCGTTAAGTCATCGTTAGTCGTTACATGTAAGTGTTGTTTTGAAACCTTTAGGTTAACGATCTTGTTAAATGTTGTTAACCCAATGTTTATAATATCAAATGAGATTTTAAATTATTATAGTATCATGATATTATCATGTATGAATATCTCTTAATATGATATATATACATTAAATGTCTTTACAACGATAATCGTTACATATATGTCTCGTTTAAAAATCATTAAGTTAGTAGTCTTGTTTTTACATATGTAGTTCATTGTTAATATACTTAATGATATGTTTACTTATCATAGTATCATGTTAACTATATATATATATCCATATATATGTCATCATATATATGTCATCATATAGTTTTTACAAGTTTTAACGTTCGTGAATCACCGGTCAACTTGGGTGGTCAATTGTCTATATGAAACATATTTCAATTAATCAAGTCTTAACAAGTTTGATTGCTTAACATGTTGGAAACATTTAATCATGTAAATATCAATCTCAATTAATATATATAAACATGGAAAAGTTCGGGTCACTACAGTACCTACCCGTTAAATAAATTTCGTCCCGAAATTTTAAGCTGTTGAAGGTGTTGACGAATCTTCTGGAAATAGATGCGGGTATTTCTTCTTCATCTGATCTTCATGCTCCCAGGTGAACTCGGGTCCTCTACGAGCATTCTATTGAACCTTAACAATTGGTATCTTGTTTTGCTTAAGTCTTTTAACCTCACGATCCATTATTTCGACGGGTTCTTCGATGAATTGAAGTTTTTCGTTGATTTGGATTTCATCTAACGGAATAGTGAGATCTTCTTTAGCAAAACATTTCTTCAAATTCGAGACATGGAAAGTGTTATGTACAGCCGCGAGTTGTTGAGGTAACTCAAGTCGGTAAGCTACTGGTCCGACACGATCAATAATCTTGAATGGTCCAATATACCTTGGATTTAATTTCCCTCGTTTACCAAATCGAACAATGCCTTTCCAAGGTGCAACTTTAAGCATGACCATCTCTCCAATTTCAAATTCTATATCTTTTCTTTTAATGTCAGCGTAGCTCTTTTGTCGACTTTGGGCGGTTTTCAACCGTTGTTGAATTTGGATGATCTTCACTGTAGTTTCTTGTATAATCTCCGGACCCGTAATCTGTCTATCTCCCACTTCACTCCAACAAATCAGTGACTTGCACTTTCTACCATAAAGTGCTTCAAACGGCGCCATCTCAATGCTTGAATGGTAGCTGTTGTTGTAGGAAAATTCTGCTAACGGTAGATGTTGATCCCAACTGTTTCCGAAATCAATACACATGCTCGTAGCATGTCTTCAAGCGTTTGTATCGTCCTTTCGCTCTGCCCATCAGTTTGTGGATGATAGGCAGTACTCATATCTAGACGAGTTCCTAATGCTTGCTGTAATGTCTGCCAGAATCTTGAAATAAATCTGCCATCCCTATCAGAGATAATAGAGATTGGTATTCCATGTCTGGAGACGACTTCCTTCAAATACAGTCGTGCTAACTTCTCCATCTTGTCATCTTCTCTTATTGGCAGGAAGTGTGCTGATTTGGTGAGACGATCAACTATTACCCAAATAGTATCAAAACCACTTGCAGTCCTTGGCAATTTAGTGATGAAATCCATGGTAATGTTTTCCCATTTCCATTCCGGGATTTCGGGTTGTTGAAGTAGACCTAATGGTTTCTGATGATCAGCTTTGACCTTAGAACACGTCAAACATTCTCCTACGTATTTAGCAACATCGGCTTTCATACCCGGCCACCAAAAATGTTTCTTGAGATCCTTGTACATCTTCCCCGTTCCAGGATGTATTGAGTATCTGGTTTTATGAGCTTCTCTAAGTACCATTTCTCTCATATCTCCAAATTTTGGTACCCAAATCCTTTCAGCCCTATACCGGGTTCCGTCTTCCCGAATATTAAGATGCTTCTCCGATCCTTTGGGTATTTCATCCTTTAAATTTCCCTCTTTTAAAACTCCTTGTTGCGCCTCCTTTATTTGAGTAGTAAGGTTATTATGAATCATTATATTCATAGATTTTACTCGAATGGGTTCTCTGTCCTTCCTGCTCAAGGCATCGGCTACCACATTTACCTTCCCCGGGTGGTAACGAATCTCAAAGTCGTAATCATTCAATAATTCAATTCACCTACGCTGCCTCATATTCAGTTGTTTCTGATTAAATATGTGTTGAAGACTTTTGTGGTCGGTATATATAATACTTTTGACCCCATATAAGTAGTGCCTCCAAGTCTTTAATGCAAAAACAACCGCGCCTAATTCCAAATCATGCGTCGTATAATTTTTTTCGTGAATCTTCAATTGTCTAGACGCATAAGCAATCACCTTCGTTCGTTGCATTAATACACAACCGAGACCTTGCTTTGATGCGTCACAATAAATCACAAAATCATCATTCCCTTCAGGCAATGACAATATAGGTGCCGTAGTTAGCTTTTTCTTCAATAACTGAAACGCTTTCTCTTGTTTATCATTCCATTCAAATTTCTTCCCTTTATGCGTTAATGCAGTCAAGGGTTTTGCTATTCTGGAAAAGTCTTGGATGAACCCTCTGTAGTAACCAGCTAGTCCTAAAAACTGGCGTATGTGTTTCGGAGTTTTCAGGGTTTCCCACTTTTCAACAGTTTCTATCTTTGCCGGATCTACCTTAATACCTTCTTTGTTCACTATGTGACCGAGGAATTGAACTTCTTCCAACCAAAATGCACACTTTGAAAACTTAGCGTACAATTCTTCCTTCCTCAATACATCTAACACCTTTCTCAAATGTTCACCGTGTTCTTGGTCATTCTTTGAGTAAATAAGTATGTCATCAATGAAAACAATGACAAACTTGTCAAGGTATGGTCCACACACTCGGTTCATAAGGTCCATGAACACAGCTGGTGCATTAGTTAAACCAAACGGCATGACCATAAACTCGTAATGACCGTAACGTGTTCTGAAAGCAGTCTTTGGAATATCATCTTCTTTCACCCGCATTTGATGATACCCGGAACGTAAGTCAATCTTTGAATAAACAGACGAGCCTTGTAGTTGATCAAATAAGTCGTCGATTCTCGGTAGTGGGTAGCGGTTCTTGATGGTAAGTTTGTTCAACTCTCGGTAGTCGATACACAACCTGAATGTACCATCTTTCTTCTTGACAAACAAAACAGGAGCTCCCCACGGTGATGTGCTTGGTCGAATGAAACCACGCTCTAAAAGTTCTTGTAATTGGCTTTGCAGTTCTTTTATCTCGCTGGGTGCGAGTCTGTAAGGAGCACGAGCTATTGGTGCAGCTCCTGGTACAAGATCTATTTGAAATTCAACGGATCGATGTGGGGGTAATCCTGGTAATTCTTTCGGAAATACATCGGGAAATTCTTTTGCAATGGGAACATCATTGATGCTCTTTTCTTCAGTTTGTACTTTCTCGACGTGTGCTAGAACAGCATAGCAACCTTTTCTTATTAGTTTTTGTGCCTTCAAATTACTAATAAGATGTAGCTTCGTGTTGCCCTTTTCTCCGTACACCATTAAGGGTTTTCCTTTTTCTCGTATAATGTGAATTGCATTTTTGTAACAAACGATCTCTGCTTTCACTTCTTTCAACCAGTCCATACCGATTATCACATTAAAACTCTCTAACTCTACTGGTATCAAATCAATCTTAAATGTTTCGCTAACCAGTTTAATTTCTCGATTCCGACATATATTATCTGCTGAAATTAATTTACCATTTGCTAATTCGAGTAAAAATTTACTATCCAAAGGCGTCAATGGACAACTTAATTTAGCACAAAAATCTCTACTCATATAGCTTCTATCCGCACCCGAATCAAATAAAACGTAAGCAGATTTATTGTCAATAAGAAACGTACCCGTAACAAGCTCCGGGTCTTCCTGTGCCTCTGCCGCATTAATATTGAAAACTCTTCCGCGGCCTTGTCCATTCGTGTTCTCCTGGTTCGGGCAATTTCTAATAATGTGGCCCGGTTTTCCACATTTATAACAAACTACATTAGCATAACTTGCTCCGACACTACTTGCTCCGCCATTACTCGTTCTGACACCATTTGTTCCTTTCGTTCTATTAACCCCTGGTCCGTAGACCCCACACTTCGCCGCGCTATGACCATTTCTTTTACACTTGTTGCAAAATTTGGTGCAGAACCCCGAGTGATACTTTTCACACCTTTGGCATAGCTGCTTCTGATTGTTGTTGTTGTTGCAGTTATTATTGTTGTTGGGATGATTGTTGTAGTTGCTGTTGTTGTTGTTGTTGTTGTTGTTGTTGTTGTTGTTGTTGTTGTTGTTGTTGTTGTTGTTGTTATTGTTGTTGTTGTTGGGCCGTTTGTTGTAGTTGCGATTGATGTTGCGATTGTTGGGATAATTGTTGCGATTATTATTGTAATTGCTGTTGTTGTTGTATTGGTGATTCTTATCACCGTTTTCCTCCCACTTTCTTTTGACTTGCTTCACATTGGCCTCTTCAGTAGTCTGTTCTTTAATTCTTTCTTCAATCTGGTTCACTAGTTTGTGAGCCATTCTACAAGCCTGTTGTATGGAGGCGGGCTCGTGTGAACTTATATCTTCTTGGATTCTTTCCGGTAATCCTTTCACAAACGCGTCGATCTTCTTTTCCTCATCTTCGAATGCTCCCGGACACAATAGGCACAATTCTGTGAATCGTCTTTCGTACGTGGTAATATCAAATCCTTGGGTTCGTAACCCTCTAAGTTCTGTCTTGAGCTTATTGACCTCGGTTCTGGGACGGTACTTCTCGTTCATCAAGTGCTTGAATGCTGACCACGGTAGTGCGTACGCATCATCTTGTCCCACTTGCTCTAGATAGGTATTCCAACATGTTAACGCAGAACCTGTGAAGGTATGCGTAGCGTACTTCACTTTGTCCTCTTCAGTACACTTACTTATGGCAAACACCGATTCGACCTTCTAGGTCCGCCGTTTCAATCCGATCGGTCCTTCGGTTCCATCAAATTCCAAAGGTTTGCACCCAGTGAATTCTTTGTAGGTGCATCCTACACGATTTCCTGTACTGCTAGATCCAAGGTTATTGTTGGTATGTAGCGCAGCCTGTACTGCGGCTATGTTTGAAGCTAGAAAAGTACGGAATTCCTCTTCATTCATATTCACGGTGTGTCGAGTAGTCGGTGCCATTTCCTTCAAAATAGTCAAATGGAATAAGTTAATCATACAGAATATTAAGAGTAGTTAATAGTATTTCGTAGCATAATATGAACTCATTTATAAAAGCTTTTTCTTCATATTAGCGTTTTATAAGTTTAAATTCGGGTAGTACCTACCCGTTAAGTTCATACTTAGTAGCTAATATACAATTCAACTACAACAATTCTATATGAAAAACTGATTATAATAATATTTCGCGTTCAAACTTTTACACAATATTTTACAAACTTACAATACCGCTTATTTACATATAGCATGAAATATAGCACACAATAAATTTGATACAAGATGGTTGTGAAGATAATTCTAGCTAGTACACAAGTCGTTCAGCAAAGGCAATAAAGACACGTAATTCATACGTCCAGAAACAAGTCATGCATTCTGGTTTTACTAGGATTACTTCCTATCCTTGGTCTTGTGGAACATAACTGTTATGGCCGTTGATAAGACAGCGTGTTGTAACGTCGTCAAAGGGACGAGGGTTACGTAATGTCCAACAGTACCGTAACAATCTAAAAACCTCATTTCTTACCCCAATTACCGACTCCGTCACTTGTGGGAACGTTTTGTTTAATAGTTGTAGCCCGATGTTCTTGTTCTCACTTTGGTGAGAAGCGAACATTACTAATCCGTAAGCATAACATGCTTCTTTATGTTGCATGTTAGCCGCTTTTTCTAAATCACGAAGTCCAATATTCAGATATATTGAGTCAAAATAATTTCTTAACCCATTGCGGAAAATAGCATTTGGGTTCCCCGCAATATATGCGTCAAAGTAAACACATCGTAACTTATGGATTTCCCAATGTGATATCCCCCATCTTTCGAACGGAAGCCTTTTATAAACCAAGGCATTCTTGGAACGTTCTTCGAATGTCTTACAAACTGATCTCGCCTTAAATAGTTGTGCTGAAGAATTCTGACCGACTCTAGACAAGATTTCATCAATCATGTCTCCGGGTATGTCTCTTAAAATATTGGGTTGTCTATCCATTTTGTGTTTTTATACTGTAAAATAGACAAGAGTTAGATTCATAAAAAAAATACTTATTAATACAAGCAATTTTTACATATATCATAAAGCATAAGCACACTATATTACATATATTACACCATACGAATACAACTATCTTATTCCGACTCGCTTGTTTCTTCTTCTTCGGTTTTGGTTCGTTTTGCCAAGTTTCTAGGGATATATGATGTTCCCCTAATACGAGCCGTTGTTATCCACATTGGTTTAGAAAAACCTGGTGGTTTAGAGGTTCCCGGGTCATTATTACAACTTAAGGACTTCGGGGGTTGACGATACATATAAAGTTCATCGGGGTTGGAATTAGATTTCTCTATTTTTATGCCCTTTCCCTTATTATTTTCTTTTGCCTTTTTAAATTCAGTTTGGGTAATTTCTATAACATCATCGGAATTCTCGTCGGAATCCGATTCATCTGAGAATTGGTAATCCTCCCAATATTTTGCTTCGTTGGCGGAAACACCATTGACCATAATTAACCTTGGTCGGTTGGTTGAGAATTTTCTTTTACTTAACCGTTTTATTATTTCCCCCACCGGTTCTATTTCTTCATCCAGTTCCAATTCTTCTTCCGGTTCCGATTCTTCTTCCGGTTCCAACTCTTCTTCCGGTTCCTCTTCGGGAACTTGTGAATCAGTCCACGAATCATTCCAATTTACATTTGACTCTTCATTATTATTAGGTGAGTCAATGGGACTTGTTCAAGAGGTAGACATCTATCACATAATGTCAAACGCGTTAAGAGATTAATATATCACATAATATTCACATGTTAAAAATATATATTTTCCAACAAAATTTGTTAAGCAATCATTTTTCAAGTAAACACGGTCGAAATCCAGACTCACTAATGCATCCTAACAAACTCAATAAGACACACTAATTCAAAATTCTAGTTCTCTAAGACCAATGCTCGGATACCAACTGAAATGTCCCGTTCTTATTGATTAAAAACGTTCCATATTAATTGATTTCGTTGCGAGGTTTTGACCTCTATATGAGACGTTTTTCAAAGACTGCATTCATTTTAAAACAAATCATAACCTTTATTTCATCAATAAAGGTTTAAAAAGCTTTACGTAGATTATCAAATAATGATAATCTAAAATATCCTGTTTACACACGACCATTACATAATGGTTTACAATACAAATATGTTACAACAAAATAAGTTTCTTGAATGCAGTTTTTACACAATATCATACAAGCATGGACTCTAAATCTCGTCCTTATTTAAGTATGCGATAGCGGAAGCTCTTAATAATCACCTGAGAATAAACATGCTTAAAACGTCAACAAAAATGTTGGTGAGTTATAGGTTTAACCTATATATATCAAATCATAATAATAGACCACAAGATTTCATATTTCAATACACATCCCATACATAGAGATAAAAATCATTCATATGGTGAACACCTGGTAACCGACATTAACAAGATGCATATATAAGAATATCCCCATCATTCCGGGACACCCTTCGGATATGATATAAATTTCGAAGTACTAAAGCATCTGGTACTTTGGATGGGGTTTGTTAGGCCCAATAGATCTATCTTTAGGATTCGCGTCAATTAGGGTGTCTGTTCCCTAATTCTTAGATTACCAGACTTAATAAAAAGGGGCATATTCGATTTCGATAATTCAACCATAGAATGTAGTTTCACGTACTTGTGTCTATTTTGTAAATCATTTATAAAACCTGCATGTATTCTCATCCCAAAAATATTAGATTTTAAAAGTGGGACTATAACTCACTTTCACAGATTTTTACTTCGTCGGGAAGTAAGACTTGGCCACTGGTTGATTCACGAACCTATAACAATATATACATATATATCAAAGTATGTTCAAAATATATTTACAACACTTTTAATATTTTTTGATGTTTTAAGTTTATTAAGTCAGCTGTCCTCGTTAGTAACCTACAACTAGTTGTCCACAGTTAGATGTACAGAAATAAATCGATAAATATTATCTTGAATCAATCCACGACCCAGTGTATACGTATCTCAGTATTGATCACAACTCAAACTATATATATTTTGGAATCAACCTCAACCCTGTATAGCTAACTCCAACATTCACATATAGAGTGTCTATAGTTGTTCTGAAATATATATAGATGTGTCGACTTGATAGGTCGAAAAATTGTATACGTGTCTATGGTATCTCAAGATTACATAATATACAATACAAGTTAATTAAGTTATGGTTGGAATAGATTTGTTACCAATTTTCACGTAGCTAAAATGAGAAAAATTATCCAATCTTGTTTTACCCATAACTTCTTCATTTTAAATCCGTTTTGAGTGAATCAAATTTCTATGGTTTCATATTGAACTCTATTTTATGAATCTAAACAGAAAAAGTATAGGTTTATAGTCTGAAAAGTAAGTTACAAGTCGTTTTTGTAAAGGTAGTCATTTCAGTCGAAAGAACGACGTCTAGATGACCATTTTAGAAAACATACTTCTACTTTGAGTTTAACCATAATTTTTGGATATAGTTTCATGTGCATAATAAAAATCATTTTCTCAGAATAACAACTTTTAAATCAAAGTTTATCATAGTTTTTAATTAACTAACCCAAAACAGCCCGCGGTGTTACTACGACGGCGTAAATCCGGTTTTACGGTGTTTTTCGTGTTTCCAGGTTTTAAATCATTAAGTTAGCATATCATATAGATATAGAACATGTGTTTAGTTGATTTTAAAAGTCAAGTTAGAAGGATTAACTTTCGTTTGCGAACAAGTTTAGAATTAACTAAACTATGTTCTAGTGATTACAAGTTTAAACCTTCGAATAAGATAGCTTTATATATATGAATCGAATGATGTTATGAACATCATTACTACCTTAAGTTCCTTGGATAAACCTACTAGAAAAGAGAAAAATGGATCTAGCTTCAACGGATCCTTGGATGGCTCGAAGTTCTTGAAGCAGAATCATGACACGAAAACAAGTTCAAGTAAGATCATCACTTGAAATAAGATTGTTATAGTTATAGAAATTGAACCAAAGTTTGAATATGATTATTACCTTGTATTAGAATGATAACCTACTGTAAGAAACAAAGATTTCTTGAGGTTGGATGATCACCTTACAAGATTGGAAGTGAGCTAGCAAACTTGAAAGTATTCTTGATTTTATGTAACTAGAACTTGTAGAATATATGAAGAACACTTAGAACTTGAAGATAGAACTTGAGAGAGATCAATTAGATGAAGAAAATTGAAGAATGAAAGTGTTTGTAGGTGTTTTTGGTCGTTGGTGTATGGATTAGATATAAAGGATATGTAATTTTGTTTTCATGTAAATAAGTCATGAATGATTACTCATATTTTTGTAATTTTATGAGATATTTCATGCTAGTTGCCAAATGATGGTTCCCACATGTGTTAGGTGACTCACATGGGCTGCTAAGAGCTAATCATTGGGCTGTATATACCAATAGTACATACATCTAAAAGCTGTGTATTGTACGAGTACGAATACGGGTGCATACGAGTAGAATTGTTGATGAAACTGAACGAGGATGTAATTGTAAGCATTTTTGTTAAGTAGAAGTATTTTGATAAGTGTATTGAAGTCTTTAAAAAGTGTATAAATACATATTAAAACACTACATGTATATACATTTTAACTGAGTCGTTAAGTCATCGTTAGTCGTTACATGTAAGTGTTGTTTTGAAACCTTTAGGTTAACGATCTTGTTAAATGTTGTTAACCCAATGTTTATAATATCAAATGAGATTTTAAATTATTATATTATCATGATATTATCATGTATGAATATCTCTTAATATGATATATATACATTAAATGTCTTTACAACGATAATCGTCACATATATGTCTCGTTTAAAAATCATTAAGTTAGTAGTCTTGTTTTTACATATGTAGTTCATTGTTAATATACTTAATGATATGTTACTTATCATAGTATCATGTTAACTATATATATATCCATATATATGTCATCATATAGTTTTTACAAGTTTTAACATTCGTGAATCACCGGTCAACTTGGGTGGTTTATTGTCTATATGAAACATATTTCAATTAATCAAGTCTTAACAAGTTTGATTGCTTAACATGTTGGAAACATTTAATCATGTAAATATCAATCTCAATTAATATATATAAACATGGAAAAGTTCGGGTCACTACATTAGTAACATATTAGATGTATTATTATTATTACCAAAAAGTATTATTATTAAGATTACCATTCGTAACAAGATTGTTATGATTATTATTATTATTAGATATTAAGTATTAATATCAAAATTTATATTTTTATCTTCATTATTATTAAAACCTTCATTATATTAAAAACTACTGATATTGTCATTATTAGTATTGTTATTATTAAAAACTATTATTTTTACAACTATATTAACATTTAAAGAATCAATATTAGTAAAACTACAATGTTTTATTATTATATCTAAATATTAGTATTATTATCTTTACTTTAACAGTATTATAATTGTTAATATTACAACCAAAAGAGATTTATATATATAAAAGTATATTACATACTATATTTTTATATGAAATATTATTATTATTAATAATAACTAAATTACATATAGTATATAAAATATTATAAGATATTATAATTAATAATATAAACACATATAAAAATATAAATATTAATTTTAAAACATTATATATACATAACAATAAGTTACAAATTTAATAATATATTATAATAAATAAATATACAACTTTGTTCGATTACAATTATATGTGTTAATATATATATACAAATGATATAGGTTCGTGAATCCGAGGCCAACCCTGCATTGTTCAATATAGTCATATGTATTTTTACTACAAAATACATTAGGTGAGTTCATTTGATTCCCTTTTACTGTTTACATTTTTGGGACTGAGAATACATGCGCTACTTTTACAACTGCTTTATTAAATGCTTTTGAAATACATTTTGAACTGCGAATACATGAAATGCTTTTATAAATGTTTGACGAGATAGACACAAGCAAAACATTCCTCGAATGAATTATGTGGACGTGATAATTGCCACCATTGAATTATGTGGATGTGATAATTGTCACAATTGATATGAATATTTTTCCCCTGATTATTATTGCTTGGTAACCTAAGAATTAGGGAACATCACTAATTTTGAGAATTAATGCACGCCTAATTGACGCGAATCCTAAAGGTAGCTACCGGGTTTAACACCCCCACCCAGAATGTTCACTAGACGGAAGGGCTAGTGGGTGTGGTGTTTAGTACTTCGAAGTTTATATGATTATTATACAGACGAGATGTTCTGTTTTGGGGATATTATTATGCACATTATATGTTAAGGTCGGTTATCAAGCCAAGCTATGAAAGTAATGAAAAGTGAATGTTATGTATCGAGAGAATGATTTTATACACAGGTTATGTGTATGTTATTTTTGTGCACGAGATACGTGTACGGTTACTAAGATTTATGAAAGATGATTTTGTACACGAAAAAGGTGTACTGTATTTAAAAGATATCGCATGTACATTATCGGTGGGTATAGGATTCGGGCCCATTTGTACCATGCATGATTTAAATCTTGTGGTCTATCAAAATGATGAATTTTATTATTTTATGTTAAACTAATGAATTCACCAACCTTTTGGTTGACACTTGAAATCATGTTTATTCTCAGGTATGAAAGAAATCTTCCGATGTGCATTTGCTCATTTTAGAGATATTACTTTGAGTCGATCATGACATATTTCAAAAGACGTTACATTCGAGTCATTGAGTTCATCAAGATTATTATTAAGTCAATTATAGTTGGATATATTATGAAATGGTATGCATGCCTTCAACTTTAGATGTAATGAAAGTTTGTCTTTTTAAAAACGAATGCAATGTTTGTAAAATGTATCATATAGAGGTCAAGTACCTCGCGATGTAACCAAATGTTATTGTATTCGTTCTTATGGATTAGGACGGGTATTTACATGTGGTTTCAGAGCGGTGGTCTTATTGAACCAGGTCTTGCATTAGTGTGTCTAACTGATAGTTGTTTAGATGCATTACTGAGTCTGGACTTCGACCGTGTCTGCATGTCAAAAGTTTTGCTTATCATTTCTTGTCGGAAATTACCTGCTTATCATTCTTAGTCTAGACACATTTTAATGCATTGACTGCATGAATAGTGTATAGACAAAATTCATATCTTAGCGTATCTGCTGCTGTAGACTTTGCCTGACAGCTTCCGTGGATTCCTCTGTAACTTATGGGATTTTAGTATTATATATGCATATGTAAATTATGTATTGCAGGGTACTAATCTACAATCTATTTCTTATCGAAAATCCTTCGTCTGATCGTATGAGATGAATCCCTCAACCAGTTTGAATTCCTCGGATTCC
The DNA here is from genome assembly GCF_046630445.1 of Rutidosis leptorrhynchoides. Lineage (NCBI taxonomy): Eukaryota > Viridiplantae > Streptophyta > Magnoliopsida > Asterales > Asteraceae > Rutidosis > Rutidosis leptorrhynchoides. Next base: position 308,207,457 of record NC_092336.1, on the reverse strand, counting down.
GACAGCTATTCCGATATGGAGTTTCACCTAAGCTCCGAAAGCAGTGTCACCAGAATGAATCAACCAATCATCCATCCCCAATTCATCCGATGGGTTCGTAGTCAACTTAATCAATCGAGATGCATAGAAGGCGATCCCTTCCACTAATCGAATTCACCTCTTGATGAAGAACCTGAAGCACTTACCGGTGAACCAGTTCGAAATACCATTTTCACTCTCCTTTCCCGAATATCTCACCACGATTATATTCTATCCACAATTCTAAACCTTATTCATCGGCTCCTTCCGACTGACAATCATCCCGGAATAATGGAAGAAGTCAACGAATTTCGAGCTCGAGTAATCAATCTGGAGAATATGGTGCAAAATTTACCAGCGTCAACAGTATCACCAACATCAGCACCAGTACCACCAACAACCCAAGTTTCGACATCACATGCCTCAACATCTCATTCTAATCCTCGAGTATAATCATCGTTCTACGTATCGTTGTACATCTATTATCTTCGTTCTTCACGGCGATTATGTAATCTCTAAAGTTTTAGAGATTATTCATTCTGGTTCCAACCGAAAACCAAATGAGATTAATATCATATTAACTCATTAAATCTATGATTACATCTGAAGAAAATATATATGTATATATATTTTCATAAAGATTGTAATTGAAAATTCTTTCGTACAAATTGTTAATGATGAAAATATTTTAACGGGTAGGTAATACCCGAGGAATATTTAGATTTCACATTAATAAGTTACATTGTACATTCTTCGAATCTAATTCAACAGTCATTTACTATCCTATTTACAACCACTGATATACGTATCCGTTCACCGTAGAATAACCATTTTCATTCAATTTCATATTTGGATTTTGATCTATCAGAATCCAACAAGTGGCATAATGAAGAAAACATTGGACAAAATAAAATTTGTTAGAAACAAACAAATTAACTATGAGAAATTCTATTAAGAATCCACGCTAACAAAATCCTAGCTAATTGTTCCTAGCTAACTGTTAATTCCTATTTCATTTATTTATCGCAATTTATTTATCGTAATTTTAATTCTCTCAATTTTATTTATCGTCATTTAATTTCTGTTATTTATTTTACGCACTTTAAATATCGGGACACGTATACAAGGTTTTGATATATCATATCGATGCATCTATATATATTATTTGAAATAACCATAGACACTCTATATGCAGTAATAATGGAGTTAGCTATACAGGGTTGAGGTTGATTCTACAATAATATATATAGTTTGAGTTGTGATCGAGTCTGAGACATGTACACGGGTCACGATACGTATTAATTAATTCAAATATTATATATTAAACTATATATGAATGATTGGACTGTTAACTGTAGACTATCGACTGTGGACGAATAATATTGGAAAATTAAAATGAATTAAAATACTGATTTCATCTTAAAGTTTGCCACTTGATTTCATCTTAAACCTCATTTGTATCTTGACAATTACAATCCGTGTTCAAACCTTTTATGATTCTTGAAAACACCTCAATCGAGAGGATGAACCAACCGCACTTCATCTACGGAAGAAAAGATTGATATATATAGTTATGCACCTGAAAAACTCTCGAAAACTGAGTAGACGTTTAACACGTAGCTGTGGTAATTCCTTAATGTTATTATTACCCAAAATAACATTTCCACTCTTTTTCAAATTAGCCAATTTTGTCACAGCTCCAGCAAGTCAACTTCGACTTATCGTTCGAAACAACCTTATTATAATCTTGATATATCTGCGTGCTCATTTATTGTTACCAAATAACCTTTTATATTCCACCATACTACCATCAGCGTTTAATCATCTAAAAACACAATTTTCCTGAAAACACCTCGGACTGATAACCAATGATTCAGATATGAGAGTGCTGATGAAGCAGCAAAAGCTATAAATGGTCTTGATGATCCGAGGTTTAATAATAAAGAATGGTGTGTTGAAAAGGCTCAGTTTTGGAACTGAAAAATGGATTGAGCTAACCATGAAGGAAACCAAGGACAAATACAAGGACCAAACCCTATATTCAAAGAATTTAGGTAATTCTGGATCCGATGAAATCATTAGAGAATATCTTGCTCCGAAGTCATGTTAAAATCTTGCGAAAAATTTTTCTTCCTCAACCTTCGAACTTAGAAATTCTAAAATATCATCATAAATATCTTCGATATTTCTGAGGATATTTTCATAAATATTCTTGTCCGAAATTATCCACCTCTTCGTGTTTTTCTGTATTCCATTATATTGGAAACTTCTGTAAAATCTAAGTATAAATTATGAATGAATTGTGGAGAAGTGTTGGGAATTGAAGCATGGGTTAGTATAATATAATGATGCCCGGCCAACGTGATTATATTATAGAAAGTCATGTTGAGTTTCTAATGAAATGTGATTATGTTTTACAGTAGATCATACCATCATCATGTGCCATGTTACATAACTCTTTCATTCTACTTAATCTCTAAGCATATCACGGAAATATTTTCTTTGATATTTCAGTTCTTCTGTAATTCCGACAGTTTACTAATAAATCGTGCAATTACATTTCCTTTCTAATTAGAAGATTTATTTAAATCCCTTGAATTCCGGAATTCAACCGAGACAATGTCAAAAGTTAAAACGAACCTTATTTTCCTAAATTCAACCATGACTAGTCAAAAGTTATGATGAAACTTGTCATTTTCATTTCACTATTTAGGGATAGCTTCACTCGCACACTTCACATAATCGAATAGTTTTATCTATATTATTCAATAATGATAAAACTCTATTTATCAACTCATATTCGTCAGGAAAACATTCTAATTGTTAGCCATGACGACCTCACTCAAATTTCGGAACGAAATATCTTTAACGGGTAGGTACTATGACGACCCGGGAATTTCCGACCAAATTTAAACTTAATCTTTATACGATTGCGACACGATAAGCAAAGTCTGTTATATTAAGTCTCAAGAAGTTTGAACCATTGTCATACATCCAATTACCCTTTGACTAGTCCCGACGATTCACGAACAACTAATTGCAAACAGATACTTTTATAAATATAAATATATATAAATATATATAAATATATATATATCAAATTGAAATATAGGATGATATATGATTTAATTGTAAAATAGTAAATGATATAATAAAGTTGTTATTTTAAAATGAATATATATATATATATATATATATATATATATATATATATATATATATATAGATTCATTTTAAAATAACAACTTTATTATATCGTTTACTATTTTACAATTAAATCATATATCATCCTATATTTCAATTTGATATATATATATTTATAATTAAATATATATCATCCTATATATATATATATATATATACTATTTTACAATTAAATCATATATCATCCTTTATATATATATATATATATATATATATATATATATATATATATATATATATATATATATATATATATATTAAATATTCGAATATATTATAAGTATTACATAATTAATGAAATGTAAAATTAATATATTAAATAGTGTTGCAAGTTTAATTTTAGTTGTTATATTGTCATTATTACTTTTACAAATATCAACATCAATATTAGTTTTATGAATATATTATAATTGTAATTTGAATATTATTTATTATTATTATTGTTATTATTAGGTATTAATATTATAAATACTAGTAGTATTATTAGTATTATCATTACATATTATTATCACTATTACCATTAAGAATTATTATTATTATTATTATCATAAATTATTACTAACATTATGGTTATTATTATTAAAAGATAACATAATTTATTATTATCATTATTATTATTAGAATTAATATTAATATCATATTTTTTTTGTTTTGTTGCATTATTATTTATTAATATTAATAAAATTATTATTATTAATTATTAATATTAATTAATTATAAAAACTATAGAAAACATGAAATTAGAACGGGATTTGTTACACATAACCATCATTCTGTTTATCAATTTTGTTTTCTTGTCTTTAGGATGTTACCATCGAAATCTGATTACTTATACAAATCCAAAAACCATTTGCTATCAACTTCAACTTTTTATTCTTTTTATTTCTTTTCTGTACTGGCCGAACCAAGCTGTCATCCCTTTTCATTCTTTAAAAATCGATTAGCTCATTAAACATAAACCATTATCGATTAAAAACCCAATACAAATTTTTCTGGTCGATTCTTTTTAAACATAAAAAAGAAAGATACAGCTTATACCTCTGTTCCTGGTTCATTTAAATCAAAACCCTGATTTTTGTGTTATATTCCAAAATCCATAAACGCGATCTTGTTAGGAATCCTCTGAGCAAACTCTCTGTAAAATCTCAACTCTTAATTCCTCAAATTGAAATTGAATTTTGAAAGTCAAGTTTTGGGTTTTTGAAAGTCAACTGATGTTCATCCATCAAATTTGACTTTTCCAATACGATTTGAGTTATATTGACGATTCCTTGAGTTTGTATACACGATTTGAGTACTAGTCCATGTAGAAATTTTTGTTCAAAACGTTACCCAAATCCAAAAGTCAAATTTTTTTTTATTTTAACGACGACATCAGTAGCATATGCTGTCCTTTTTATTTTTTTATTCTGTGTTTGATTTATTGGAATAATTGTTGCAAGCATATACATCTAATTTTGAAATCCAAAAACAAATGGGTTATGTTGATTAGTTTAACCTCTGGTCGATTGGAATTAATGAGGAAGAAGAAGGAACGGTTAAAAGGGTTATATATATTCGAAGGGTATTTAAATCAGAAAAATAGAACGGACTGGATGGTTAGGCAGTGGGCTAGGTGAATGAGAGGTCGCGGGTTCGAGCCCCGGCATGTGCGTTTAATTTTTTTTTTAGGATTGATACTATGAGGTAGCCTTTCATATTTTCATTTTCATTTTCATTTTCATTATTATTATTATTATCATTACTAGTATTATTATTATTATTAATGATATTGTCATTATAAATTATTGTTATTATATGAAAATGATTATTATTATGATTATTATGATTATTATTATTATTATTATTATTATTATTATTATTATTATTATTATTATTATTATTATTATCATTATTATTATTATTATTATTATTATTATTATTATTATTATTATTATTATTGTTGTTGTTGTTGTTATTATTAATTGTTATCACTACTAAATAATCGCATTATAATTACTACTAGTATTATAATTATTATAAGTATTATAACCATTATTATCATTAATATTAGTATTAGTAACATATTAGATGTATTATTATTATTACCAAAAAGTATTATTATTAAGATTACCATTCGTAACAAGATTGTTATGATTATTATTATTATTAGATATTAAGTATTAATATCAAAATTAATATTTTTATCTTCACTATTATTAAAACCTTCATTATATTAAAAACTACTGATATTGTCATTATTAGTATTGTTATTATTAAAAACTATTATTTTTACAACTATATTAATATTTAAAGAATCAATATTAGTAAAACTACCATGTTTTATTATTATATCTAAATATTAGTATTATTATCTTTACTTTAATAGTATTATAATTGTTAATATTACAACCAAAAGAGATTTATATATATAAAAGTATATTACATACTATATTTTTATATGAAATATTATTAGTATTAATAATAACTAAATTACATATAGTATATAAAATATTATAAGATATTATAAATAATAATATAAACACATATAAAAATATAAATATTAATTTTAAAACATTATATATACATAACAATAAGTTACAAATTTAATAATATATTATAATAAATAAATATACAACTTTGTTCGATTACAATTATATGTGTTAATATATATATATACAAATGATATAGGTTCGTGAATCCGAGGCCAACCCTGCATTGTTCAATATAGTCATATGTATTTTTACTACAAAATATATTAGGTGTGTTCATTTGATTCCCTTTTACTCTTTACATTTTGGAACTGAGAATACATGCGCTACTTTTACAACTGCTTTATTAAATGCTTTTGAAATACATTTTGAACTGCGAATACATGAAATGGTTTTATAAATGTTTGACGAGATAGACACAAGCAAAACATTCCTCGAATGAATTATGTGGACATGATAATTGCCACCATTGAATTATGTGGACGTGATAATTGCCACAATTGATATAAATATTTTTCCCCTGATTATTATTGCTTGGTAACCTAAGAATTAGGGAACATCACTAATTTTGAGAATTAGTGCACGCTTAATTGACACGAATCCTAAAGGTAGCTACCGGGTTAAACACCCCCCACCCAGAATGTTCACTAGACGGAAGGGCTAGTGGGCGTGGTGTTTAGTACTTCAAAGTTTATATGATTATTATACAGACGAGATGTTCTATTTTGGGGATATTATTATGCGCATTATATGTTAAGGTCGGTTATCAAGCCAAGCTATGAAAGCAATGAAAAGTGAATGTTATGTATCGAGAGAATGATTTTATACACAGGTTATGTGTAAGTTATTTTTGTGCACGAGATATTTGTACGGTTACTAAGATTTATGAAAGATGATTTTGTACACGAAAAAGGTGTACTGTATTTAAAAGATATCGTATGTACATTACAGGTGGGTATAGGATTCGAGCCCATTTATACCATGCATGATTTAAATCTTGTGGTCTATCAAAATGATAAATTTTATTTTTTTATGTTAAACTAATGAACACACAAACCTTTTGGTTGACACTTGAAAGCATGTTTATTCTCAGGTATGAAAGAAATCTTCCACTGTGCATTTGCTCATTTTAGAGATATTACTTTGAGTCGATCATGACATATTTCAAAAGACATTGCATTCGAGTCGTTGAATTCATCAAGATTATTATTAAGTCAATTATAGTTGGATATATTATGAAATGGTATGCATGCCGTCAACTTTAGATGTAATGAAAGTTTGTCTTTTTAAAAACGAATGCAATGTTTGTAAAATGTATCATATAGAGGTCAAGTACCTCACGATGTAACCAAATGTTATTGTATTCATTCTTATGGATTAGGACGGGTCTTTACAGATAGCGAGAATGTTAACATGATGGTTAGGTGTTGGAGAAGGTGCAGGGTTTTTAAGTGCCGGAGCAGGTACAGGTGCCACACTTGAATTGTTTGAACTTCCTGACGAATGCGACATCTATCTCAGCAGTACAAGAATAGTTAGAGAAAGAAAATCCATTAGTTACAAAGTATAATCAATAAATAATCATATAGTGACTAAGTCCAGGTCGTAGTCCAGACTCGCTAAAGTGTTCTAATAACTCGATCAGACACACTAATACAAATCCTAGTTCCTACGAACTTGGCTCTGATATCAACTATAACACCCCGCCAAATTCCCATCTGACGGTGTGTGTTAATCATAGGTCCTACAGTAACAGTTACGCCCTTTATATGAGACGTTAAAAAAAAGCATTCACATTTAATTTTATTAAAACAGTTGACTTTTAAACATAAGTTAATTACCAATAAGTAATACTATTGTGATCGTAACCACAAACCAACAGTATTAAACAAGTGCAAAAGTATAAATGTGAAAGTAATCAATGTCTTTATTAAATCATGCTGACTCCACGGCTAGACCAAAGCATCAAACAAACAGCAGAAGCTATACCTCTTATGGACCTGAGAATAAAACACGCTGAAACAGGTCAACAATAATGTTGGTGAATCTACAGGTTTAAGTATGTAAAAAAGTATCTGAAAAATGGTATTTAGAAAATAATTCATTTGCATTTGACCACAAGATTTCAATAAGCACAACCCAAACGTTGCAAAATGTACATAATCTATGAGCACTAGAATACTAGCCTAAAGACCTGCGTATAGTATACACTACACTTATCCTTTACCTCATAAAATGTATACACTTGTTCGAGTGTACATACAATTCAAAGTAAATGCACCACAGTTATAGTAGGGTGAGGTTTGTCTAACCTAACGGATCTATCCATCTAAATTGTGCTTACCCGAAGGTAATAAAAATGTTCAAGCTTGGGGCTTTGTGAAAAATAACTCAATATGTATAATAGTACTCGTGTCAAAGATAAAAGCATTTGTAAACAATGTAAAATTAATCGGCGTTTATTCTCATCCCTGGAAATATGTAAAAAGCGGGACTGTAGACTCACCTTAGAAAATGTCGGAATGAAAAGTAAACAAAAATAGCTTGTACAGTTTACAGCCGAGTAATGTAACCTAGTATACATATTTAGGTTGGTCAATATTTGTATCTTATACAAAAGTGGTTTCATAGAGTAAGTTGTCCTATTGCTCAGACCGACGCGTTTCATTACTTGGTCAACACATAGTTAACTAGTTCATGCAAGTCAACAAAAGTCAACCAAAGTCAAACAAAATTCAAACTTGGTCAAAGTGGTCAACCAAAGTCAACACCTCAGTAGGTTCGTGTCAAATGTTGGTAAAATAATCAAACTTGGTTCATATCATGCATTTTCAGTTTCGGTTTCAAGTTTCATCGATTTTCGACTTCATTGTCATACCGCACGTTAAGTAGTGAGCAACTAAAACACATATGCACATATTGCAATAAATTCCACTTAAGACATGTACATGTTCAATTGTCAACCTATAACCATTCACGAGTTCAAAATTATATCCTTAACATGAAACACATAATCGTATTCACAAAACACGTTGCATGAAATCAGTTTCAATCTGCGCATCAATCTCAAAATGATCATAACCAGAGCAAGGAGCATGCAAATCAAACAAGGTCAGTGGCTAAATTTCCAGCATGTTAGACCTTCTGTTTCAGCTCAATTCAGTAGTTATCAAATCTTTATCCTTATTGTGCATAATGTATCAGGTTTCAAGGTTTTCCATAAACCATAATTTGGTCACATAACATATAAAGTGTAAGTATCCAGAAGATTAAGTCCTCAAAGTACTCACAAATTAACTTATAGAGCTAAAGGTGCATACTTAATAGATTCAGACAGAATTCAGGTTATCGTTTTCGCACACACATTACACAAGCTATACAAATCCATATAACACAAGGCTTAGATGAAAAGTTATCTACAACATATGAATTTTACATATATGCAAAGACTTGATTCAATATCTCAATTCAATTTGCTTTTAAAATCTGTTTTATGCTACCGAGAAAACTAGTTTTGTCAATAACATTCATTTAGGCATAACGTGAGCTTTACAACTCCAAATAGCATGATATCCTAGTCCAAATTGAATGTTTTTGAATTATCTACACAATGGTGATCAGTTCATAAATAAATTCCATACCCAGTTTTCCAGAATTTGTATAAATCACAGATTCGTCAACAAAACTTCATTTAATCATAACTTGTACCTACGGTAACGAAAATATGCAATTCCAAAGCCTAAAATTATTAATTTTTCGAGGGAATTCTAAATGTATAATAGTATTTAATATTCAAAAAAAATTGAGTTTCTGTAACCATGCAAAACAAATTCGGGATTAACCCTAATCACATCAAATGAACGAATTAAAGCAAGCAATTTACATGTACGCGTATAGACTTGAGCAATTGACATCTTACACTACAAAATCATATCAAAATCATATTTTTAAAGATCAAATTTCATTATACCTTTGATCATAAAATTACTTATATCAACGCGTAGCTATCAATGTGAATTGCAATCTTTATGTTGAAGGTTTAATCTAAAAGTGAAACATTGATGGTGTTAGGGTTGTAACACCCTGATTTTTTTTATCACAGTGGAAGGAAATATTTAATTACCAAAATAACTCTGGTTAACGTTTACAAACCATAGTTAATAATTCATCTTAGTTAACATTATTACAACATTCTAAAACGTCGGTGTTACATAAAAACGTTACAAAATAGAAAACATCAGAGTCAACGCATAGTCAAACATGTCTTCTAATCCGTCTGCAACACCCGTCCTAGTCAGCAGTACCTAAACCTGCAAGGGGTGGAAATGTGGGGGAATTAGCACATCTACTAAGTGAATGGATACTATCTAACAGACCAAGCATAAGCAACTGAACATGCAAGGGTCACAATTATGCTAACATCCTGAACTAGCAAACAAAAACTGACAATATGAGGACCGGCGGCTTGTACGATCACACGACTTAGCTGATTAGGCTACATTCTACCACGGTCGACCTCACACCAACCCTACCTTGCCACCTCGGTGGGTTCCCAACCTTGCCGCCTCGGTTGGTGTCCAACTAACAGTGCGTACATAAGATCACATATAAACAGTCATGCAATCGTCCTAACTAGCATGGAAATATTTAACTACGCATGGTAATCATACTAAACATAAACATAGTAATAAAGAGTCTGAACAAGTAGCGTGTCAGCTACTTCATACTCTATCTGGAGATAGACCCACTCACCGAATACCAGCAACTAGCTCTGATAATCTATCACTGAGTTGCTTCCTTATCCTTATCATCTGAACATAAGGCAAATCAAGTTAGTTTCTGTCTGTTAGCATAGTACAACAAATCAGCCATAAAAAGAGTCACTAAAGGTCCACCTAACACTTATGCATTTTCAGAATTTACATTCTGATTATCATAATTCACGCGGGCAGCATAACGGCTAGACATCAACACTTGGTAAAATAATCTACCCATAAAGACACACGGTCGACTGAGTCACACAGTCAGTCGACTGTGTCCACACACTCGGTCGAGTGTCATCTCACACGGTCGACTGACTATATTAAATCATCTGGCCAGAACTCATACACACTCGGTCGAGTGTGTCACTCAACTAGTCGATCGTCTACACAGTCGGTCAAGTGTTAGGAGACACTCGGCCGAGTGTGTTCATCTGATGAGGAAGATGAACACATCTATGGGTTTAATCCAAAATTCACCATTTCTTGCTCTAGAGCTCGTTTCTTACCTCAAAACTGACCAAATCAAGTACACTAAACATCACTAAGCATAAACCCACAAGATTTTGACACAAACAACATTAAAATCAACCATTTTGACCCAGATTGCACTTTTAGTAAACTTAACACAAAAACTTCATTTTCTCAAAGATTAGAGCTTGAAACACTTTGATTCTTACCTCAATGGATTCAGTAATCGTAAGTCACAAGATAATACAAAATATTTGAGCTCTAGAACATCAATTAGAAATCTAGGGTTTGATGGTGGAGATGAAGTAGGTACGGTTTGGTTTAGGAATTTTCTAGAGAGAGGTTGATAAAATGAGAGAAAGAGCTTCACATTACACTTAATTGGGGTTAAACTCCCATACCCCATCATACACGGGTATTTGCTAGTTATCTGATATCTTTCGTACTTAATTTGACTGCCCTAACGGAGTTCAAATTAAATAAACGAACCTATTCTGTGTTACCCTTGTCACAAACTGCTCTTAACTAAATAATAAAATAACACTAAATATATAATTAAAAATAAAAGCATAATTAACCACACAATTATGCCTGATGTTATGCGAGGTGTATACGAAATAGTTTTATTTTTATTGTGAAATACTATTAAATACGATACAATTTTACACAAGTTATTTATTTATTTATAGAGTGGATATACCTAAACCTTGCTACAACACTATAGGCAGTGTACCTAATTATAGAGTAGTGTAGTTTTTAGTAAGTCCGGTTCGTTCCGCAGGGAGCTAGCCAAGTTTAATGCTATATTTTTAAACAATATTTGTATATATATATATATATATATATATATATATATATATATATATATATATATATATATATATATATATATATATATATATATATATATATATATATATATATATATATGTGTGTGACGATCCGGGAATTTCCGACCAAATTTAAACTTAATCTTTATATGATTTCGATACGATAAGCAAAATATGTAATGATGAGTCTAGAAAATTTTGAAACGATGTCCATATATTCAATTGACCTTCGACTGCTCCCGATGATTCACGAACCATTGCTTGTAAATATGTGGATATATAAATATGTGTATATATAAATATATGTATATTATATACAATAACATGAACATTAATAAACTATTATATACATTTATTGTTATAAATAAATATGTACAATAAAATACATTGTAATAAAAACTATTATTTCTTGTATATATACATTGTAATATTTAATTTAATTATATAATATATATTTATGTACGTAGTAAATTTTGTTATTTAAAACTGTTTATATATATACATAGTGTATATTAAATATAATTAATTTTGAGCTTAAATGGTATATGTCTGTAACTTTCGGTTGACGTTTAATTACTTTAAAATAGGTCTAATATATATATATATATATATATATATATATATATATATATATATATATATATATATGAAGTTTTAAAATAAAATCTATCCAAAATTTGATTAAAAAGATAGTAGTTTTGATAAAAAAAAATTTTTACCTTTTCAATCTAAGTTTTTGTACTCCGTACATATAAATTGGAACAGAAAAGAAATAATTATGGAACCTTTTTGATCAGGTTTTAAACAGTTAATGAGTGAAATAATTAATTATACTTAAGCTAAAAACTTGGGATATTTAGGAACACTTTTATCCGTAACTGTTTAGCAATGGACACGATCTAAAATGTGCGAGAAAATCCGTCGGTAGAATGGACAAATGTGGATGAGTTCTAATCTATTAATATTACTATTTTACTATTTGGAATACTGTGTCCTTTTTGAATTTAGTTCACCAGAATTTGGATTATATATAAATATATAATATAATATATATTCATGAATTATTAATTTGGATGTATCGTTACTTCTTCTTGTTTCTTTTCTTTTCTCCAATAAAACTTATAATCTATATATAATTATACATACATCCATGAAACAACACCCACCACCCATCCTTTTAGTTTCAAATTACTTTCACTAACTTTGATATAATATATGTATGTTTGCTTAAGTAATCACCACTTTTCTTTTCATTTACAAGAACTCAACACCACCATCTTCATCTACAACCCGCCACCATCTCTTCTCTCTCTCCCTCTCTCACCGAGAACCACCACCTTCGTTCCATTGTTACTGCTACTTTCATTTCTGTTTCTTTTGGCATCCAAGAACCAACACAAACACCCAATTCTATTCATGTTTCTTCTCCGTTGGATACCACCTTCCACCACCTTAAGCACATCATCATCATTGTCAACCTTCTACTACCACCACCACTTCATTACCGTCACCATCATCTACAACTACAACCGTCATTCATCACTTTGAATCACCACCTTTAGACGACACCTCCATCACCTTTTAACACCATCGGAAGACACCATGAACCACCACTGAAGACCCTACTGCTACATACTATTTTTTTTTTTTTGTTTTCTGTACCGGTTTGCTCCACCATTTATGAAGACCAACTCAAAACTGCTATTATTATTTTGTTGTTGTTGCGTCTGTTTAAACGGTCACCCAACACCACCTTTGTTTACGCTGCTGCTCCTTTGTTTCCTTTCTGTGTTTCTGCTACAACGATGATGATATGATTGTTGATGTTGTTAAGACGATCGTAATAATTGATGGTGATGATCAGTGAGAGAAACGATGATGAGTAAACCTGCTACTGTTATATACAACTACCCTAATCACAACCACAACCTAAACCCACTTTGTTTTTATTCTGATTCATTCCGGTATTGTTTTAAATCGAAACCCACAAAAACAATACAGTGATATTAATTGATGATGATGGACTGTATGATGTACAATAATAGATGGATGATGATGACGGATTGATATGATCATGATAATGATGAGATGATAACTTGGATGATGATGTTCCTGCGGCTACATTTTTTTTTCTCGTTTCCAGAATATATCGAGAACATACCGTAATTTTTTTTGGGCCGATTAATACATTCTTGTTGTTGGGCCGTGCCCTGTTGTGTTCTTGGGCCGAGAACCAAGTATTTTTTTCTTGTGGGCCGAATCAATGTTGGACTGTTTCCATATATATTTTTTTTATTTGAAGGAAGTAAATGAAAATGATGATGATTACGATTAAAAGGATGATGAGGTGGTAAATTAATAGGTTAATATAATTAAATGAAAGGAGTATTTCAAGGATGTAAGGAATGGAGGGACAATTAGTAGTGTTGGTGTTAAACGGGAGGTCTTGAGTTCGAGCTCAGGCAAGGGCAGTCTTTTTGTGAAACTCTCTCTTTTTGTGAGGTAGATTTATTATTGTTATTATTATTATTATTATTATTATTATTATTATTATTATTATTATTATTATTATTATTATTATTATTATTATTATTATTATTAATCAAAAGTATTGTTATTAATACTATCATTATTATTATTAATATTATCATTTTTAATAAGGTCATTATTATTATCATTGGAAAAACATTAAAATCAAAACTATCATTTTTTTTTAAAATATCTTGTACATAAAAACACACTTATTATATACACTTTAATTATATTGAGATATCACAAAACTATATGAAAAACATATTAATATTTTATAAATACTACATTTAACAAATTAGGTGTTTTAATATAATACTAAATGGATACCAATATAACTATAAATAATTATTTAAAGTACATATACAAAATAAACATATATAGCACATAATTTAAGATATAATATAAATATATGATTTAAAATGAAATTTAATATAAATTTTATATAACTACATTTACATAAATAACATATATATATCATATAACTAATAAAATTTATATATCATATGTTTGATTACAACTATGTATATTAATAAATATACAAATGATATAGGTTCGTGAATCCGAAGTCAACCCTATAATTGTTCAATGACGTCATATGTATTTTTACTACAAAATACAGTATGGTGAGTTTCATTACTCCCTTTTTATATATATTTTTGGGCTGAGAATACATGCGATGTTTTATAAATGTTTTACGAAATAGGCACAAGTACTAAAACTAATTCTATGTGGGTTTAAACCAGAAATATACCCTTAGCTTGGTAACATTAAACTACTTGTCTATGTACGGTAGGCGCGAATCCTAAAGATAGATCTATTGGGCCTGACAAACCCCATCCTGACTATGGGATGCTTTAGTACTTCGAGGTTATTTTAAACACACCTGAACTGGTATACTTCAGAGGGTAAAACATGAACGTTAAGGCTTGTTACCGGGTGCCTACAACTTATAGAATACTTTTATACACTTGCGAGTGTACATATATTTATAAATGGAAATCTTGTGGTCTATTAATATATTGAAACTATTGTTATGATAAACCTATGAACTCACCAACCTTTTGGTTGACACTTTTAAGCATGTTTATTCTCAGGTATATAAGAAGTCTTCCGCTATTCATTTGCTCATATTACTTGGAGTCATTCCTGCATATTTAGGACAGTTCCTCGCAATGGGACCAGATGTTGATGACTTCGTCCAGGTGGATTAGGACGGGTTGTTAAAGTTGGTATCAGAGCAGTGGTCTTAGCGAACCAAGTCTTGCATTAGTGTGTCTAACTGATAGTTGTTTAGATGCATTAGTGGGTCTGGACTTCGACCGTGTCTGCATGTCAAAAGTTTTGCTTATCATTTAGTGTCGAAATTATTTGCTTATCATCCTTAAAGTCTAGACACATCTTACTGCCTCTATTGCCTAGATAGTGTATAGACAAACTCATATCTTAGCATATCTGCTAATTCATATCTTAGCGTAACTGTTACTGTTACCTTTGCCTGACAGCTTCCATAGATTCCTCCGTAACTTATGGGATTTTAGTATTACATATACATATGTAAATTATGTATTGCAGGGTACTAATCTACATCCTATAATCTATTTCTTATCGAAAATGCTTCATCTGATTGTATGAGATGAATCCCTCAACCAGTTCGAGTCCCTCAGATTTCGATAGCTATTCCGATGACAGCTATTCCGACATGGATATTCACCTAAGCTCCGAAAGCGGTGTCACCAGAATGAATCAACCAATCAGCCATCCCCAATTCATCTGATGGGTTCGTAGTTGACTTAATCAATAGAGACGCGCAGAAGGCGATCCCTTCCACTAACCGAATTCACCTCTTGGCGAAGAACCTGAAGCACCTACCGGCGAAGCTATCTGAAACACCATTTTCAGCCACATTTCCAGAGTATCTCGTCACGATTATATACTATCTCAAATCCTAGATCTTATTCATCCGCTCGTTCCGATCGACAATCATCCCGGAATAATGGAAGAAGTCAACGAGCTTTGCGCTTGAGTAATCCATTGGGAAAACATGGTGCAAAACCTACTAGCTTCAACAACAGTACCAGCAGCACCAGTACCACTAACAATAACATCCGCATCACCAGCCTTGACATCACAATCTATTTCTCGAGCATAATCATCATTCTACATATCGCTCTATATCATTAATCTCCGTTCTGCATATCGTTTTATATCGATTATCTTCGTTCGACATGGCGATTGTGTAATCTCTAATGTTTTAGAGATTATATATTATTATTCTAATGGTAAATCAAATGAGTCTAATATCATATTGACTCATTAAATCCATGATTACATCTGAAGAAAATATATATGTATATATATTTTCATAAAGATTGTAATTAAAAATTCTTTTGTACAAACTGTTAATGGTGAAAATATTTTAACGGGTAGGTAATACCCGAAGAATATTTATATTTCACATTAATAAGTTACACTGTACATTCTTCGAATCTGATTCAACAGTCATTTACTATCCTACTTACATCCACCGATATACGTATCCGTTCACCGCATAATAACCCTTTTCATTCAATTTCATATTTGGATTTTGACTTATCAAAATCTAACAAGTGGCATAATGAAGAAAACATTGGACAAAATAAAATTTGTTAGAAACAAACGAATTAACTAATTGAAATATTGTTAAGAATCCACGCTAACTGTTCCAGCTAACTGTTCCTAGCTAACTGATTACATTTTATTTATCGCAATTTAATTATCGCAATTTTATTTATCGTCATTTAATTTCTGTTATTTACTTTACGCATTTAATTTATCGTCATTTAATTTCTGTTATTTATTTTACGCACTTTAAATATCGGGACACGTATACAAGGTTTTGACATATCATATCGACGCATCTATATATATTATTTGGAATAACCATAGACACTCTATATGCAGTAATGCGGGAGTTAGCAATACAGGGTTGAGGTTGATTCTCAAATAATATATATACTTTGAGTTGTGATCGAGTCTGAGACATGTACACGGGTCACGATACGTATTAATTAATTCGAATATTATATATTAAACTATATATGAATTATTGGACTGTTAACTGTGGACTATCGACTGTGGACTAATAACATTGGACAATTAAAATAAATTAAAATATTGATTATAACATATGAAACTAAATAATTCTTCAAGTTTGCCACTTGATTTCATCTTAAACCTCATTTGTATCTTGACGATTCCAATTTGCGTTCAAACATTTCATGATTCTTGAAAACACCTCGATCGAGAGGATGAACCAGCCATACCTCATCTACGGAAGAAAAGATTGATGCATATAGTTATGCACCTGAAAAACCTTCAGAAACTGAGTAAACGTTTAACACGTAGCTGTGCTAATTCCTTTAGTGTTATTATTACCCAAAATAATTTGGTAATCCCTTTCAAAGTAGCAAATTTGGTCACAGCTCTAGCAAGTCAACTTCGACTTTTCGTTCGAATCAACCTTATTATAACCTTGATATATATGCATGCTCTTTTATTGTTATCGGGGAACCTTTTATATTCCATCATATTACCAGCAGACGTACCAGCAACCTCGTTGCTCCTTGGCTTAAACTTCTCCGACAAAACACTATATTTATCTATTGAAGTCTTATCATGAACTCATCGGCATCTTGTAACGATAATTACCATACCAAATACCGGGCGGCATCAATCATTAATTCTCAAATTTCGCAGCGTTCCTACATCAACAATTATATATCTATATATAACGTATATCTTCTAGACCGATAAATTCCAATTCGAAATCTCTGAATTCCTGAAAAGCACTCTACCTTACGAGTCAGATCTCTGAGTTCTGAAAATGCTGATGAAGCAGCAAAAGTTGTAGATGGTCTTAATGACCAAAAGTTGATGATAAAGAATGGAGTGTTGGAAACACTCAATAGGAAATTGATATTGGGAAATGAATTGAGCAAACCATGAAGGAGACTGTGGACAAATCACAAGGAGTAAATATATACTTAACAAATCCATACGATTCAGTACTTGACGAAATCTCCAGCAAATATCTTGCTTCCTACTTATTTCAATTCTTTGCAAAAAAAGTTTCTGCATCACCCTTTAATTTCAGGTACTTTAGAAATTCTAAGATATCATCGTATCTTCCGTTATAGATATCTTTGATATTCCTGAGGATACCTTCACATCTATGCTTGTCCGAAATTATTTATCTTTTCGTGCTATCTATGTTACATCATAAAAGAAACTGTTTTAGTTTCTATCATTCTATAAAATTTGAGTTTAAATTATGGATGATTTTTGGAGAAGTGTAGGGAATTGAAGCATGAATTAGTATAATATAATGGCGCTTGGCCAACGTAATTATATTACAGTAAGTCATGCTGAATTTCTAATGGAATGTGATAATTCACAGACGATACCGTCATCATGTGCCATGTTACACGACTCTTTCATTCTACTTAATTTCTAAGCATATCACGGAAATATTTCCTTGATATTTCTATTTTTCCGTAATTCCAACAGTTTGCTAATAAATAGTGCTATTTCATTTTCTTCTGATTAGAAGATTTCCTTAAATATCTTAAATTCCAGAAATCCATCATGACTACGTCAAAAGTTAAATCTCTATCTCAATCTTTTGTGAAAGCTTCATTTGTACTTTTCGAATAATCGAATTGTTTTATCTATATTACTCAATGATGATAAAACTCTTTTTATCAACTCATATTCGTAATGAAAACACTTTTATTGTTAGCCATGACCACCTGTATCAAATTTCGGGGACGAAATTTCTTTAACGGGTAGGTACTGTGACGACCCGGGAATTTCCGACCAAATTTAAACTTAATCTTTATATGATTTCGATACGATAAGCAAAATATGTAATGATGAGTCTAGAAAATTTTGAAACGATGTCCATATATTCAATTGACCTTCGACTGCTCCCGATGATTCACGAACCATTACTTGTAAATATGTGGATATATAAATATGTGTATATATAAATATATGTATATTATATACAATAGCATGAACATTAATAAACTATTATATACATTTATTGTTATAAATAAATATGTACAATAAAATACATTGTAATAAAAACTATTATTTCTTGTATATATACATTGTAATATTTAATTTAATTATTTAATATATATTTATGTACGTAGTAAATTTTGTTATTTAAAACTGTTTATATATATACATAGTGTATATTAAATATAATTAATTTTGAGCTTAAATGGTATATGTCTGTAACTTTCGGTTGACGTTTAATTACTTTAAAATAGGTCTAATATATATATATATATATATATATATGAAGTTTTAAAATAAAATCTATCCAAAATTTGATTAAAAAGATAGTAGTTTTGATAAATATTTTTTTTACCTTTTCAATCTAAGTTTTTGTACTCCGTACATATAAATTGGAACAGAAAAGAAATAATTATGGAACCTTTTTGATCAGGTTTTAAACAGTTAATGAGTGAAATAATTAATTATACTTAAGCTAAAAACTTGGGATATTTAGGAACACTTTTATCCGTAACTGTTTAGCAATGGACACGATCTAAAATGTGCGAGAAAATCCGTCGGTAGAATGGACAAATGTGGATGAGTTCTAATCTATTAATATTACTATTTTACTATTTGGAATACTGTGTCCTTTTTGAATTTAGTTCACCAGAATTTGGATTATATATAAATATATAATATAATATATATTCATGAATTATTAATTTGGATGTATCGTTACTTCTTCTTGTTTCTTTTCTTTTCTCCAATAAAACTTATAATCTATATATAATTATACATACATCCATGAAACAACACCCACCACCCATCCTTTTAGTTTCAAATTACTTTCACTAACTTTGATATAATATATGTATGTTTGCATAAGTAATCACCACTTTTCTTTTCATTTACAAGAACTCAACACCACCATCTTCATCTACAACCCGCCACCATCTCTTCTCTCTCTCCCTCTCTCACCGAGAACCACCACCTTCGTTCCATTGTTACTGCTACTTTCGTTTCTGTTTCTTTTGGCATCCAAGAACCAGCACAAACACCCAATTCTATTCATGTTTCTTCTCCGTTGGATACCACCTTCCACCACCTTAAGCACATCATCATCATTGTCAACCTTCTACTACCACCACCACTTCATTACCGTCACCATCATCTACAACTACAACCGTCATTCATCACTTTGAATCACCACCTTTAGACGACACCTCCATCACCTTTTAACACCATCGGAAGACACCATGAACCACCACTGAAGACCCTACTGCTACATACTATTTTTTTTTGTTTTCTGTACCGGTTTGCTCCACCATTTATGAAGACCAACTCAAAGCCGCTATTATTATTTTTTTGTTGTTGCGTCTGTTTAAACGGTCACCCAACACCACCTTTGTTTACGCTGCTGCTCCTTTGTTTCCTTTCTGTGTTTCTGCTACAACGATGATGATATGATTGTTGATGTTGTTAAGACGATCGTAATAATTGATGGTGATGATCAGTGAGAGAAACGATGATGAGTAAACCTGCTACTGTTATATACAACTACCCTAATCACAACCACAACCTAAACCCACTTTGTTTTTATTCTGATTCATTCCGGTATTGTTTTAAATCGAAACCCACAAAAACAATACAGTGATATTAATTGATGATGATGGACTGTATGATGTACAATAATATAGATGGATGACGATGACGGATTGATATGATCATGATAATGATGAGATGATAACTTGGATGATGATGTTCCTGCGGCTACATTTTTTTTTTCTCGTTTCCAGAATATATTGAGAACATACCATAATTTTTTTGGGCCGATTAATACATTCTTGTTGTTGGGCCGTGCCCTGTTGTGTTCTTGGGCCGAGAACCAAGTATTTTTTTCTTGTGGGCCGAATCAATGTTGGACTGTTTCCATATATATATTTTTTTATTTGAAGGAAGTAAATGAAAATGATGATGATTACGATTAAAAGGATGATGAGGTGGTAAATTAATAGGTTAATATAATTAAATGAAAGGAGTATTTCAAGGATGTAAGGAATGGAGGGACAATTAGTAGTGTTGGTGTTAAACGGGAGGTCTTGAGTTCGAGCTCAGGCAAGGGCAGTCTTTTTGTGAAACTCTCTCTTTTTGTGAGGTAGATTTATTATTATTATTATTATTATTATTATTATTATTATTATTATTATTATTATTATTATTATTATTATTATTATTATTATTATTATTATTAATCAAAAGTATTGTTATTAATACTATCATTATTATTATTAATATTATCATTTTTAATAAGGTCATTATTATTATCATTGGAAAAACATTAAAATCAAAACTATCATTTTTTTTTTTAAAATATCTTGTACATAAAAACACACTTATTATATACACTTTAATTATATTGAGATATCACAAAACTATATGAAAAACATATTAATATTTTATAAATACTACATTTAACAAATTAGGTGTTTTAATATAATACTAAATGGATACCAATATAACTATAAATAATTATTTAAAGTACATATACAAAATAAACATATACAGCACATAATTTAAGATATAATATAAATATATGATTTAAAATGAAATTTAATATAAATTTTATATAACTACATTTACATAAATAACATATATATATATATATATATATCATATAACTAATAAAATTTATATATCATATGTTTGATTACAACTATGTATATTAATAAATATACAAATGATATAGGTTCGTGAATCCGAAGTCAACCCTATAATTGTTCAATGACGTCATATGTATTTTTACTACAAAATACAGTATGGTGAGTTTCATTACTCCCTTTTTATATATATTTTTGGGCTGAGAATACATGCGCTGTTTTATAAATGTTTTACGAAATAGGCACAAGTACTAAAACTAATTCTATGTGGGTTTAAACCAGAAATATACCCTTAGCTTGGTAACATTAAACTACTTGTCTATGTACGGTAGGCGCGAATCCTAAAGATAGATCTATTGGGCCTGACAAACCCCATCCTGACTATGGGATGCGTTAGTACTTCGAGGTTATTTTAAACACACCTGATCTGGTATACTTCAGAGGGTAAAACATGAACGTTAAGGCTTGTTACCGGGTGCCTACAACTTATAGAATACTTTTATACACTTGCAAGTGTACATATATTTATAAATGGAAATCTTGTGGTCTATTAATACATTGAAACTATTGTTATGATAAACCTATGAACTCACCAACCTTTTGGTTGACACTTTTAAGCATGTTTATTCTCAGGTATATAAGAAGTCTTCCGCTGTGCATTTGCTCATATTACTTGGAGTCATTCCTGCATATTTAGGACAGTTCCTCGCAATGGGACCAGATGTTGATGACTTCGTCCAGGTGGATTAGGATGGGTTGTTAATATATATATATATATATATATATATATATATATATATATATATATATATATATATATATATATATATATATATATATATATATATATATATATATATATATATATATATATATATAAGTATTATTATTATTATTATTATAAAAAGGGGGGTTTTTACCGTTTAGTGACCGGTTTGTCGAATGTATGTCTTAAGTCACAATTAAAATCTAATGTAAAATATTAAAAATAAATATAACTTAATTTAAAGCGTAAAGTAAATGACGATAATAAAATTGCGATAATTAAAAGTGCGATAAATAAAATGACGATAAATAAAATTGCGATAATTAAAAAGTACGATAATTAAAAGTGCAATAATTTAAAGTACGGTAAATAAAATGACGATAAATAAAAATGCGATGAGATATAAATTAAGAGAATTATGCTTATTTAAACTTCCGTAATCATGATGTTTGACGTGTTGATTTTAATTTATTACCATGAGTTAATTGTCCTTTGTCCTGGATTATTCGATATATCCATATGGTTTTGTCCATAATAGTCCAACAGTCATAATTATAAAGTGCGAGAGTCTTCGTCAAATTATCCTTATTCCCGAAGTCAAATATTCCAACTAATTGGGGATTCGAACTGTAACAAGGTCTTAATACTTTGTTTAATGAATACACCAGGTTATCGACTGCGTGTAATCCAAGGTTTTACAACTTTGTTAACAATTACACCAATTACCCTTGAATGTAATCCACCCCTGTTTTAATGAGTCTACTAACTATTAATCCATCCCCGTGTCTGGTCAAATGAACAATAATTTGTATTTATAAATAACCCGCCCACCGTACCCGATTAAGCGTATGTGGTAATTTATAGATACGTCAAATTGTAACCTTTATATTAAATTAACGAGATATCGTGTAGTTAATATAAAGCCCATTAATAGCCCATAGTCTAATTTCCACAAGTGTCGTTCTTTTGACCAAACCCCAATTATGGTACAAAGCCCAATTACCCAATCTTAATATTTAGCCCAACATCACGATTACTTCGGCTTAAATAAGCATAATAATAACTTAGCTATCAGACATTAATTTAAAAAGGTAGAACATAACTTACAATGAGTATTAATCACTTTGTGTTACACGGACATAATTTCGATTTACAAACTTAAAACATTCGCCACTATAACCTTATTATTATTAACTTAATATTAAAATTATAATTATAAAATAAATATAAATATATATTGAGAGAGTAAGAGATCAGTGAATGAAAAGTGTACTAAAATCGTCCGAAAAATGCTGAATTTATAGACCTGGCCAGGCTTTTGGGGTCATGCGATCGCATGGGCTTCCTTTGCATTTGCCATGCG
The DNA here is from genome assembly GCF_046630445.1 of Rutidosis leptorrhynchoides. Classification (NCBI taxonomy): domain Eukaryota; kingdom Viridiplantae; phylum Streptophyta; class Magnoliopsida; order Asterales; family Asteraceae; genus Rutidosis; species Rutidosis leptorrhynchoides. Next base: position 308,183,342 of record NC_092336.1, on the reverse strand, counting down.
ATCGCATGGAGTCTTGGGACAGCTCACAATCTTTTATTTTCTTGTTTACCGACGGTTTTTATTTTAATATATAAATATAATATATATAATTTATAGAATTATTTATATATTATATTATATTCGTGTGCATTGTTAACTTGTAATTTTAGTTCTGTTGCGTCGCGCATTGATAGTTGGTTCATGTCCCGGTTCCGGATTTTCGAACGTCCTTGCGTACGATTTAATATCTTGTACTTTACGTTTTGCGGCTTGTACTCTTGTAATTTTGAGACGTTTCTCATCAATAAATTGAACCACTTGGAATTGAACCACTTGAATTGTACTTTGTACTCTTTAGCATTTTCAGGGTTTTCTACTTTTCAACAGCTAGCCCTAAAAAATTAGCGTATGTGTTTCGGAGTTTTCAGGGTTTTCTACTTTTCAATAGTTTCAATCTTTGCTGGATCCACCAGAATATCTTCTTTGTTCACTATATGACCGAGGAATTGAACTTTTTCCAACCAAAATGCACACTTTGAAAACTTAGCGTACAGTTTTTCTTTTCTCAGCAACTCTAGCACTTTTCTCAAATGTTCTTCGTGCTCTTGATCATTCTTCGAGTAAATAAGTATATCATCGATGAAAACAATGACAAACTTGTCAAGATATGGCCCACACACTCGGTTCATGAGGTCCATGAACACAGCTGGTGCGTTAGTCAATCCAAACGGCATAACCATAAACTCGTAATGACCGTAACGTGTCCTAAAAGCAGTTTTCGGAATGTCATCCTCTTTCACCCGCATTTGGTGATATCCAGAACGTAAATCGATCTTTGAATAAACCAACGAGCCTTGTAGTTGATCAAATAAGTCGTCGATTCTCGGTAATGGGTAACGGTTCTTGATGGTAAGTTTGTTCAACTCTCGGTAGTCGATACACAACCTGAATGTACCATCTTTCTTCTTGACAAACAAAACAGGAGCTCCCCATGGTGATGTACTTGGTCGAATGAAACCACGCTCTAAAAGTTCCTGTAACTGACTTTTTAATTCTTTCATTTTGCTGGGTGCGAGTCTGTATGGAGCACAAGCTATTGGTGCAGCTCCTGGTACAAGGTCTATTTGAAATTCAATGGATTGATGTGGAGGTAATCCCGGTAATTCTTTCGAAAACACATCGAAAAATTCTTTTGCGACGGGAACATCACTGATGTTCTTTTATTCAGGTTTAACTTCCTCGATGTGTGCTAGAATGACGTAACAACCTTTTCTTATTAGTTTTTGCGCCTTCAAACTACTAATAAGATTTAACTTCGCGTTGTTCTTTTCTCCGTACACCATTAAAGGTTTTTCTTTTTCACGCATAATGCGAATCGCATTTTTGTAACAAAGACCTCTGCTCTTACATTTTTCAACCAGTCCATGCCAATTATTACGTCAAAACTCCCTAACTCGACTGGTATTAAATCAATTTTAAACGTTTCATCCCCCAGTTTAATTTCTCTCTCCCGACATATATTATCTGCTGAAATTAATTTACCGTTTGCTAATTCGAGTAAAAATTTACTATCCAAAGGCGTCAATGGGCAGCTTAATTTAGCACAAAATTCTCTACTCATATAGCTTCTATCCGCACCCGAATCAAATAAAAAATAAGCAAATTTATCATCAATAAGAAACGTACCCGTAACAAGCTCCGGGTCTTCCTGTGCTTCTACCGCATTAATATTGAAAACTCTTCCACGGCCCTGCCCATTAGTATTCCCCTGATTCGGGTAATTTCTAATAATTTGGCTCGGTTTTCCACATTTGTAACAAACAGTGTTGGTATTACTTGCTACGACACTATTCGTTTCGGCATTACTTGTTCTGACATTATTTGTTCCTTTAGTTCTGTTAAACTTTGGTCCGTAGACCTCACACTTTGTGACGCTATGACCATTTCTTTTACACCTGTTGCAAAATGTCGTGCAAAACCCCTGATGATTTTCTTCACACCTATGACATGGCTGTTTTTGGTTTTTGTTGCCGTTGTTGTTATTGAGGTTGTTGTTGGGGTTATTATTGTTGTTGAAACGGTTTTTGTAGTTGTTGTTGTTGTTGGGATGTTTGTTGTAGTTATTGTTAGGATTGCGGTTATTGTTGCGATTATTGTTGCGGTTGTTGGGATAGTTGTTGCGATTGTGGTTGTAATTGTTGTTGTTGTACTGGTGACTCTTGTCACCGTTTTCCTCCCAGTTCCTCTTGAGTTGTTTCGTGTTGGCTTCTTCAGCCGCCTGCTCTTTAATTCTTCCCTCAATCTGATTTATGAGTTTGTGAGCCATTCGACTTGCCTTATGTATAGAAGCGGGCTCGTATGAACTTACATCTTCTTGAATCCTTACTGGTAACCCTTTTACAAATGCGTCGATCTTCTCTTCTTCATCTTCGAATGCTCCCGGACACAATAGACACAACTCTATGAATCGTCATTCATATGTGGTAACGTCGAACCCTTGTGTTCATAACTCTCCAAGTTCTGCCTTGAGTTTATTGACTTCGTTTCTAGGACGGCACTGCTCGTTCATCAATTGCTTGAATGCCGACCACGGTAGTGCGTAAGCAACATTTTGTCCTATCTGTTCAAGATAGGTGTTCCACCACGTTAACGCAGTACCTGTGAAGGTATGCGTAGCGTACTTAACTTTGTCCTCTTCAGTACACTTACTTATGGCAAACACCGATTCGACTTTCTCGGTCCACCGTTTCAATCCAATTGGTCTTTCGGTTCCATCAAATTCTAAAGGTTTGCAGGCAGTGAATTCTTTGTAGGAGCATCCTACACGATTTCTTGCGCCGTTAGCTGCATTGCTAGATTCAGAGTTATTGTTGGTATGTAGGCTATGTTTGCAGCAAGAAAGGTACGAAATTTCTCTTTGCTCATATTCATGGTGTGTCGAGTAGTCGGTGCCATTTCCTTCAAAATAGCCAACTGAATTGAGTTAATCATACAGAATATTAAGAGTAGTCAATAGTATTTCGTAGCATAATATGAACTCATTTATAAAAGTTTTTTCTTCATATTAGCGTTTTATAAGTTTAAATTCGGGTACTACCTACCTGTTAAGTTCACACTTAGTAGCTAATATACAATTCAACTACTACAATTCTATATGAAAAACTGATTATAACAATATATCACATATAAATATTCTTCAAACTTACAACATTGCTATATTACATATAACATGATATATAGTACACTTTGATACAGGACAGTTTTGAAGATAAATCTAGTTAATACGTAAGTTGTTCAGCAAAGGAAATAAAGACACGTAATTCATAAGTCCAGAAACAAGTCATGCATTCTGGTTTTACTAAGACGACTTCCCATCCTTGGTCTTGTGGAAAATAACCATTATGACCATTGGCTAGGTAGCATGTTGTAATGTCGTCAAAAGGACGAGGGTTTCATAATTTCCAACAGCCTCGTAATAATCTAAAAACCTTGTTTCTCACCCCAACTACTGAATCCGTCACTTGTGGGAAGGTTTTATTTAAAATTTGCAATCCGATGTTCTTTTTCTCACTTTGGTAAGAAGCGAACATCACTAACCCGTAAGCATAACATGCTTCTTTATGTTGCATTTTAGAAGCTCTTTCTAATTCACGAAATCCTATGTTGGGATATGTTGAGTCAAAATAGATTCTTAACCTGTAACATCCCGCGTTTTTCCGTTAAATTTATTTTTAACACCGTCTTTTTCTTTTAAATAATACCTTTCGTTATTTAAATTCGTAGTTTCCGTTGACTAACGTTCATAATAATTCCGTCATTTAATTATAACATCTCTTGTTAACTTGCGTTTTAAAAATATTCGATCGGTTAAATCCCGCACCCGCTTTGAAACTCGAGAGACCGGAGTTGCCAAATGGGCAAACTAGTTGACTAGGTCAACTAGTCAACCCATTTCATCCATTTCCATCATCTCCCTCATCCCTTTTCTCTCCATCTCAAGAACACACACACAAACCCATTCCATTCATTCATCATCTAAATTCAATCTTGGAAGCTCACAACAAATCCGATTACATATTTGGAATCCTCTCTTCATCCTCTACAATTTGATACCAACTTCATCTCGTTTGGGTAACATTTCTAAAACTCTAGATTTCTCTAAATTCGTGTTTTTGATTTGAAATGGTGTTAGTTAGTGTCTATGGCTCGAGTCTAACATGAATATATGTTTGGTTTGCTCGATTTGTTGTTTTTGGAGTAACTAGCATGAACTTGAAATGGGTGTGCTTAATCCTTGATTTTGGATGAGTTAATGTTGTTAGATTGTTAAAGTGCATGTTTTAATTGTGTTACTAGTATCACTAGCTTCGTTTTGATGCGTAGGTTGATTAAGAAAACTTCAAAAACATGAATATTGATTTTGTGATGTTTGACTAGGGTTTGATAGTTCTTGACATGAATTTTTGGATGCTTGAATGCCATGGAATGTTAATTATTAGTGTTTAGTTGTAATGTATGTTTCATTACCTTCAAAACGGCATATCATATGTGTGAATTGGTTTCCCGAAACTCAAATTGCATTTGATGAACTTGAAACCTTGAAATGAACGTTTAATGATCACTTGATGAGTTTTCGACTATTGTAAATGATGTTGTCGTTTGATGATAAGTGCTTAGTTGTGTTCCTTGTCAAAAGAGCTTTCCAACGGTATAAGATACGTCTTCTAGTTGTTTACGGTTTGCGTTTTATGGTTATTTGAAGTTTTGACCAAGACTTGAACCTTGAAACTGACCAGGTGCCAGACCACGTGTTATGTCGCGGCGCGACACATCTGGCCGCGGCGCGGCATATGCCGTGGTCAGATTCTGACCTATTTTGTCAAATTTCGAAAAATGTTTGCTATGCTACGCACCTCCGATTAACATGTAACTTGGCCAACATGCTCATATATGACTTCTAAGCTTAGAAAAATAGTTCGGGACCCGACCCGAACGTGTTGACTTTTCGTTGACTTTGACCAAGTTTGACTTTTTGTCAAACTTAACCAAATACTTATGCAACCTTTCTAACATGATTATTTACTAGTATCTTGCATGAAACTTGACAATTTGATTCACATGCTAATATAATCGAGTCGTAACGAGCCATAGGACTAATTGAACATCTTTGACCGTTTGTGTTTACCGTTATTGATATAACCTATATGTTTAGGTCAAGACTAGCTTTGTCTTTGCACGCGTCTACTTGTTGAAGTACTTTATTAACTCTTGCACTCAAGGTGAGATCATAGTCCCACTTTTACTCTTTTTGAACTTATATTGGGATGAGAAAACATAAACGATTCTTTTGAACTAAGTGAACACAAGAACGGGAAAACAAACATTCTACATACGAGTTTAGAACAAAATCCTCAATTCGATTATCATTAGTTACACTTGCCGGGTGTAAGCGAGAACTTATGTTATATGGCCATATGGGTTGACAACCCTCATCTTTGACGGTTCGCTACCGTCTACGGATGAAATATATTTTCGAGAATCAGTGTTTGTTCTAGCACTAAGTGATGGGGTATACAATGGAAGGAATGTTAAGCTTTGATAATTGGGTGCTCGTGAAACAAACTTTTGGAATGTATTACTATTATTTCATTGATGCAAATCTTGTGGTTCACTTGTACTTACTTACTTAAACCTATGATTTCACCAACGTTTTCGTTGACAGATTTCTATGTTTTTCTCAGGTCTTGAACGATATGTGAAACATGCTTCCGCTTACTATTTGATACTTGCATCCGATGTCGAGTATACATGCATTTCATGGAGCGTCTTTTGACTTTACTTTAGACCGTGTCGCCTAGACTTCAATCGTACTTATAACGTTGTAACTTAACTTTTGGTTGAACAATTCTTGTAAACTTTGAAACAATCTTTATTTTGAAATGAAGGCGACATATTTTGGTCAAACGTTATCTTAAAGACTTATAATCAGGTAATGGGACCCACGTAGCCGACGCCGTCACTTGACGATTTGTCGGGGTCGCTACATAACCCGTAGCGTAAAATTGCATTTGGGTTCCCCGAATTTAACGCTTTAAAGAAAACACGGCGTAACTTACGGTCTCCCCAGTGTGATATACCCCACCTATCAAAGGAAAGCCTTTTATAAACTAAGGCATTTCTAGAAAGTCTTTCAAATATTTGACAAGTTAATTTTACCATAATTAATTGTACTGATGAATTCTGACCGACTCTAGACAAGATTTCCTCAATCATATCCTCTAGTAGATCTTCTAAAATATTCGGTTGTCTACCCTTAACGTCCATTTTGTTTTTATACTGTAAAATAGACAAGGATTAGATTCGTAAAAGATAATTAACAAACAATACAAGCAATTTTTACATAGAACATAAAAGTACAAGCACACTGTAATACATATAATACACAACATGATTACAACCCTCTAATCTGAATCACTAGTTTCTTCTTTTTCGAACTTGGTTCGTTTTCCTAATTTTCTAGGGATATATGGTGTTCCTCTAATACGAGCCGTCGTTTTCCACAATGGTTTAGAATAACCTGGTGGTTTAGAGGTTCCCGGGTTATTGTTACAATTTAGGAAGTACGGACGTTGCTGATACATATAAAGTTCATCGGGGTTGGAATCAGGTTTCTCTATTTTTATACATTTCCCTTATTTTTTTCTTTCGCTTTATTAAATTGGGTCGAGGTAATTTCTATAACATCATCGGAATCTTCATCGGGATCCGATTCATCAAAAAATTGATAATCTTCCCAATATATTTCTTACTCGGCGGAAACACCATTGACCATTATTAACTTTGGTCCGTTGGTTGAGGATTTTCTTTTATTTAATCGATTTACTATAGGTATCAATATTTCTTCCTCCGGAACCTCTTCTTCTTCCAGTTCCTCCTCTTCCGGTTCCTCCTCTTCCGGTTCCTCTTCTTCCGGTTCCTCTTCGGGAATTTGTGAATCTTCCCAAAATATATTCGACTCTTCATTATTATTAGGTGAATCGATGGGATTTGTACTAGTGGTAGACATCTATCAAACAATATCAAACACATTAAGAGGTTAATATATCACATAATATTTACACGTTAATAATATATAGTTTCCAACAAAAGTGTTAAGCAATCGTTTTAAAAGAAAACACGGTCGAAGTCCAGACTCACTAATGTATCCTAACAAACTCGATAAGACACACTAATGCAAATTTCTGGTTCTCTAAGACCAACGCTCGGATACCAACTGATATGTCCCGTTCATATTGATTATAAACGTTCCATATTAATTGATTTCGTTGCGAGGTTTTGACCTCTATATGAGACGTTTTTCAAAGACTGCATTCATTTTTAAAACAACCATAACCTTTATTTTATCTATAAAGGTTTAAAAAGCATTACTTAGATTATCAAATAATGATAATCTAAAATATACCGTTTACACACGACCATTACATAATGGTTTACAATAAGAATAAATTACATCAAAAATAAGTTTCTTGAATACAGTTTTTACATAATATCATACAAGCATGGACTCCAAATCTTGTCCTTATTTTAGTATGCAACAGCGGAAGCTCTTAATAATCACCTGAGAATAAACATGCTTAAAATGTCAACAAAAATGTTGGTGAGTTATAGGTTTTACCTATATATTATCAAATCATAATAATATATACATAGAGATAAAAATCATTCATATGGTGAACACCTGGTAACCGACATTAACAAGATGCATATAAGAATATCCCCTATCATTCCAGGAAATCCTTCGGACATGATAAAACAACATCGAAGTACTAAATCATCCGCTCCAACGGATGGGGTTCGTTAGGCCCAATAGATCTATCTTTAGGATTCGCGTCAATTAGTATACTGGTTTACTAATTCTTAGGTTACCAAGTAAAAGGGGCATATTCGGCTTCGATCATTCACCCATATAATGTAGTTTCAATTACTTGTGTCTATTTCGTAAAACATTTATAAAAAATTGCGCATGTATTCTCAGCCCAAAAATATAAAGGGTAAAAAGGCAAATGAAACTCACTTTCACAAACTTTTACTTCGTTGGGAAGTAAGACTTGGCCACTGGTCGATTCTCAAACCTATAACAAATATGTACATATATATCAAAGTATGTTCAAAATATATTTACAACATTTTTAATACGTTTTAATGTTTTAAGTTTATTAAGTCAGCTATCCTCGTTAGTAACCTACAACAAGTTGTCCATAGCAAGATGTACAGAAAATAAATTGATATATATTATCTTGACCCAATCCACGACCCAGTGTATACACGTCTCAGGCTAGATCACAACTCAAAGTATATATATCTTTGGAATCAACCTCAACCCTGTATAGCTAACTACAACATTACTGCATATAGAGTGTCTATGGTTGTTCCAAATAATATATATAGATGGGTCGATATGATATGTCAAAACATTTGCATACGTGTCTATGGTATCCCAAGATTACATAATATATTATAATACATGTATAATACAATATAAGTTAGCTAGGATATGATTAATATAGATTTGTTACAATATTTCCCGTAACTACAACAATGAAAAAATATCCAATCTTGTTTTACCCATAAATTCTTCGTTTTAAATCCGTTTTGAGTGAATCAAATTTCTATGGTTTCATATTGAACTCTATTTTATGAATCTAAACATAAAAATTATAGGTTTATAGTCAGAAATATAAGTTACAAGTTATTTTTGTAAGAGGTAGTCATTTTAGTTGAAAGAACGACGTCTTGATGATCATTTTGAAAAACATACTTCCACTTTGAGTTTAACCATGATTTTTGGATATAGTTTCATGTTCGTAAGAAAAATCATTTTCCCAGAATAACAACTTTTAAATCAAAGTTTATCATAGTTTTTAATTATCAAACCCAAAATAGCCCGCAGTGTTACCACGACGGCGTATGTCCGGTTTTACGGTGTTTTTCGTGTTTCCAGGTTTTAAATCATTAAGTTAGTATATCATATAGATATATAACATGTGTTTAGTTGATTTTAAAAGACAAGTTAGAAGGATTAACTTTTGTTTGCGAACAAGTTTAGAATTAACTAAACTATGTTCTAGTGATTTCAAGTTTAAACCTTCGAATAAGGTAGTTTTATATATATGAATCGAATAATGTTATGAACATCATTACTAAGTTAGGTTTTGTGGATAAACCTACTGGAAATGACAAAAATAGATCTAGCTTTAAAGGATCCTTGGATGGCTTGAAAGTTCTTAAAGCAGAATCATGACACGAAAACAAGTTCAAGTAAAATTTCCACTCGAAATAAGATTGTTATAGTTATAGAAATTGAATCAAAGTTTGAATATGAGTATTACCTTGTATTAGAAAGATATCTAACTGTAAATAAGAAAGATTTCTTAAGGTTGGATGATCACTTTACAAGATTGGAAGTAAGCTAGCAAACTTGGAAGTATTCTTGGTTTTATGAAACTAGAACTAATAGAATTTATGAAGAACACTTAGAACTTGAAGATAGAACTTGAGAGAGATCAATTAGATGAAGAAAATTGAAGAATGAAAGTGTTTGTAGGTGTTTTTGATCATTGGTATATGGATTAGATATAAAAGATGTGTAATTTTGTTTACATGTAAATAAGTCATGAATGATTACTAATATTTTAGTAATTTTATGAGATATTTCATGCTAGTTGCCAAATGATGGTTCCCACATGTGTTACGTGACTCACATGGGCTGCTAAGAGCTGATCATTGGAGTGTATATACCAATAGTACATACATCTAAAAGCTGTGTATTGTACGAGTACGAATACGGGTGCATACGAGTAGAATTGTTGATGAAACTGAACGAGGATGTAATTGTAAGAAATTTTTGTTAAGTAGAAGTATTTTGATAAGTGTCTTGAAGTCTTTCAAAAGTGTTTAAATATATATTAAAACACTACATGTATATACATTTTAACTGAGTCGTTAAGTCATCGTTAGTCGTTACATGTAAATGTTATTTTGAAACCTTTAGGTTAATGATCTTGCTAAATGTTGTTAACCCATTATTTATAATATCTAAAGAGATGTTAAATTATTACATTATCATGATATTATGATATATTAATATATCTTAGTATGATATATATATACAGTTAAATGTTGTTACAACGATAATCGTTACATATATGTCTCGTTTTGAAATCATTAAGTTAGTAGTCGTGTTTTTACATATGTAGTTCATTGTTAATACACTTAATGACATGTTTACTTATCATTTCATGATTAAACATAGTGTATCAATATCTTATTATGATTCATATGTATTTAGTAAGACGTTATAATAATAATCGTTATATATATCGTTTTTGAGTTTTCTTAATTCAGTAGTCTCATTTTTATGTATATACACATAGTTAAAATACCTAATGAGATACTATCTTATCATAATATCATGTTAACTATATATGTAACCATATATATGTCATCATATAGTTTTTTACAAGTTTTAACGTTCGAGAATCACCGGTCAACTTGGGTGGTCAATTGTCTATATGAAACCTATTTCAATTAATCACGTCTTAACAAGTTTGATTGCTTAACATGTTGGAAACACTTAATCATGTAATTATCAAATTCAATTAAAATGAATAAACATGGAAAAGTTCGGGTCACTACATGCTCGTGAGGTCAATTTAGTGTTTATCATCTCCGTTGCGTCTACGTACCTTTCCTGCAATATTGAATCTCAATATTGATACGTGAGCACTCATAACTTAACTTTTATATATTATTAGTGTATCCATGACTAGTGCTCGAGTATATAGGATTGTGCATGCTTGTATGTTTAATATTATCGTTAGATAGATTATGTTGAATCCTGAATTATTTACTTATGCGGTTGAGATAAGGTATAAGATATGCATGTCATTGGAAAGCTAGAGAAAAATTAAGAACTTTTCATTTAGATATCGAATGGTTTCGATGAACGGATTAGAAGTTATAGTCAATTGAATTTTTGTATTATTATTAAAAATGATTATTAATATCGTCGTTATTATCTTCGTTATAGTTTTTATCTAATTATTATTATTATTATTATTATTATTATATTTATTAATATTATCATTATAAATATAAGTATTATTATTAAAAATTGTTATTGTCATTGTTATTATTATTGTTATTATCATTAAAAATTATTATTTATATTATCATTATTATTATTATAATTATTAGTATTATCATTAATATTATTATAAAACTTATTAGTATCATTATCATTAAAACTAATATTAGTATCATTTAATTATTATGATTACAATTATTATCATTATTATGAATGCGATATAAAAGAGAACTAAAAGCTATTAAACAAATCGATTAGGAAATAATGAGTATGAGTATCATGATGAAATTAAAATATTGTAAGATATTGATTTAAGAGAAAAATATCATTTTTTTATTATTAAAAGTATTATTATTAATATATAAAGCTATCATTTTATCAAAAATTATTATTTATAGGAATATCATTGTTAATATAAAATATCATTTTCATTTTCATAAAAATTATCATTTTATCATAATATCAATTTTTAGTAATTATTATTATTATTATTATTATTATTATTATTATTATTATTATTATTATTATTATTATTATTATTATTATTAAGAAGAATAATAATAAATATTATTACAAAATAATACAATTTTTACGTACTATTGTTATTATCGATATTATTTTACCAAATAAATATGTGATACAAAGATATTTTACTACATGTAATAAAATTACATTAATAATACCTATCATATTATTTTTATGATATTAGATGAACTTTATAAATTTTATTACTTAAGATAGATAAAAATATATTTTTAATATATAAATTTTAATATAAATTTTTATTAATAAATGATTTATAGTATTTAATCTAATAAAATCTGTTAAATATAATTAAATATATAAAACGACTATAATTAATTTATATAATAATAATCATGTATAGATGTTGAAAGTTATATTGGATCAAGTTGACTTTTGTTGACTTTTGCATATTAGTCTCGAGCATTAGGATTGTGATACACTACAGTTTGACCTAAATTGTTAGACAGATATTGACCAACATTTAAATATATAATTAATATAGGTTCGTGAATCCGAGGCCAACCTTGTACTTGTTCAATGCCGTCATATGTATTTTTACTACAAAATACAGTATTGTGAGTTTCATTACTCCCTTTTTAAATGCTTTTGCAATATATATTTTTCGGACTGAGAATACATGCGCTTTTATAAATGTTTGACGAAATAGACACAAGTAATTGAAACTACATTCTATGGTTGAATGATCGAAATCGAATATGCCCCTTTTAGCTTGGTAGCCTAAGAATTAGGGAACTGGCCCCTAATTGACGCAAATCCTAAAGGTAGATATACGGGAACTAACAACCCCCATTCTGGAATTTGGAATGCTTTAGTACTTCGATTTTATCATGTCCGATGGTGTCCCAAATTGATGGGGATATTCTATATGCATCTTGTTATTGTCGGTTACCAGGTGTTCACCATATGAATGATTTTTATCTCTATGCAGTTTGCAAAATGCCTGAATATGAGATGTATATTTATGAGAAATGAAAATAAAAATCTTGTGGTCTATTAAAATTATGGAAATGATCGATTATGATAAACTAATGAACTCACCAACCTTTTGGTTGACACTTTAAAGCATGTTTATTCTCAGGTATTAAGGAAATCTTTCGCTGTGCATTTGCTCATTTTAACGATATTACTTGAAGTCATTCATGGCATATTTCAAAAGACGTTGCATTCAAGTCGTTGAGTTCAATAGAGATTATTATTAAGTAAATGACAGTATAGGTCATTAATAGATTGAATATTATGAAATGGTATACATACCTGTCAACTTTCGATGTATTGAAAGTTTGTCTTTTAAAACGAATGCAATGTTTGTAAAATGTATCATATAAAGGTCAGATACCTCGCAATGTATCCATATGTTATTGTATTCGTCCTTATAGATTAGGACGGGTCGCTTCAGTTTCTACTTTACGCTCGAGTCTATGAATTAGTTCTACCTATTCTTCCGTAAGGTTTATCAATTCTTGATATTTAGTTTAAAGTCTTCTAACTTCTTCTAATAATCCTATCTGATTAGAATTCGGGAGTAGAAGATGAATACTATCTTTAACTACCTCGATTCGAACTTCAAGGCGGAAGATCCTTGCGAAAAGAGTGAAAACGGTATTGCGAACAGGTTCTTCGGTAAGCATATCGAGTACTCTGACATTAGGTGGTAAGTTCGGCTCGTGATATGGAGTACCTTCTTCATTTCTCCATAGGGTAAATATTTCGCGAACACATCCTCACTTTCTAAAGAAATCACGGTAGTTGATCGGTTGGTGCGCTCCCGTCACGCTGTCTTCGGAGCTGGAGGAACTTGGTCTATTCAAAGAGGCCATCTTACGCGATCCCATAAAGATATGAAATGATTCTTGATATGAATTGAGGGCTGGATACTGGATGATATCTCCGTCTTCTCGAATATATATAGCAAAAAGATTCCTTAATTTACGGAGAAAATTTCGAAAAGTGCCAAATAAGATCCATGATAATTGATATGATAGGATATGATATTCGTCTATACATCGTGTATGCAATAAATGCAAAAACACGTGTCAAGACTTAGGAATGATAAGCAGGTAATTTTCCACTAGTAATGATAAACAAAACTTATAATATGCAGCTAAGGTCGATGTCCAGACTTACTAATGCATCCTAACAACTATCAGTTAGACACACTAATGCAAGACCTGGTTCGCTAAGACCACCGCTCTAATACCAACTGTGATAGCTCGTCCTAATCCATCTGGACGAAGTCATCAATATTTGGTCCCATTGCGAGGTACTGTCCTAAATATGCCAGGAACGACTCCATGTAATATCTTTAAAATGAGCAAATGTACAGTGAAAGATTTCTTTTATACCTGAGAATAAACATGCTTTAAAGATTCAACTAAAAGGTTGGTGAGTTCATTAGTTTATCATAAACAATTATTTCCATTAATTTAATAGACCACAAGATTTTCATTTCCATTTCTTATAAACATCATCTCACATCAGGCATTTCGCACTGCATAGAGATAAAAATCATTCATATGGATTGAATACCTGGTAACCGACCTTAACAAGATGCATATAGAATATCCCCATCATTCCGGGAATCCCTTCGGACATGATAAATTCGAAGTACTAAAGCATCCGGTACTTTGGATGGGGCTTGTCGGGCCCAATGGATCTATCTTTAGGATTCGCGTCAATTAGGGTATCTGTTCCCTAATTCTTAGATTACCAGACTAAAAGGGGCATATTCGATTCGATAATCCAACCATAGAATGTAGTTTTGATTACTTGTGTCTATTTCGTCAAACATTTATAAAAGCAGCGCATGTATTCTCAGTCCCAAAAATATATATTGCAAAAGAATTTAAAAATGGAGCAAATGAAATTCACGATACGATATTTTGTAGTAAAAATATGCATACGACGGAACTGAACAATGCAGAGTTGGCCTCGGATTCACGAACCTATATATATATTAACGCATATAATGGTAATCGAACAAATTTATATATTATTAGTGATTTAATTGTTATTTTAATTATGTGTTTCATTAATAACCTACTTAATTACATTTATTTATATTTATTATAAAAATATTAATACAGTTATGTTATAAGTAGTAAATATGATTTTATATAACTAATAATTATATGATAAAATACTATTGATAATAATAAATAAATAAAAAATGTTTTATTTTATATTAATAATAGTAATAATAACAAAAGTGAT